>NC_137635.1:9979872-10537372 GCF_963383615.2 Lipophrys pholis
CTTGACGCACGGGCCTGACGTGCGGAACTTATGAAATGCAGAATCAATGAGAGATGGTGTGCCATTTATACTACATGCGGATCCCACTCCCAAACTGCAGGGGGCAGTGCACCGCAAACACACTTCCACCGCAGTATTAAAGGAGACATATCATGCTTTTAAATCCTTCCTTTTTACATATAAATCATACAGTTGTGGTCTATACAACGCGAAACTGCAATGCTTGGGTCTGAATTCCTCATTATTATAGCTCCACAGGCCCCTTTTCAACCCCTTTTCTGATGCGCTTCTGAGAGCAACTCGTTTTGGGGCGGTCTCTTCAAATGCAAATGAGACACTTCATACCCCGCCTCCTCTCCAGGTTGCAGAGGTCACACTCGGTTCAACGTCACCCTGTTCGGCCATCTTTGTAGTTTGATAGAACAGATACAATTATCTAGCGGCGCAGAAACTTTATATTCACACATTATTTACAAAATGTCAACAACGGAAGATTTGTCCATCCAGCCATACATGTTCGAGCCAGAGTCGGACCCGGCGGAGCGAGATGAAAATGACGATGATGCACCTTCAGAACAACGTCTTCATATGGATGTAACGCAATGGTGTGTTACTATATTTACACTAACTTCTCCATCCATGCCCACTACTACAATACTGCCTGTATTACAACGACTATTTAACACAGAAGTTACATTATAATCTAAAACGAGCACACAGCGCTAACATATGAAGACGGTGCAACTGCTAATGCTAACAAAACAATGACAGGGACGTCTTATCATCACACTTTTTAGCGTTATATACAGCTTACCGAAGTGCTCTGTTCGTCGTCTCCATAGATAGAAGGAACTGACCGCTCAATCAGACGAAGTCTTTCGGCAAATCCTTCTTTATACTGGCGGAGGTTGCTGAAGCAGTCGTCCTTAAAGTGATTCGCGCACACAAAAATGACCTTACCCACAGATGTGGGTACATTTCTGTGAAAAATAAAACTCAACCAGGCACTTCGAAAAGGTTCTGATGCTGGGAGACGGTGTAACGAAGCTTGTGGGTTACTACATCCAACAACCGAACATTTCGACTTATCCTCTCGTAACTTCGGTTGGACTACAAAATCGCAGCGAGAAACAAAAATGGCGGATTGCTCGAAACGTCGATGTCCTAATTTGGCAGTTCCGCTGAGAATACTGTGACGTCATTGTTCAAAAAACGTAATAGAGAATAGAAAAATCGAAACCGATCGCAAAATATGACCAAAACAGAATATAAAGATATCAACGGAGCACCTGAAGAGACTACTTTGAACTTTTCTGTACTTCTAAACACTCTAAATATACAACAACATGCATTTAAGGGCTAAAAAAGTGGATTTAGCATGATATGTCCCCTTTAAATTAGAGCAGAAGAAGTAGACTTCTTCTCTTCAACACCAGCAGGTGATCCTGCAAGTGGAGAGCGGAGCATGCAACTATTGTTTAGAATTAAATTTTCCTTCTGTTGAAGTCTGCTGCAACAAAATGGCATCCATGAGTCAAATCTTGTTTTTTCAGTGTGGATGTGCAGCTTTATGCTTTTTGTGTCTTTAGAACCAAGTATTCAGACCTCCTCCGCGTCAGCTCTGCCTTTTTTCCCCACACGTCTCCATCTGTGTATTCAAAAGAATTTGGAGGCTCACAGAGCGGTGGCGTGAACAGGGGGCCGTGGCGACTGAAATGACGTAATTTGGCCACACGGGGCCGTGGAGAGCTCGTGGAGCGTCAAGCATAAAACAGCCTTTAGTCAGACGTGACATCCCAACTATACTTGAAAGAGTTAGTCAAGAAAGGTAAGAACAGTCTGTGTCTTTTCAGAAGATTCCAGGGATGGATTTAGGAATACAAGTCTGTCCTGGTGACATATAAAGACTCTTAAGTTGAAAGTTAGATCTTTAGTAGGATAACAGACCTACTCCCTCTATTAAATGTAATGTACAGATACAAAGCTTAATTTCTCAGCTTTGTAGTGATTTTTGAAATGCCCAGGTATCACGATTGATCTATTAGTCATGGTGATGAGAATACACATGCTGTCAATGGTGTCGGTAGTCTCACCCTGAACGGGGCGCGGCGCCGCTGCTGGGACCTGGTGGATCTGAGCTCCAGACAGCGTCAGCTTGTTGCCCTGCAGCTGGAAGGTGACAGGCTTACTGCCCTGACATGAAGACACCGGGCGGCCCGCCAGGGAGGCCAACTGGGCGATACTGACCACCTCACCAGCTTCAGGTGAAGAAAAACAAGACACACAGGTCAGAAACATGAACATCTTCAATTCACCACAGGCTCAGTCACCAATAATCATGAACAGTGGAGTGGACAGTGGAGTCCGATTTTAGCAGCAGCTTCAATGTCACGCTTGTTCTTCTGTTAAAATGCAAAAATGACCCCATAACCTTCAAGACTGAGCAAGTATGTATCTATATAGTCTATTAAAATGTAAATTTCCATTTTTAATATATCAAAAGGAGTCTGCACATAGTGTAGATAGAAACATACATTAGGGCTGGGCAAAAAAATAAATAAATCGATTTAATCGATGAATTGAATTTGCAGCTAAAAAAGATTTTTATTTAGCAAATTCAATTTTTTTACTCTTTTTGCGGCATTTTTAGTGTTCCGTTCTACCACTCCTTGTGGGTTTCTGTAGTTGCTGTTGCACTTTTGCTAATACTTGAATTTGATGTCTGCAGTCATTTTTAAGTGGATTGAGAAAAAGAATTGAACGTCGAATTTTTATTAATCTTTTTTCTTTTTAGGTCAAATTGCCCAGACCAAACATACATTTTTGTCTCTACTCAAATATGTATGTGTGCATGTATCTACATGTATGTAAACTCATCTAGGTATTGACACTCCCATGTTTATTTGTCTTTGTGTGTGTATGTATATTTCAGATTCTTTGTAAATTAATAGGTGAACTATCCAGTGGTACAGGTAGGGTCAGTAGAGGGAGGAGACTTTGATGGGCGCATATTAAATTTTTTTTTTATTCAACTGCTTTAAAAGTTTGAACTTCTGCAAAACACAATCCTTTGTTCTGGAAGCTGTGAACTCACAGGGCAGCCTGGCCTGCATGTCTGGGCTGAGCAGCACCCTCTGGGGCATGATGTTACCCGGGCTGGGGCTGGGGTGAGCGGGGATGCCGGCCGCACAGGGAGCGGCAGGCGGCCGGACAGTCAGCACCGGTTTGGGAGCGCTGGATCTGACTGCAGTCTGAGAAGCAGGACTGACGGACGGGCGGGGAGGAGGCGTGGTCGCCACCGAGCACACCACTGAAAGGAGCAGACAGATTGAAGCTCAGTATTCATACCGTGATCGTGGGTTTGGTTCGCGAGCGGTTTCTCTCGTACCTTGTTGAATAACAGGAGGTGGAGCCGACGTGGAAGCGACCTCAGTGACGGGAGGAGGCTTAGGGGTCTGAGCAGCGGGAGCAACGGAGCAGGTGGGTTTGTTCATCAGGAGCACCGGTCGGTTATCACCTTTCGGAGGTGGCTGAAACGTCCTGGAAGAATCAAACATGGGTTTAATCTCCCACATGATGCTTGCTGCTGCCTTCAATGTGAAAAGTTAATTACTTGCTTCTACAGCCTGGATGTTTAGATCGATGTGAATAAGTCCCTTTTGTTTGAATCCACAAGTTGAAGTTTTCAGCAAGAAGACAAAGTCTGCAGTCTGAAGCTTATTTGGCTGTTTTGCATGCATGTGTGTGTATCAGATCAGAACATCTCTGTGCACATAAAGAGGCCAATGGAGGATTGAACACTCATCATGTAGAAACAAAAATGACTTGCAGTCTTGTAAATGAGGTAAATAACATTTGGCTATTTAGTTCATAAGAGGACAAGGTAGAGATGGGGGTTCCACAGTACTGTGGTGCTTTTAAAGCAAGAATGTCCCCAGTTCCAGTCCACATTGCGCTTTAGGTTCTGTGATTGTATTAGTTGCATGAGCCCTTTGACGTTTGAACCTTCACGAAAAGTAGCTTTTATAACCAAACACTTCTCTTCTATTTACCCTGATTTAGAGCTCACATTGTTCTGCTGTTGATCCTAACGTATGGAAACACAGAATTGCTAATAAATGTTTTCGGTCACAGACGTTAACTCAGCTGGCCTCAGCCCCGTTTTGTACCTGTTGACTTTCATGCGGACAGGTTTGGGCCTCGGAGGAGGTTCGGGGGACTCCATGACCTCCTGGATCAGCTGCTGGCTGACTTTGTAGCGCGGCAGGAAGACGTCAGCCTGGTAACGGGACACGTGGCGCTCCAGAGCGACGAGGTTGAACATGGAGAGGTCGCAGCGCTGAGAGGCCGAAACACAGGCAGAGCATGAAGAACAAGAGCATCTGAAGAAATTACAATACCACTAAAACCAGAGGTTTTTCAGAAGATTCCTCATGTACAGTTTGAGTACCCATATTTTATATAGTCCAAGTGTATATATTATACTTTGATAAGCCTTTTTATTCTAGAAATATCATTATCATATATATTATTATAAGGGTCAGAAAGCTTTAATGAGGTTATTATAAAAGAGTTAAATGAATGTCTAAATTTTTACTTTTCTTTTCATTTTTTTGACGTTGACGCCCTAAAATTCTTGGATGGATTTTTTTATTAAGTGAGTTTATTCTGTGCTTTTTTTCAGATTTTCGTCTCGACATGAACCCTAACAGCTGTGGGATTCTGCTGCTGCAGACCTTCAGAGGACAGACGTCCAGCGCGTCCTGCACCAGTGAGGCGGTGTGGAAGATGATGGGCTGCGTGATGAAGGGCGACTGGATGGGCCGGGGGTCAAACAGGTTTGGGTGGTTGCACACTTTGCGGAGCTGCATGAGGATGTTGATGACGGACATGAAGTGGCCGCTGGCCAGCGTCTCCCTGGTCCTGTCAATCACAAAGAAAACAAGCCGTAAACAACAGTCAGGAAAAAAATATTAAAATTAAAACTGAATTTTAAAAAGTCTGCTGTGACAGGGAACATATTTTTGTCTACTTTTATCTTTTTATAAAATTCACATTCTTATTCAAGTATTCTTTCAACAGCATTAACTTCTCAAAGAAAGGGTTAAACTTTTTGCTATAATTTGAGACGGAAATGTGAAACTGAGGTGTTTTAAAAGAAATAAGGTTTTCAATTATGGCAATGGTGTTCAGATTTCATGCTTTAAAAACAATCTTCAACCATTTTCTGAAATTTTATTGGCCTTCATTAGTTTTGTAAATAACGTTTTCAGTGGTGCTACACAAAACACCTTTTCCTGTTTGATTTTTTCAATAATAAAAATACTATAAAAATAAATAGATCATAAATTCATTAAATGGCAGAAAATCAGTTTTTTTTTTTTTTTTGTATATGTGTTGCTTTTGTCACAACCAATGTATGTAATGTAACATTGACTTTCCATTCCGTTTGTCTGGAACTTACGATGCCTGTGCCATGAAGTCGTCGTAGAGGAAGCGCTGCCTCTTGGACAGGCGACAGCGCACCACGTGCTCGTACTTCTTGGGCATCTGCTTCTCCACGTCGATCTTGATCCTGCGCAGCAGGAAGGGCCTCAGCACCTTGTGCAGCCTTTTCACCAGGCCCTCGTTGTACTCCTGGCTGCCCTCGATCATGCCCGTCAGTGGGTTGGAGAACCACTCCTTGAACTCGCGGTGTGACTGGAAGACGTGCGGCATCAGGAAGTGCATGAGGGACCAGAGCTCCATGAGGCTGTTCTGGAGCGGTGTCCCGGTGAGCAGCAGCCGCCGGTGACTGGGAGACGCAAAAATCAGAGGAAACGTTCAGAGATCGTCCAGGCTTTCAAAAGCTGGTGAAACAACATTTACTATCGTTTTACATCTCCTCCAGCAGACTTTGGTCTGTACTGACAGCTGGTTGCTTTCTACACCACTTCAGACACTTGGTTTAAAGCGGATGCTTTTAGAGATGAATCCGTCCATGGTACTAGACTCAATAGTATGAAAGCAAATCAAAGGACACGTGAAGAATCAAGGTGCTTTAACATTGATTTAACTGCACATGAAACTGTACATTAACTGATACTTGTATGCTGCGTTAATCTGCTGTAATCAGCACATGGTTAATTCGATGTACACATTACAGGAGCAAAGTCACTCTCGTGACACACTTTTCTACTGGTCATATATGTAGGAAAAGCTTTGAAAACCAGCTCAGTGTAACAAACAGTAAGTAAAGCAACAATGCAACAAGAAGCGTTTGTTGCTTCACTTCTTAGTTTGGAAACATTAAGAGCCGATAAAGATTGTAAAAACTGGACCCTTGATGTGCAGACTGGACTGACCTGTTGAAGTTCAGCAGGCTTTGCCAGCGCTGGGACTTGAAGTTCTTGATGTTCTGGGCCTCGTCCAGGATCAGGTAGCGCCAAGACTTTCTTCTGAAGGCCTGATGATCCTGCAGCACCAGCTTGTATGATGTGATGCAAACGTGGAAAGCGTTGGGCTTTGTCCATCCCTGAAATTTTTTTTTACGAAAAAAGACATCTGGTTTAAAAATGAGGCACAACTCATACAAAAGCATTCAAAACAACAATGAAGAAAGACTTGATAACCAAAAGACACATATTAAACACAAAAAAATTTAAACGCACATAAGAAATCGAATAGAAACACAAAATCACTGCAAGTGTGCAAAACATCTGCAAACAGATACAAAGTAACTAGAAAGAGACATAAAACAATTACAAGCCACAAAGAAATACTGACAACAGACGCTCAAAAATAAAAATAAATGATCAAGTGGCATAAAAGTTCCATCAAAACAAGAAAACTGAAGAAAAAAACAAATAAAATTCCTCAAAATCACAGAAAACATTGTCTCAGAGACAAATGAACCAGATGTTAAATTATACTTTTAATGGATACTTTATGTCTTGATGTGTTCTTTTTTATTTTCTTAAACGGCGTAAAAGACAACAGCGCGGTAAAGCATGATGAGACGTCACATTACCGATGACACAATGCAAAGTGGAGCAGACGGCTGGAGCTCCAGGGACACATCCAGATGTTTCTCACCTGTCTCTTCAGCTTCCTCTCCTTCTGGCTGCCGAAGTACGTGAGGATCTTAAAACCCGGACACCAGCGCTTCAGTTCCATCTCCCAGTTCAACATCACACTGGTGGGCACGATGATGAGGTGAGGACCCCAGTTACCTGAAATACAAACACACACATCGGCTCACTGTTCCAATGTCAAACTCACATCAATAAGTGGAATCTAATGACTTTTACACTTTAATGACAAAAAATGTGAATACCTTAAAATCAAAAAGAAAAAAAAATCTAAATTGTATTAATACTGTGTCTTACAGTTCTGATCTGTTTTGACTCTGAAACACTCCTGACCTTTAAAACCCTCCTTACCTTTCTCACAGGCGAGGTGGGCCAGCAGGGCGATGGTCTGGATGGTTTTACCCAGGCCCATCTCGTCAGCCAGGATGCCGTTAAGCTTCTTCTCGTACATGGTGACCAACCAGTCCAGTCCGATGTGCTGGTATTCTCGCAACGTGCCATGGAGCAGGAACGGGATGGGAGTCTTCACCTTTATTTGGATGAAAGGTGATAAAAAGAGGATTATTGTGAGACGTCTACACAGACTTAGTGTTGTGAGTGGAGCTGTGAACACCGGACTGACCTTGGTGGTGGCCAGTGTGTAGCCTTTGGGTTGCAGACTCTCTGCAGTGGCAGCGATGTGGCTGATCTCCTTCTTGGGCCGAGAGCTGGAGGATGGAGGGCTGTGGTCTCCTTCCTTCAGCAGGACTTCCATTCCTTCATCCCCACACCCATCCTCCTCTTCCCCCTCGCTCTCCTCCTCCTCCTTCTCACTTTCCTCGTCTTCTGCGCTGTCTCCTGCCGAATCTGATCACATTTAAAGAACAAAATGACTGAACACTTGGACTATTTAAAAAGGTCCAGAACAATCTTGAAAACTTTCTACGGCTAAGGCCCATCAGGTGAGCAGTGAGTGCATGCTGAGATTTTTTGAGGTGGAAAGACAGAAAAGGCTGCTAAGCTAACAGGTAAAACAATCAAATAAACTTGAAACAAGAGCTCAATCACACGTACAATGGTCAAAAAGTGTCACAAAACGATAAAACCACAAAGGACCACAAAAACCTCACATAATCAAAAAAAAAAAAGCCATACATGTAAAATGACTAAAATGAGCTGGAGCACAACAAAAAGAGACCACAAAATGACCAGAGACACAAAACAGGTACTAACCACAAAACCAGTAAAAACAACAAAGTCACAAACACACAGGATGCAGAAACCACAGAAAAGGACAAAAAGAATAAAAACAAAAAAAAGCGATGTGAAATATAAACACACACTACTCCAACGATGCATCAAATAACCACAAGGGAGAAAGGGCAATGCAAAATGACTAAAAGAGCAACATGTTAAAAGGCACAGAACCTCAGAGAAACAAGCTCAAACTGTCTAAATGTGAGAAAATTAAAGAATATTCTAGGAAGAGACAGATCATGCACAAAAGGTTTTGGGTTTGGGTCGGTCAAAAAGATGACAAATGTCATTTTGCGACTTTTGTGTGAAATGAAATATTTCACACAAAACCAGCCCTCAACAGCGACACTCCTGATGCACTAAAAGAGCCACAGAAACAAGCACAGAAATAAACCTGCCACCAGACGAGGCCGTATGATGATGTTTAGGTGTTTCTTATGCATGTGCACAGAGCCCTGCTGTCTCCTGAACCTGTGTGTGCATCCAGCTGAGATTATTCCGACTTTGAGAGTGAGCTCAGACCTGAGGAAGATGTGTTGCTCTCAACATCGCTCTCATCTTCTTCGGTTTCCGCCTCGTCGTCGCCGGAGTCCTCGATGTCGGAGCTGGCCTTGGAGCCGGAGGCCGAGGCCAAGGGAGCCTCAAAGTCTGAGGAGTAAGCTCCTTTGTACTTCTCCAGCAGCTCCTCCATGCTCATGTCTCCTACGAGGAGAGGGGACAAAGGGTCAGGACCACTGCATCCACGCCTCATTCAGCAGAGCAGAACACACCGAAGGTTTCAGAACTGAGCAGCAACAATACAGAGCTGCTTCTTCAGAGTATACCGCCACAACACAGGCTCTTCATCCAAAGTTGGCAAGGCTATTACACTGTGTAAACCGGCTGCACAATAGTAGGTCAAGATGTGAAATGGAATGATGCCGTTGTGCATCCATGATAAATAGTTCCTTTCATAAATATAAGAGTGCACTTTCTGATATAATAAGGGCTGTTGATCGGCTAATCGCACATTTCTGTGAATTATTGGTGATGAATCACACTTTTTTACGTCATTTGCAGAGCATGTAGGCACAGTGCATAGAACTAGACCAAGGTTTGTCAATCTCTTGCCGATAAATTTGAGATATATTGTCCAGACCTCGTGTGAAACCACCTGAGAAAATGTTTAACTCTGTTCAGGTCGGTCAAAGTGCTGATATTTCTATTCACAGAGGAACTTATCACATCATCCCAACACAATACTTTGTCCTCAGAGGGCTGATTATTGGAGGCTCGAGTTTCTAAAAGTAGAGTTTAGCCATCAGGCTCCTCTCATGGGGAACCAGCTCCCAGTTTCAGTTATGCAGGCTGAAACAGTCTTTAGTTTGAAGATCAGACTTAAAACTTTTCTTATAAAGCTTGTACTCCACGTGATTGAGCATAACAGGAACACTTTCCACCCTCTATACCTACTCAACAAATAAAATGTCATTTTGTGATATGTGGCAGTAGTCTAATAAACTAACACAGCTTCAAACTGTACAGCATTTGAAGTCACTAAATTTAAATGTTGATTTAGGTGTCTGTCTGTCACTGAAAGGTGACTGTTGGTCTTGAAGTCGGACCAGAAGTGAGCGATTCTTATGAGAAATAACTTAGAAAACAGGTTCTCACCCTCTCTGGCCAAATCATCCAGCTCTTCTGCATGGTTCATATTTCCTTCCACCTTCTCCTGAGCGGCAATGGTGTCCTCCTCATCCTCAGCTAAAAACAAAACAAACACATGAACCCAAAAAGCATCATTTCAGGAAACTCGCACAATGCACAGATGTTTTATGAACGTATGTTTCAGGTGACTGGAGCAAGCTTACCGTCTTCTTCATTGGCAGTGAATTCCCCGTCTTCATCTTCCTCGTCCTTCTTCTTCTCCTCTTCCTCTGCTGATGAAGACGTTTCATCAGAGCATTCCTCCTCTGGCCCCAAATCCTGCAGAGCAGAGATTCAGTCATTTCAGAAATAAAAAGCAGCTGAGGCATGAAGCACAACACTCTAGGAAACATTTCATCAAATTGACAGAGGTTTTTCTTTTTCTACTTGTGAAAAACATCTATGAACTCATGTGAAAAGACTAAACGGTCAATGCAGGAAAAAATTAAAATGAAGAAATCCTAATAAATATCCTTCAACTACTATTAAATTAAAATACAAATTGTGTAAATATGACATAACAGCCCAATGAGTCAAACTATGTAGATGATGCAGTTCAGATATATTCTTTACAAAACTTGATCAGATGACCAGAAAAGATGTCACCCTAAACTTTACTTGGAAGCGTCTAACATGATCATTGGTCGATGATCCGGGAGCAGTGCGGTCGTCTGCAGGTACCTGGGGCAGTTTGAGGGTGCTGAGCAGCTGGTCCAGAGGCAGCAGGCCTTCTTCTTTCAGCAGCTCGATCTCCTTTCGGTGCGTCTCGGCGTCATTGCCCTCCTGCTGCTCCTCCACCTCGATGGTCTCCTCATCATCCTCCTCTTCACCCGGAGGCTCAAAGTCTCTGTCTGGATGGTGAAGACAAGATCCCATACTGAGAACATCGTCACTTTCTCAGCGCAGAGGTTCGAGAAGATGATGGGAAAATGACACATTCTGCCTCTGAATTGAGTGTTTGGTTCAGATTTAAGGAGATTCTTGGCGATGAACCAGTTTGTGCTTAATAAAACCATCTTCATCCCTTAAGTTATATAAAAAGACTGGACTGTCCAGTCCACTGCATGACTCCAGTGTCTGTCAGGTAAATCTATCTGACCGCTTGACGCCGCAGCCTGAAGATCTACACACTCAAGATGAAGATTCAGAAAAGTTCAAAATCAGATAAATGCTTACAGAGAAAAACCTTTTAAAACTTTTCAGAGAAAACACAGATTTGATACAGTATTTTAAGGCTACACAGGTTACATTTTGACTTTTGCACCACAAACACATCAACAAATAAATGATCATGATGTCTCCTTATTCAGTAACTGCATGGACTGCAGTTTTCTTATCCAGGTAGGCAAGGTACCATCAGTCAGGAAGGTCTAGGGTCATTTAGCATATTTTCCTGCATCCCCGTGACTACTTGAGCCTGAAGCTCAGAATAAATAGACTGAATGTGGTATATTGACAAGTATTTAGTTCTATTTAAAAAAAAAAAAAAAAGATGCTTTCAGAGAAGATTTCTGAGAAGATTTGCATGAAAAATAGGAGATTTTGGTTATACATCTGTCGAAGATTCTGGGAAACTAACTAGACTCAGTTTGGACAAAAACGTGTCTGCAAATGGAATGAAAGAGATGAGGGGTGAAGTTCAGAAGCAATTCAATGCTTTAGGGGAACATTCTTAAGCCCATTGGAGAGAATATCAGAGTTTTTGTTTCACTCCTTTTGGAGATTCTTTGGAAGCGAAGCGACACAAAAACATGGCTGTTATAAATGAAGGCAGGACTGGGGGACTGACACAGACAACCAAACTGGTGCCGGTTCATCATCTGACTGAAGAAGCACTTCAGCTCGTATGGCTGTGAACCTCCACACTTCATTCATCAGGTGCAATAGGTGTAACCAGCTGCAGACAGGTACAGCAGGTCGGACTGGTCTCAGGCAGCAGCCGTACGTGAACCCAGACGCGTGGCACCCAAAAATGTCTCAAATATCAAACTTGGCATCTCTGATGGAGCCAGAGAGTTCGTGAACTCAGGTGCAGTTTGTGCAGAAGTGTGACAACATGGTGTTCATGCACAAGCAGCGACCTTGACAGTAAAGAGCGGCCTTTTGTTACCATCGAATGTTTTAGCTCTGCAGCGGAAGATACAGGCACTGAGTGTAGCTATGACAACGTCCCTTTCTGAACCAGTGAATCAGCTCTGCCAAATGTCTCTGCTCTGCAAAAACCTCCTCGATGACGGGCAGGTTGTGTCTGGATGAGGGAAGCCTCTCACCGTCCTCGTCCACGGGGGCCGGCGTGGATTTCTGCGGTGTCGGGGCGGTATCTGCAGGCCTGCTGGGGGCGAGCGACTTGCTGAGAAGGTCTGAGTATTTCTCCGTCTGTCCTACGATGAAGTCCAACTGGAGGTCCAGAGCCTTCTTCCGCTTCTCCTCCAGTCTGGACTGCTGCTTGTACTGCACCACCTACAGGGAGGAGAAACAGACTCTATAACTCCTTAAAAACAGAGTGGCTGTACATGCATGTGGGGTCTGAAGTTCACGTCTCACTCATCAGTCAAGAATAGTAAACACACAATGATAGTTAACTTTTTGACAGCAGAAGTGAAATCACACGCAGACCTTTTCCACATTGCTCCAGAAAGCCCGGACCTCCTTAGCGATGGAAGAGGCGACTCTTCGGATTTTAGCGTGCTCATCCCGCTTTGCCTTTTCCTCTTTCTGCCTCAGATCCTCATGATGCCGCATCACCATCCGAACCACCTAACAATCAACAGAACCCAGCGTGAGGTTGATATTAGTCAACACAATTGCTTCACTTTCATGAGGAAAAAAACAGCCCTTGTTATAACAAACAATAGTTAGCTGCATTTCAACTGCAGGGACCTTCCTGAAGGAACCCTCACACAAACTTTGTTTTTTCAACTGCTGGAAGCAGAGTCTAAATTTAGTTTTGGAGTAATCCGCTTCGTTTTCAGTCAGGGGTGGAAACGCAGGACAGAATGGGCAAAAAGAACCATTATGTCCAGAAGTTTTCCTGAAATGTATCCCTACTGATAATAACAAGGCCCCGCCCATTCAAGGCCAAGCTACCTCTTCATGTGTTTGCGTTAAGAAGATTTATTTCCACACGATGAGTGATAACGAACTCGTCCTACCTTTCTCGCCACGCCTCTCTTCCACCGCCTCTCTTGAGCGAAGTCGGCAGAGAGCCACTGCATCTCCTCACACAGGTAATCCCACTGGACCTTCGGTTTCTGCGGCTCCGTCAGGCGGGTGAGACGCTTCATGGACCAGAAGCCCTCTCGCTTCAGAGCCTGGGTTCGATGCTCGATGTCGGCTTCCTGCAGGCAACAGCAGACAAAGCAGACAATAAGATGCTTTTCACAGGACACGTGTCCACATCAGGATGTTTGTCTGATCATCAACAACACTTTCTGCTCTCTCTTCTCGATCAGGATACAAGTCCTTGTGAACTTCACCTCTTTATACTAACAGAAAAGCTGCAAATCCTTAAATTTTAACAGGAAAAAGCAGCCAAAAGCAGCTCAGTGCAACACTGTAGGCTCTTTATCTTTTCCCCCCACAATTAACTTGGAACTAAAGTAACAGAGACCTTAAGCGAAGCAATGAGCCACGCTGCAGCAGTAACCTGCAGTTTTCTGCTCACAATATCTAAAAAAGCAAACTTGAAAAGCGGTCTCTATGTTTTTTCTCTTTTTCTTATGCTGTGTTGTGTTTTCTCTGAATTCATGGACAAAAAAGGACAATTAACTGCTACTGACCGAAACAGTGAATGGACATGGAGATGCAAAAACTCAAGACTGTAGAGACACTGAAGGTTTTGTCAAGTAACATTTTTACGGAATGCACAACTAACTAAGATCCCACCGCAAACACTTTCCTCTCAGGGCTGGTGTTCGTCAGTGAAAAGCGAGCCAATGAACAAAAGAGATATAAAAATACTAACACAGTAGCCCAGCCTTAATTTTCAATGCTCTTTTTCCCTGCCCTTCCTCTTCTGTGCCTGCTGCTCACTGAGCTATAGAAACCTTCCCACGGTGGGACTAATAAATGGTATTTGACATTATAGTAGTTATTATAGTGTAGTAGTCACAGTCGCAGTTCAGTGAAGTTAATTTTGTATTGTTAGAAAGGCACCGCTGACATTTTAGACTTCACAGTTGTTCTTTTCACATGCTCCATCTTTAAGTTATTATTTGAGTCTCACACACACTCACATTCACACATACAGGTCATTTGGAGTCAAATAGCCTCAAATGCAGATTTTTGGACCGTGAGAGGAAACCTGAAAAAAGTCACACAAAGAGAAGAAGCAAACAAGCACAGATTGAAACCGGGGGATCGTCTTGTCACGTTTAAATAAACAAAAGGAAGCTCACATGTTTTGCCAGCTCGGCCATGTCAGTGTGGCGCTCCCCCCGGGGCCGCTGAGGTGTGCTCTGGTCAGTCGGCGAGGTGGTCGAGCTATAGCCTCCAAGCGAGGATGGAGACACGAACTTTCCGCTAGGACCCCGTAGAGGTGACGACTTCTCCCGCCGAGGCGTGGACCAATCAGATGAGCCCGAGGGGCCCGGGTAAGCGGGCGAGGAGGTGGAGGGCGAGATCGGGGAGGAATTGATGGAGACGCTGTCGGCGATCCACTGGCGCACCTACGAAACACGAAGGGGGGTGTCGTTTGAAAATGAGCCAGACAACGAGTTTCATAGAGAGAAACGCTGCATGCAAGAGTCAGGTAAGCGGAAGCCTTTAAGAAGCAAAATGCTGAATTACACAAAGTGGCGGTCAGCCTTCACGTCCTTATGCAATCAGCTGCAGGCAAAGACGTGATTCATGACACTGTGAGGCTGAAGAAGTGCACGTCTTGTGGAAGAGAGCCTATCTGAAGAGTCTGACAGCTACCACTTACCTTCATGAACAGTGTCTTTCTGTCTGTCCTGCTGTGTCCATGCTGGAAAAAACACATGGCTTAGCATGCGGCCAACGGTTCAAACTAATCACTACACAACAGGGCTGCACGATATCAACTAAACAGCCGAGTACTGCGATCTGATTTCTGATGTTAAGAGTTAAGAATATGATCCATTGTAACTTTGACTGATTGGCCAAATATGTTGACATGCAGGACACGAAAGCACTGTGCATTTAAACGTCATTCAATCCACTTCTGTCAATGTTTTGTGAAAGTAATATTGTGATGAGGATAAGTTTGCAACGTATCGTGCAGCTCTACGTCACAGCCAGAGAGCTAACTTGGTTACAATATCATAGAACAACATGCAGGACAAACGCATGCTGGTGTGCCGAACTGCAAATACTAACCTCAGCTCTGAGCTAAATACTATCGCCTTGATATTTTTCTTTAAGAAAATCCAATTCAGTCAACAAAAATAAAGGTTTGCTCATTAGAGCAAAGTGTAAAAATGTGTAAACTTGGTAGAGTTCAGTTTCCCTGCCACCCGAGTCTGGATAAAGCAGGTAAAGAAAAGCGGTTCCCGACCTTGGGGGAGGTGAAAAATCAAGAAAACCATAATCTGACAGTGTCTAGACTCTGAAGCAGACCAAGGAAAATGCTGATTGCTTTTATTTAACATGCTCCTGGGTGTGTCCACCCGTGTGTGCCTTCACAATCATGTTATAAAGAATATGAATATGTTGTGTTTGCGTTTCCTTAGTTAATGTGGAAAAATAGAAAAGACAGATGTTTTATTTGCATTTGCTGAAGTTTCACATCAAAATCTTATTCCTGACATCACTTTTTGTCAACTTTGTATATCCATAATCCATAACATAAATATAACCTTGCCCAGATGTTTCTCTTTTACAGGATAAGACTAAGAGGTAATTCACTCTCGCAGTGACCAGATAGTGAGGAAAAAGCAGAATCTTTGGCTTGTTATAAGATAGATTTGTGTTGTTGACTGCCACTAAATAAGTTTCTTAATCACCACTGAATGAAATAAGAAACAAGCAAACATTCTGTGAAATGAAATGCAAGTATGTTGCACAATAGCCATCCATGTTCCCTTTAACCATAACAAAGTATGTCTGCGAGGAGCTGCATTGTTTCACAGCATCATCAGAAGCTCAAGTCTCATTAAAGCAGTTGGTTTTGTTGCAGAGATGCTACATCCAGGTCCTGGAGGGTCATGATCCTGCACGTTTCTAAAATCTCCACCTGAATGTAATCAATGCATCTTCACTGAACTCTGCAGAAAGTTCAACAACAAGCTGCTCATTACAATCAGCAAGAAAGTGTTAAAAAGATGCCTAAACTATGTCTGTAAACCAGTGTTTGAGATGCTGAGGTGGGAACCACAGGATGTAAAGGAGAGCTCTGATTGAGTGCATTTAGTGATTAAATTAAATGAGTTTGAACAGAAGCACCTGAGATGCCCTGATAAATTTTTGTTGTTATGCTGATCCATTGAGTTTCTTAAAAAGGAAAAAAAAAAAAAGAAAAAAAGATTGTTTGTATAAAACTAAGTTTAGGTTTATGTTTATGCATAGGATGTAAATATAGTGACAAATTAAGTGAAGGATTCAGGATTTGAGGAAACTCCTTACCATGAGAACACGGTAGTTTTATTATCTATTGAAAGTCATGTAGGACCAGTGCAACTCAAAAAATGCGTTTTGAGGTTGATTTATGACTTCTATCATGAGCGTCTATGACCTCCATGTTCGGGCTGTTTCCCTGCTTCAACACAACTGAATGTAATGATTAATAAAGCCGAACAAAGAGCCCCTCGTTTCAGTTAGGTGTGTGGTCCTGCCTGGCTTCAACATCTCCGACGGAGTGTGTGATGAGCTCATAAGCAGGTGATTGCTGCCTGACAGGTGTGAAAGTGCTGGAATACCTTGAGTGGCGAGCTTGGCGATGTCATCTCGCTCTTGTCGGTGTCCGCTTCGTCGTCGCTGCCTTCTTCTGGACTGCTGACCTGTCCCAAGTTGGCTTCCTGGGCCTCAGTGTCCCTCCCTGCCTCATCCTGCTCCATGTCCTCGCACTCCTCCTCGGCGGAGAGGGAGTCGCCCCGGCTGTCGGGGTCGTGGGGCAGACTGGCAGCCTCCGGGGTCGGAGGTGCTGCAGGCGTGGCGGCATCTCGAGCTGTGACAGTTAAGGCCTCGGAGGTTTGATGGAGCTGAAGGGGAACACTCTCACGAGCTGCTGTTTGACTGCACAGCCCCTGATCGGAGCCGCCACCGCCTGCAGCCAATGATGATGATGATGCTGCTGCGGCGGCACAGGGAAGGCACTCCTCAGGCATCGTGCCAGAGCTGTGGGCGTTGGCCAACTTTCCGACCATGCTCTGCTGTTTGGTCACGTGTGCCAAAAGTGAAGCGGGTGTTTTGAGGAGGGGAGTTTCTCCTGGTTTGAAAAGGAGCCGCTTTGGGTCGATACCAGCAGGCAAGATGCTGCAAGACTTCGCTTTGGACTCTGCGGCCACATTTTGGGCGCTCTGTGACTGCGTGTTGGTCACGAAGGGAGATTCTTTGGTCCCCTCGCAAGAAGTGCAGACCTCAGGCTTTGTGGCACTTACAACAGTGACTCCTGCGGTCGGATCGAGGGAGGACACATGCACCAAGAGGGGCTCAGCAGCAGCCGTCCCCTCATTGGCTGAGAGAGGAGCTGCTGCAGGTACTGTTTGAAGCCCAGCAGAGCCGCTCACCTGTGAGCAGGGCGTCACAGACGGTTCGCCGGTCCCTGTGTGTGTGACAGCAAACGACTCAGACGTGGCAGCAGCTACTTCCACTAAGCACACCTCGCTGGCGTGAGCCACCTCCACTGCCTGGTCCAGCACCAAGTGCTGCTCCACCGCGGCGACTCCCACGTTCTGCAGACTGTGGGAGTCACTGTTGGTCACGTCGCTCGACGAGGGCAAGGCCTGCTGGGAAATTATAATGGTGTCCCCTTCCAGGTCCTCCTTGACAGTGAACTCATCAGAGTTCTCCAGCAGTGCGTTGAATAAGTTCACCTCGTAGCCCGGCGAGTGGGGGATCTGGGCACCGCCACAAACCGTCTCCTCTGCGACCTCTTCCACCAGGCCGCAGAACTCATAGACCTCCATGGGCTGCGAGTCCAGCTCTACCTCCGCCTGCACGCTCCCACCGGTGGCGAGCTGGATGGCGGCCTCGCAGACGCTGCCGTCTTCCCGCTGCAGGAGGTAACTCTGGTTGAGGTGCACGTTGGTCCAGGCGCCGCTGATGTGAGCCTCCTCTCGGACCACCACGATCTCCTGAGCGTCGGCTGAGTGCACAAGCTCTGCGATGGAGTGCGACGTCTCATCTTTGACGACATCCCCCGCCTGCAGCGACACGACTAAGCCGCCGTCAAACAGAGCAGGAGCGTCCGAGGGCTTGGAGGCCTCAGACAGCATCCTGAAGGAGGGGGAGGAGTCAGTTTGGAGGAAGCTGCTGGGAGCTTCCGAGTATAATCCAGAGAGCGGCTCCTTCGCCTTTGGGGTCTCAAGTACTTCTGAATGAGGTTGTGTTTCAAAGAGCACTTCAATGCGCTCAACCGCTTCCAAAGAGTTTGCCGCATGCATTCCTTTGGCGTCGGAGATCTCTGTGGTGTTTTCCGACAGCTCTTTAATGTGGCCATCAGACGGGTTGGAGTCCTGGTGGGAGCCTGCCAGCTCCACAGCCTCTGATGGAGGTATGTGGTGGAAAGGGGGGTCAGAGGCATCTTTAACTGTAAATCCAACACTTGATTGAGGGACAGGAGACGAGAAGGCTGTGAGGCTGACGAGAGATGGGGCCTGTGTGACGATATTTCCACCTGTGTGCTCTTTTCCGACGAGTTCCGCGTCTGTTCCAGTCTCTGGTTTATAATCCTCCTCTGTGCCCGTAACAAACACAAGTCCAGCACCTTGAGTAGGTGGCTCAGTTTGGTTCGTTGGACTAATCGAGAGAATTTCCTCTTTACCAGTTTGTGCCACTGTGCAGGCAACAGGGGGGTGAAGGGAAGCTGGAGGCCCCCCAGCGGTGGAGCTACGGTCCTTTGCGAGGACGGGGTTGTTGGAGTCGGTGTTGATGGGGGGCGCCTTGGGCAGTGCAGCGGTCGGAGCTGCGCTCTCCATGACGGGGCTCTGCGGCGGGGGCACGGCGGGCAGGTCGGTGAGCGGAGGGGCTGGGCGGGAGGCAGCTGCGACCGGCTGCGGGGCATGCCGAGGCGACTCCCCAGCCACATTGTGTGCAGCCTGGGGGTTGCCACCCAGCACATCCACAGCCGGAGAGGCGTGCTGCCGCACCGCCTCCTCCTCAGAGCGTCCTTCCTCTGTGCTGCCCCGGCTACTCACTGCACCTGGAGGCAACACGTGGGGATAACATCAAGTTATTTGTTAAAAAAAAAACAAGCAGAGACATAAAGTGGAACTCAGACAGACTGCTGGTTGTCTTCACCTTCCTGAGTCACCCGCTCACACTAGATTTAAAAGGGTTTATTTTGGGGAGAAAAAAAACCCTAAATGTCAAAACAAGAGAATCTGAATGGAATTGGATTAGTGAACAGGCCACATGCTACACCACATGATCACTAGGACACATTTACAATTAAAGACGCACAAGCAACTAAACAGAGATGCAAAATGAACAATAACGAGACAACAGAGTTGGAATAGAAGGCAAATTACCAATTAGACAAGAAAAACATGAAAAGAAGTAACAACTTTAAGAAGAGATAATGACACAAAACAATATCCAAGAGATGGAAAAGTTACGACAAAGATACTAAATAAATTAAAACGGGCACATTCTCTACAAGACACACAAAACAATAAAGAATTTATGAAAACAACCCAAGAGACACTAAATGAGCATAGAGTGGCACAAAAACAAGTCTATCCAAGAAATCTAAAAATTATCAGGAAAAATAGATACGAAATAACAACCCCTAGACACAAAACAATTTGTGTCAGGTCGTATTCAAGTGTATAAAGCTGCAGCTCCTCACCTGTCTGTGGTGTGAGACACAGCTCTTCTGTGCTTTCTACTTCCAGGATGCTGAAATTAGGGTCTCCTCAACATATTCTGAGGAAAATCAACAGATAGAAACTTCATTAGTGAAATCCAACCAGCCGTTCCACATGAGAAATCAAAGAAACAGTCACACACTTTGTTAAAAAAACAAAGTGTATAGACTCTGTAATGAAATCAGCGACCGACAATGTCTAGAAAGAAATTCAGGATTATTTTAAGGCAAACATTCAATCCAGAGTTGAGATTTAAAACGTGCAGGTTGGTATGTATTCAGAGGGCAGGGTCTGTAAAGGTTTAAATCCCGGATCATTACAGGACAACATGTAGCAGCAGCCTCTCCCTCGCTCTTTTCTTCCATATCCGACTGGTTAGAGCCTCGATTTGTGCACATAAGGGACCTGGTGGAAGTTAGCCTCTCCAGCAGCAACATTCACACCCCGTATCCTCATACCTACTCATATCTGTAATATTAATCTTTGTTCCACATTGTTTAGCCATTTCCATGGGTTTTATCGTGTCCAGGTTTTCTAGTCTTTCCTGCTCCTTTTTTTTTTTTTTTAATTAAAAGTGGGTTTCAGGTCACATGTGACCCCTCTGAACAGTAAACCAGATTAACTATAATGACAGTATTCTAATTGAAAATATACCATAATATCGTTGTCATAACATGGAAAACCATATTTCTCAGACATCCTGGTGGTAGAAGTGGCTTGCTTCTCTTGGGCTAAATTTTATTGGCCATCACTGAAGCACATGGAGCAACTCACAAATTTTACATATCCTACAAGGGCATATACACAACTAAAGTGATTATTATTCGGCAATTGTCATCAGTTTAACATCACTAGTTTCGAACAGACAGAAAATTAAATGAGTCAACACTAATTCAACTTTTCAATTGTTTTCTTTGGATGATAACGTTTGGTATTATGATATGACTTGCATCAAAAAACCAAACACTTTAATATATGATGGTGATGTTTGGGATTTATACTACCAACACAACAGTGCTCTCTCTCTTTGTGTACCTGTTTTAACCTGATGCGAGTGGTTTGTTTTTAAAAAATTTTAATCACATCCGACTGGAGCAGTTTGTTGTTTTTGATCTACCCAACCTAATCATGCAGAGTGTGAATGCATGGAAACACAATTTACTGCATGTTTTAGTTTTTCTGCAATATGTACAAGTGTTGATGGTAAATGTGTTTTTTTTTTTTTCACGCAGTCCTAAAGTTGTGGAAGAAACAGGAATTAACCCAAATATGATCAGAGGTTTTACAATATTTTACCCCCAAATTTACAGTACCTCAAGCAGCAATTGCCATCATTTTCTCCTGTACTATAACCTATTCATATACATACATATATGTTTGTTTTTTTGCAAAAAATAAAGTTAAGGGTAAATAAAAGATTGCCTGCACCTGCTTTTTTTCAGAGAAAACTGAGCCGATTTAACTGTGATTAGCAGTTTTCTCCACAATGTGAAAATGTGGGACGATGGGAGAGCTGTGGCTCGTCCGGGTAGCATTTGCTGCAGGCTGGACTGGACCTGGAGTGTGTGAGAGTGTGTGTGTGTGTCTGAGAGAGAGTGGGTTATTTTGCAGCAGTAATAAAAAAGAAATAAATAAAAAATAGCCGTTGAAGCAGCGGCGGCTCTGCTAGCTGCAGCGGCTCCAAGTTGCATTTGCTGCAGTCTCTCGTCTTCTGTCTGCGTTTCATTGTGTCCACATGGACGTGCGGGATCATTCCAACCTTTACAAATCATTTATCCTGCGGGGACGTGCACGTGCGTGCGTGTAACCGGCTGCGTAGGTTTAAAGCATGAATCGACTTTTTTTTTTGCGAGAGGAAAAATCGCTCCGGCTCAAGAAAGGCAGCAGGGGGAAGCGTGTCGCCCCCCGGAGCCGGACGTGTGAGCGGTTAACGCCTAACTTGAGCCGGTCCGTGTGCTGTCGGAGCGGCTAGCTGGCTAACGTTAGCCGCCACAATAATAACAGCGCCCGGGCGGCGTGAAGGCAGAGCCCGCTGCTAACCAGCAGCTAACTAGAGTTCCATTTGATGCGCAGGCGCCCCATCCCACCCGCGGTTATGTAATGCTCCAAGCTCCGGGGAAAGCCCGCTGCTGCCCGGCGACGTTTGATAAGCTACTTCGTGGCCGGGCGTCAAAAACACCCCGAAAAAGTGACATTAAAAGCCGCTTGTGCATGCACCACAGAGGGGGACAATCACTCGTGACGTCATTGCGTGGGGTCAAATCTGTTTCTGGAAAAAAAAATTGTTCCATAAAATTATTTCGTCTAAAATGATAAAGACTACTTTTTCCAGGCGATATTAGTAAAAAAAAAATTGCGAAAACCAATGTTTTAAAGTTTCATATAAATTTTGCAACGATTACACGGGGTATGTAGGGGGTTACGCGACTCCCCACTGCAAGCTCTTTAGAAGTGACGGTGTTGAAATGCGACCTTAACTGTGATATTTCTAAGTCCGATGTGGGGATTATTCCGTGTATTAGCTCCGTGTTTCGGCACCCTGTACTCCTGCATAGTCCTTTAATAGATCTCAATACAGTCCGCTAAAGAAGAGAAATCATCCGATGTGCAGTCCAGTCGCGTCCTTCCGTTGGTCCGGGACCCCCCTTCAGGGCCCCCATTACTTCCTCCTCGCCCCCCTCCCTCTCAAGGCCGCCATCTTAAGTTCCCACCTACCTGAAATTTCCGACCGATTTTCTTTTACTAAATTCTCGTTGAAGGAGTCGTCATCCGCGCAAAATCGCACTCAATCCGTGATGCCAGTAGTCCAAACTGCCTCCCGGTACCCAACGAGGTACCACTAGGTCTGTGGGAAGAAGTTAAAATCCGGACCGGGAGAGCAGGGTTTCGGCGCAGAATGTAGCGGTCGCGGGGAGGAGACTTTACGCAGCGAAATGGTGGCGGCGCGCGGCTGCTGACAAAGTACACAACACCGCCAAGTATCGCGAGAGTTTGGCCAGCGCGCTGCTTGAACCGAGAGAAAAAAATGTTCCGACTTTGTGCTCTTTAATTATGATAAAACTGAACATTTACTGGTCAAGCCTGCTTAATTTTAACGACTTTTGTTTGTTTATAATGTTAGAATTAGACATTTAGCACTGCAGTTGGCGTCATTTTAAGAACTTTAGTTCATTAATGCGGTTGAAACTGAACATTTAACAGTTGTATGCAAGTGCGCCTCAGTAAATCACATTTCAACACATTTAGCGAATTGTACAAATCAATGGGAGAAATAGAACAATAGTTTCACCATCTTCCAAGTTGTAGCCTTGATTTTGATTGATCCTTTTCTGATAATGAATAAAGTACATCTTGTATTATTTCTAACAGGCCAATCATCTGAAACATTGGAAGTTAAGCTATTTCAACATGTTTTTATCAATTGGATGTTGAAAAAAAATCAATTCAAGAATGAAAGAAGAACAATAAAGAAAAATAATTTAAAAAAAAATTGAGAATTCTTCACATTCTACATACTCCCAACTCATGCCTTGTCACCACTTACAATTCATTTAAAATCCAATTCACTGAACACTAAAATCAAGTCCTGCACACATTATGACACACACACACACACACACACACACACACACACACACACACACACACACACACACACACACACACACACACACACACACTCTCTAAATTTAGGTATGTTTTTTCAGACTGCATTTAGAAACATGCATGCTCACAACTGACATGCTTAATACCCCATAAGTATATTTTGTATTTACTGCAGCATTGCTTGTGCTTTATTTTTTTTCCACATAGTACAAATATAGCAGATCTAAATATTTAACCATTCATGATTTCACTTTGTTTTGATGTTATTATTCTTCAGGACTAGTTAAACAATTCCTAAAACTGACATGAATAGCATTGAGACTATTTTTCATTCATTTTTTTATTCTTTAGATTGAACGGTCTATTGTTTTGCCTCTTTCGGCATGATCCATTTGTCTGAACTGGAGAAAGATGACCTACAATCACCCTATAGCTAATAGGATCCTCATATGAGAACATGATGCATCAACACCAATAGATTTCGTGTTAATATAAAGCATAGTCAAGTAAGAAAAAACTGAAAATTACAGAATATGACATTTAGAATTATGTTTAATGTCCCACCTGGTAAAATTTCAAAATGTTACTTTAGCTCTTGTTGGTTTATCTGTGAATTTATGCTCATGACATACAAAAGTAATAAAGATGCTAGAAATTAAATTTTTGAATAATTTTATTCTAAGTCGAGTTGGGACATGAGCAGGGTACCATTGCAGGGCAGCCAATCGGCTGCCCTGAGCAGGAGGAAACCACGAGGCCGCTTCCATTGTTGAGATGGAATTTGTAGGTCCATAAATGAACTAGTTAGCAGTCAACCCATACGCCTTTATTTCATAAACATTTCCTTGTGCACTCCTCACCTGCGCTGGTCTCTCTTTGGAATGCCAAGTGGTCAGGCGGAGGCTGTCAATCATCAAGCCTGAGGACAAATCTCCTGTCTCACCTCAATTCATCTTCCTGTGTTTTGGTTTCACCAGCAGATCATCGTGGCCACACGATATGATAAAATGAGGATCACCACTAGTACATTGCAGCACTCATATGGTGTATTTTCTAAATCTAACAAATGATTTAAAGGACATTTCAGCTGGTATCGATGGAAAACTTCATTAAAAGTGAACATTCCTATTTGATTGTAGTTTTTAACTGAAATTAAATATTTCTGCTGCAGCTCAATTATAAAATCAAGAGTTAACATTCCTGGATTACAGGTAAGAAGTCCTGGACTGGATAGGTGCGGTAATGAAAGCTGTTGTAATTGCTGAGAAATAGATCAAATATCCACTTCTGTCCAAACAATAAGTTTGGTTGATGTTCTATCAATGTGGTTAGAGACCGTTTCAGACCCCGAAAGTCACAAATAATCCTCTGTGGTATGCTGAGGATTCAGAAGAAATGACCCACACAACAGAGTAAACAACAATTCATTTAATAATTAATCTTTGTGGTCTCTAGGGGAGGGGTTTGAAAGGTATAAAATGGTCATATTAAAATAATCGACCCAGTCTTCTCCCTCTCAGGATACCCACTGTCTAGTTGTCCTCGGACACGAGTCCTTATATCGTTTTTCTTTCAGTTCGTCAGCATATGTCCCACCTCTCTCTTCGTGTATATAACTTAGTTCTGTTGGATGAAACAACTCGACAGGTTCAATGTACAAGGCTCCCATAGTCCCAAATGGAGACAACACACAACCATTGACACACAGGCAAAGCTCCCTCCCTCTCAGCATTAATAACAGTAGTCGATGAGATCCTTGAAGAGGCCAGAGGTCGCAGTGGAAACGGCTTCAACGTTCACAAGAGTCTTCGGTGAGGCAGACCTTCGTCTGTCCTTTGCATGATTTGAAACATGGACTGGGGAGAGAGTACTGGTTGATACCCGAAACAATGACAAATAACATAACAGTGAATATATTTATTGTTATAGAAGATAATTAATGTTAAGAATAATAATTACAAAGGCAATTTCTCTAGACTACTATAATCTGGTCCTGCTCATAGAGTCAAGAGGAGACTGGGGAAACAGTTACAGGAAGCTCTAAAAAGACTGTGTTCACTCACACAGTGTAGCACAAGTTCATTTCATCCTTAGAAAACTAAAAGAAAAGAAGCCAAAGAGGGTGGATGTGGATATCAGTGAAGCTGAAGGCTTGGAGAAAAGCGGGAAACTGAGGTATGATGCTTACTGATCCTAATCGACTGGTCTCATCGGTGATCTGCCGCCTCGCAATGACAAAGACACAAAAACAGAACCGAAAGCACCACTTTCACCACTGTTTCTAAAAAAGAAAAAAGAAACCTCATCCACGATACCTAAAGCAGGGCTGATTCAGGAAGAGTGGAGAATCGAGCTGATCGTGTCTTCAGGGTGTAACATCCGTCTCTCTGGAAGTCGTTTAATCCAATCCACCCGGGAAAGGCCTGGGACCCAAATTCACCTGATGAATGAAGGAAGCCGTCCCCTGCCTCTTCGTACAGCTTTCTCAACCGAGTAAGAACCAACAGCCGGTTTCAAATAAAGAATACAATACAAGGATGCACAGAAACCATGTACCTTTAAATTGCACTGATAGAACCATTGGGCGTAGTCCGAGTCCTGCATTCCCTTCTCGTGGTCCGCTCCAGCCCGCCGGCTCAATCCTTCCTGTTGGTTCAACGGGGCCGGTGGTGGACCGGGGCTGGTGTGGGGGGGCGGCTGAGGAGGGCAGTGTTTAGTAGTCTCAGAGAGGAGAAGGGGGGCAGGTTGAGAGCAGCACAGTGATCCTGACATTTCCCTTCATCTCCTCCAGTGTTGTCCCTGTACTATCTGGACTCGCCGTCTTTGTGGGCGCCGTACAGAGCCAGCTCGCCCGGCCCGCCCAGTCTGGAGCCGCGGGGTGGCGTGGACGACCGGCTGGTGATGGACGGAATGAGCGGGGGCGGCGCCCCCACTGACAGTGCCCCCACGAGGCCCGCGGGGGTCTTTGTCAGGATGCCGTTGGGCATGTGGTGCGGGTTGAGCGGGCCGAGGCGGGAGTACAGGCCCGGGTGGTGCTGGGGAGGGCCGCCGGCTCCCGGGGGGAGAGAGTGAGACAGGAGGCTGGGGTGGAGCTGCTCCAGGTGAGCGGCGGTAGCAGCATGCGAGGGGCTGGAGAGGTGAGCGCCGTGGGGGAGGTGAGGGTGCATGCCGAAGTAGCGAGCCCGCTCAAAGTCTTCCCTCAGGATCTGGGCGCGCTGCTCCTCGTCCATAAGCCCTCCCCCCGGGGGGCCGAGCTGAGGGGGGCGGTCGAAGTGGTGAGCCATGAGGCCGAACTCAGGGCGGACCCCCGAAGAGGAGGAGGTAGAAGTGGGAGGGTGGTGAGGGTTGGCTGCTGCCGCCGCTGCGGCTACAGCGGCAACCCTCTCCGCCTCCAGAAAGCGCTGGTGCTGCAGCAGGCGGGCCAGGTGGGGGTCTGAGCGCAGGGCGAGGTGAGGGTCCGATCGGAGCGCCAGGGCCTCCCTGCGCTGGTGCTGCTGCTGTGCTGCCAGCTCCCTCCAGGGGTCCCACGTGAAGCTGTGTGGTCCCTGCGGGTGTCCCTGATGAGGACCATGGGTGAAACGCTCCCCTCCGGGACCCACTACCAGGCCCGCAGCGCCAGTGCTCCCCAGGTAGGCCTCAATGGCCCGGGAGCGGTCCAGCAGTGACAGGTGCTGGTGGTGGGACTGATGGTTTGGAGTTGGGGGTGGGAGGGGAACACCGGGGGTGGGGGTCAGTGAAAGAGAAGACGAGGATGGGGTGCCAGAGCTGGGGTGGGGCGGGTGGCTGTTGGGCCGGTCGAAGCCGTGGGTGGGCATCGGGGGAGGGAGGGTGATGGGGATGTGTTCGGGCTCCTCCTTCCGCTCCTCCTTGACTTTGACCGGCGGGAGCAGCAAGGGGGGTTTGGAGACCGGCGTGGTGGTCCGGTCCGACTTCTTGGCCTGAGACAAAGAAGTGATGGAGGCGGAGGAGGACGTGGCGTTACCGTCTCTTTGGGAGTGTGAGGACTCACTGTGCAGGCCATGTGCATTCGGACCCATGGGGCGGGGGTACAGGTCCAAGGGGGAGGGGGCAGAGCGGGCAGAGGGCGGGGGGGTGGTGAGCACAGAAGATGAGGAAGAACGCGGCCTGTCTCTGTCTGCTACGAGAGATGAAGGGCCGAGTGGCGGCCCCCTCGAGGACATGGTGGGCAGCGGCCTCTTGTCTGCGTCGCGGTTCAGGCTGCGCGTCAGGTCCTCCATGGGCCCGCCGCCGCCCAGCGAGCTGCTGTGGCCGTTGACGTGGGACACCGGGGTGCTACTGCGGGGCTTGAAGCAGGGGGCGACTGGAGACATTCTCACAGGGGGTCGGCCGTACAGCATATTGTCTCTGCCAAACAAGAGCAAAAGAAAAGTTAAATCTTCCAGACAATAAAGCTCTTTTACTTTTCTTTTTTTACTTATCTGTGCGACAAACTGAAAGAAACGGTCGCAAACAGAGTTGAACTTGTGTCTGTAAACAATAAATTAAAACATCCAAATGAAACACTACAGCTGTTCATACAAAGTCAGGTTTAGTTTTTAACATTATTGTGCATGCAGCTCGAGCTCACGTTACCATTTTTGTTCTAATATGTACTTTAATGTAGTTACTCAAGTTATTGCAGAATACAGTAAATATTTACATTACTTTGAATACAAAATTTGGCAATTGCTTCACCGCTTCAGAATTGATTGTAGATTTATTAAAACTGTATTTCGTTTATGTTGACTATAATATTTCTCCTCTACTCTGTTAAATTTCTGAAGACTTGGATGAGGACATCGAGTTCCTAAAGTCTTATGTTTTACTGTGAGAAAACGTTTTTTATCTCAGCTCTAAATCACTTGTATGTTAAAGAGAATTAGTCCCTTCGACAGTAAAACTAGTAAAATCATGGCTGGCGTGTCAGACCTGTCTTTTTCATCTTTGATGTGGGGGATGTCTCTCCTCTCTCCATCCTTCCCTCGATCCCTTTCGTCTCGCTTCTCAGGTCCTTTGGCCCAGCTTGGGCCAGCGGGGAACCCGGGCGGGGCGCCGTGCAGGCGGTTCCATGGGTCGTGATGGTTGGGAGCAGACAGGCCTCCCACCACGCCATGCGGTGGGTCTTTATGGCCAAACACAGAACCTGCTATGGACAGGAGACGATGTTTATCTGGTCAGAAATCAACACCGTGGACACATGCTTACACATTTAACTTTCACAATGTACAGTTTAGTTTTTAGAATGTGAGAAAGAAAGATTCAGGAAGTGTTGAGCAGCAGGAAAAGTCAGCTTTCCACATCCTAGATTATTCTGATCTGGAAGGGAAGTTGAAAAAACAGATCTGAAAAGTGGGACTGTTTTATACTTGGGTTCTGATTTCAGCTGTTAAGAGTTATGCATCACAAATTAACATGTTGGATGTGATCCATAGACTCTCACCAGAGCTGGTCAAACCTCACAATGAGCCTGGTGGTCATTCTAGCGGCATTAATAACCAGCTACAGGTGCGGAACATTGAAGTATAGAGTAGTCTGGATGGAAGATGGAATGTTAGGGAAGAGCAGGACCACAATAATTGGAGCGAAACCAGCGGTGATCTGCAACATAAAGCAGTTGAGGACACTGTGTATAAAACTGTAACCAGGAAACATCTGAGGAGTTCAGCTGAGATTTACTGTAAAGCGTCTTTAACCAGTATTTTAAAGACGTTACCAGCTGTGTGATTCCATGCCTCATAACTTGCATTTTGAAAATATAAATCACGTCTTAGAAAATATGACACTTGTTTTGTAATGGGACCATCAAGGATGTTTTAACGCTCTCCTTGTTTTGAGCTCAACATAAGATTTGCATATATGAAAGAAAACCACAACACACAAGCGCTAACGCGGTGTGTCGTGTGTTTCCTCAGGCAACTGATCTCAACATGCTGTAATATGAGCAGCACAATACAGTAAAGGTGTTTATATTAAAATGAAAATAAAAACACAACATGTAGCTTCCCATCTTATCTGAGATAACTGCGACTTGACAAGCCGAAACAAGCTCATCGACATTTCTCATTTTCTCAGTAAATGAGCCAATCTGTGTTTAACGATGCTCGAGTCATTGAGTCCCACTCAACGATTCATCATCACAAAAACAAACAAACAAAAAAAAAAACCGTGAGTTGTATAGTAGCAGAACATGTTGGACAGGTTTAGATTATTAAAGATCATCCTGACGAGACACTATGTGTGTGACGTTATCGGCTGCTGTAATTATTCCTCTCGTCTTTATTGGCAGATCAGAGAAACAATCACAAACATTTCAGAGTTTAAGTCAGGAGAATTTGTGGTTTTGTCAGTGTGAGAGTGTTTCTCCTTCTGGTTTCCACCCAGACAGAATGTCCTGGTATAGCCAGAGAGGCGAGACACTTCCTAGTGGTTTTATCTGGTGTGTCATCTGCTCACTGCAGCAGCCAAACTGACTATATCCATTTGATTTGGATGCATCAGGAGCAAAGATGTTTATTCAGCTTTACTGTCCACTCTGCGGGATCGAACAGCTTTGTAATGTGATTACTTGGGTCAGAAATTTTTCATTTCGCAGTCAAGTAAGTCCAATGTGATTTGTGGGATTTTGAGAGAAACAGTTACATTAATGGCCTGTTTTTAAAGCACTTTAATATACAACATCTAATTGATTCCCAATGAGTTTCTCCAAAAAGTTTTCTATTTGATTCACATTTCTTATTGTTTTGAGTCATTTTTCCCCACTTTGTAGCTTAACTGTGTATTATGCATGTTTCCATTTGAAATTAGAAGGAGTTTCAGACATCAGTTCATCCAAGGTTGTAACCCGATTAAAACGCAGCTGCTGTGTTCAAACTCCTCCAGTACGAGTCTGAATCCATGTTTAGGGAATTATTACTTCAAAAACAAAAACCTGCATCAGTTAAGTTATTTCACATGATTGCCTTAACTTTTGAACTTCATACGAAAATACCCAGCCAGCGTTTGATCCATGTGACACAGGGTGGAGACGAGGAACCATTACAAGCCCCAGCAGAGTTTAGGATAAAGAAATGCAGCTTCCAGTTGAATGGAATGAAGACGGTGTAGATGCGACTCCAAACAGCTCAGATAGTAAAGATCAGCTTTTGGTTACGTAGGAAGAACCAACCAGCTCAGTTAAACAATTGTCAGATCATCATGATAAAACAAGTGCCATCAGAAGAGTAATATCCTGTCCAATCAGAGGATTTTCATGCTTGTGTTTGGAAGAACAACTGAAACCTGGAGCTGAATGTTCCTCCAACACCAAAGACACCTCAACACAAGTGTAGGAGAGAACCAAGTCTGGTTTCGTCATAAAAATAAGCCATATGGAGCAGGAAATGGAGAGCGATTAAGATGTGGAGAAAAAGTAAAAGTGAGTGACAGATAGCAAGAGAGAAGGAGTTGGAGATGCCGAGAGAGGTGGAGAGAGAGATAGTTTAAGATCAAAGAGCAAAAGAGAGAAAGAGAAGGAGACAGATAAAGATGTAACAATGGAGGGAACTAGAGACAAAGAAAGATAAATGTATAGTTAGCGACATAGAGGGAAACGGAGCAAGAGATGGATAGAGGGTTAGACATTTAAAAACAGAAAGATGGAAAGACACATTCGTAGACTTCATCGATCCCAAAAGAAACTTGACGTAGAGAGAAGTAATGACAAAGTGAAGATCTTCTATCAGACTGACCCAGTGTTGGGCTGCCGAGTCCTCCAAAGGCACCAGAGCCCAGAGTTCCCAGCGAGGTGAAGGGCGGCGATCGACCGTACGGATCTACAACACACAGATAATCCATCAGACACACCGGGGGGAGGAAGGTGACATTCATGAACACATGCCGAGTGGAACAGCGTCTCACTAGACTTCAGAACAGGGAACCGTCAGTTTGTCGACTTTCATGAACTTTTTCTAACAGCTTTTATCAACCTTCCAGGGCATTCAATGAAAACAAAACTGAGAAAAACCAAGACGTTTTGTTCAAAAAAAAGTTTGGATTCATGTATGATGGTAATTGAAAAAAGCCTGATAAGGGGACAAGACCAGAATATATGAGATGGTCCACTGTTATTGTCCCACATTTCCAGCCTGGCAGTGGGGACCTCTTTGTCAAAATTTTTGCTTTGGGGTTATGAAATAGCAAATAATGAGTACAATGGATAATACTTAATTTCACTGTAATTATTTTAATATTTTTGATAGTTCATCCAAATAAAATGGAATATAATTAAAAAGTTAAACTGTTTTTTTCCAATTATTTCTACAGTCATAATAAATAAAAATGTACAAGAATTTAAATGCATTTTTTTTACATTTTGATTGCGGCAACTATAGAATGAAGTTAAGAACCTAAAACATTTCCTGAGATCTGGAATGGAAAATATATATGTATATAAACAGCAGCAATAAATAACTTCTCTAAACCATTTGTTGTTACAGGAGTTTTAAGTTTCCCTAAACATGTAACTGAAGGATTACATTCTTGCAAGGTTTTTAAAGTGGAGATCATTTGATCAAACTCTGAGCGACTCTTACCCAAGTGTGCAGACGGTGCGAGGAAAGAGGAGTGTGGCGTCGACGGAGAGATGAAGGGAGCGGAGGACGGATTGACTGCACCTTCAAAAAGGGAATTCAAATTCAAGTGAGATATTGACATAACTTCACTGCAATTAAGAGACCTGGGAAGTCACAAACTTTGCATGGGAAGTGGCGTACACATTTTTCAGGACCTGTTTTTTGTGTAAGCAACCTTTATAAATGAGGCACCTGGGTCTATTTTCTGATATTCAATCAAGACTTGAAAGAGCTGCAAGTTGGAAGTCAAACTGTAAATCTAAAGGTTGATTATAACCCTAAGCTTGTGAGGGAAGTACATATGATCTAAGTTGCATATTCTGATTAAATGAAATGACGGTCATATTGGTTTACATGGCTACAGAGAAGAATTAATGACAACTTGACACCAAATTTAACAATTGATCTCCCTCCATTATCATTGAAATCAATACAATATAGATTTTTTGCTTCTAATAGGTACGCGAGCTACACAGAATAGCAGACAGGGATAGCAGACTCTTTGGTTCTTTACTTGATTTTTAGCCAAGATATCCAAACGTCTTGTTTCCTTACTTGATGTCAAGTGTAACTTCTTTTAATAAGTTGTCCAACTTGACATGTGAGATATAAGCATTCTTCATTACATGTATTTAACCTGGTGACCCGTCCAGAGTTTATTCCATTATACGTAAATGAAGCTGTATGCAAGGCTGCAAGAACTGGTGAGGAGATCTGCTCTTCTCCTGCAGATAAAACATTCCATCTAATAATTAAAAACGATTCTGCAAGATGGAAGCACACACCTGTTGCTGAGAAGAGACTGGGAGGTCTGGTCAGGTCATGAGTGGGAGGCAGGGGCCCTCCCATGTGCCCCAGCTGACCCATTCCCCCGGCTCCAGGGAAACGGGCCATCAAATCACTACGGAAGTCCAACTTATGAGGATCAGCCTGCATCAGCTGAAAAGAAAGACAAAATAATGAGTTTGGGGGGGCGGTGCCCTTTAGAGTGAAGCCATTTTGAAAGTTAAACTCTTACCTTTACTTTTTTCTGGTGGCTCAGGATCATCCAGGCCACGTGTACATGCATAGCGCACCATTTCCCCGGTTTCTGCACAGCAACAAAAATTAGACGGCTTTACAATGTTATTCTAGCATGTGCGACTTTGAAGCCTTTGCACACAAAGTCAGATGATGTTCAGAAATATCTCATCTAGCCTCTACACAAGGTCGAGGTTTTGCAGCTGGATATAAAGTTACTCGTGAGGGTTCAGTTTAAGCTCGGGAATATGCATTGAAAGGAAAAAAAGATGGTGAAAATGAGTTAGTAGGGATACGGGAAAAGAACAGGCACATGTATAATAGACAGGGTAATTTCTGGGTATCCAACTGAGTGTGCAAGGGCAGAGAATAGACCAGTAGCAGTCAAGATTACAAGTGAGATAAGTGCAAAGAGTGAGTGAAGCAGTGAGACAGTAAAAACAGGTTGAAGGTTTTCAGAAGCCAAAGGATTTCAGAAACATCTGTTTTTGCTTACATTACTGATTTTCAACGATGTCCCAAATGGATCAGTTAGCTACGAGAGAACACAAGTGTAAGACCACTTTTAATCAACAATGCTCACTCTTTTATGGGGAAAACTTTTGCACTCTTTACTGCACTGACTAGGCCCGTGTTGCAGCACATTGCAGATTGTTTGCATTCAGCTCGTACGAGCCAGTTTCAGAGGAGCGATGACAATGCAGACAGAGAGGCGGCGGCGGTCCTTACCCTGGGGTCTTTGGGCTGCAGGTGATGAGGCACAACCCCGAGTCGTGCAGTTATGTCAGGACCCGTTCCCTGAGGGACAAGAGGCTGTCACACACACAGCACAAGACATGAGCCACAGCCTGTACACCTATGTGTCGGTTAATGATCCGACATCATTCTGCATGCATTTTCATTAAACTACTGACGAGACCGCTAAGTACAGACATCCACAACAGAAAAGTCACTGCATGGCCTCACTGTACTCTCACCGAAGACTCAAACATCCTGTTATTTTCAAAACATCTAGTCTTGTTGATGCTTATGGTCTTCGCTTTAGCAGTGTTCAGGGTTTTCATTTTAATAAATATGAAGTTTGTCTCCTTTTCAGGACAAAGGGAGCTCTTGGTTGCCTTTCCATTGCTGCACGTCACATTTGCCTTCTTTAATTTACGGCTCACAGAACAATTTCATATCAGGTTTCTCCATTTTCTTTGTTTTGTTCTTTTTAAACACAATAAAAAATACATCAGATTTACAAGAACATATAGACAAAGATATTGAAGTATTGGGGAGAAATCTACCTCTCATCGTGAGAATTCTGTCTAATAAAGTGTGACATTATGCTGCTTTGATTGTCACTTCAGTCATCAGATAACTTCAGAAACTGGATAACAATGAGATTTTGAGTGTGCATGTAAATGGCCTCAGACATTCAGACCACACATGAAAGTAGCCCAAAACCGTTTTGGAAAAATAATCCGATTTGTGCTGTTCAGACCAAAAACAAAAGCAGGTCTAGTTTACTTGTGTGCAAAAAGGTCAGATTTTGGAAGTTTGGCCTGCAGCGTGATTGTAGTCTTAATCAACTCTGATGCCATTAAAATGTATATTTAGATAGGCAGAAAACAGAAGAGGATCGAAGTTTAGTTGGTTCAAAAGACTGTTCTCGTGTGATTCCTTTGGATTTACATTAAATATGTGCAATGACACTCTGGGGGGAAAAAAAAAAAAAAAGGATTTTTACTGAATACAGCAGTCCAGGGCTGTGAAACTCATTTTTAGTTCAAGGGCCACATACAGCACGGTTTGACTTTAAGAGCCACAGATTAACAGAATTAAAATAGCAGCAAACACCAACAAATATCAATTATTAGTTTTACTGAAGTAAAAACATTGCATTATACTATTTACATGATTTCTTGAATGATCTCATAACTGCAGAAGTCGGACAATGATTATTTTTCTGTGTCCATGTAAAGAAAGGACTTTAAAATGAGAGAATTCTTAAGACATTTTTCATATCTTTATCACCAGTCTGCATATTTCCCCACAGGAATTACAAAGAGTAATGTGAGATATCTCAATAACAAAAACGATGTCTCGTAGGCGTCAGCTGCAACAAAGAGACTCCAGCTGAATTTTCCTCACCTTTGGCTGAAATGCTCCTTGCAAAGAGCTGAAAGGGCCGGTGGGAGGAATCACAGGCTGAATACTCGGCACAGAGGGTGGCGGGTACTGTGGGAAGAACTGACACCCAAATGGGCGCTGCTCAGTTGCAAGTTAACAGGTAAAGATGGTGAGTAAATTCTCGTATGTTGAAGTGTTAAAAAGGAAAAAGGACAGTAGTAATATTTTACTGAAAATGTAAAATCTAAACACAATCACTTTCGCATCCAAGAAATCTACTGAGGCTAATCAGCTAGCCACAGCATGAGGCATTCACTAAAATGTATATAATGGACTTCACTTATATAGCACCTTACATCGTTCATGACACACATTCACACAGCAACGGAGGCTGCAGTTCAGTGTCTTTCCCAAGGACACTTCAGCATGCGGGCAGGTGGAGATAGAATTCGAACCTGCAACCTTCCAATTGGGAGACGAGCGCTCTACCAACCGAGCCATGCTGCCCCTGTATTTATTGCCTTTAAGGCTTAAGTCTAATAATTATTTTTAAAAAAGCATCAAGAAGTTAAACCACTCAGACAAATGACTCAAATGAAGATGAGCTTCATCCATTTTCAGGCCTTTAAGAAAAAACCAAAACAATGCAGCCACTGAGATCATTATTGATTACTTATTAGTAAATACTCACTGGATGTCGGTAGAGCCCGTCCATTTTGCCTGCATACTTTTCAAACTGAAAGATATAATTAACGAGGGTTGAAATCTCCCATCAGACACTGTGCTTTTAATTTTCCAATATGAGGCAGAGGGGCGTCTCACCAGGGGTGGTGCTGTAGCTGTGGGGTGCAGGAAGGGCGTGAAGTGTTGGTGTGTGTGCGTGTGTTGGTGCTGGTGGTTGTGCTGATGGAACTGAAAGGCCAGCTGTGGGATGCTCGGCTGGTTCTGGGACGTCCGGCCCGATGAACCTGAAGCGGAGCTTGATGCTGCCGAGGCAGCAGGACCGCCCGGGGTGGAGCGACCCGCGGCCGCTGCATTGTTCTCAGGTCCGGGGACACTGCGTCTGCCCTCGCGCTCTGAATGAGGCACAACATTATAGTTTTACATTCGAGGCCATGATCACAGCAGAGAATTAGCGCATCACTACAGCAGACGCTCTGGACAGGTCATCTGTCCATCGCGGGGAAAACGCACAAAAATCCACACCTACAAGCAATTCAGGGTTACCAATCAACCTCAAACACATTTTTGGACTGAGGGCGAACATGCAGAGTCAACTCATGGATTTTCACTAAACTACAGCGCTGTGCAGCTCAACTTTTATCTTACTACATGATAGAAAATACCAAAGTTCACAAATATTCCCATGACTGTCCAGATAAATTTCAATTCCATTTAATCCAAAGTTTGTTTTCATACCACTTGTGCCAAAGGGCCAAAACCCCAGAAAACAGCAAATTCAACAAAAACTGCTAAATTCAGGGCAGTTAGTCAGTGGAAGAACAATTCTATAATTCCTGCTACCTCTACACTCACCAATACACCCCGTTTCTAAAGTTTGATTCTTTTACTCTCATCCTGTGGTCACAGAATTTGGCACACATCTCATCGTGATAACTCAAGACTATTGATGATGCAGAAAGAAACAAGAGCTTTGTGCCCATATGCTAGTCATAACTGAGGAACCCAAGACTTCCCCAGTATGACTGTAAACATTCTTCAGTGATAAGCAGCATCAGCTTTATAAAGATTGCCTGAGCACCTCACCAACATGGAAGACTGCGTCATCAAGATGCAAAGCATTTTGGGAAAACAATCAAATGGCTTTTATAGTATCTGACCGCCAGCTTTAACTGCTGCAGTAAAAATAACATTGAATGGACGGAGTCCGTTGGTACCGTGAAAAGCTTAATGGGAAGGAAAAGGCAACATTCAACGATAAAATAAGAGTTCAAGGACTAGATAAGTATGGGCATTCAGAGTGTCAGCAGATGTTAAAGGTACCCTACCAGAAAAAATCCTTAAACTATACTTCCCATAACATGCATCACTTCTGCACAGAGAATATTCAATACACGAAAACAAGACCATCACCACTCATATCCACCAATTCCCAAACCACATTTCCCTAAATCGATCACACCAAAGTTGATATGTTTAAAAACAAACCAAAATTTGTAGCCATCAAATTGTGTTTTGGTGCCTACACAAACAGTGGATCAGAAAACTAGGATCTGTTCAAAGGTTTGCTACTGCTGCTAGTGTATGTATCATGGTATTAAAAGCCAGTTACACTGTTGTGCAATGGGTAGATCAATGTGTGCAGGGAAACTCCTTATTTCTGCAATCATGCTACTGTCACCTCTGTGACCCCAGAGACGTAGCTTGAGCTGTTTTTCTTCCACGCTAGAATACGATAGAAGCCTGTTCCTATTCTTATCCTCAGGCAGCTGTTGCAGTTGACAATGCAGCCCGTAGACAACATTTCATAACTCGGCCATCTGAACTGGATTCAATCTACTCTGACACCTCGCCTCTGCTCTGTGTGTTTGCCTCGAGGTCCCACAATGCTTTGCATTCAGCGCTGGGAATACCCATTAGTGATGACACACGGGCAAGCCGCTATACCTCAGAGTGCTTATGTGATCAGATCTCAGTTCATCAATACACAACTTCCTGAACAGCCCCAGGATGGTGCAGGAGGAAGTCTGGGTCCGGTTTATTTTTGTAGCATATTAGTCATCACTGAAGAAACCAAGAGAATGGAACAGAGGAGAAAAACAGCTTTTCTGTTGCCTGCACCTGCTGAGTGAGCAGGACCTTGGAGCAGAGGCGGAGGGGGAGGAAGGCCGGGTGAAGACGTGAACAAGGCCCCCGAGCCGGCTCTGGATGGCGGTCGCATCGGCCCTGAGGATCCTGAGCCCCTGATGTAGGGCAGAGACACACTGGTGGAGGGGGTCGAGGGCCGCACGGAGGACGAGGAAGACGCAACAGATGAAGATGGAGGTTTGACAGGGGTGCCACTCCTGTGAGAAAAGAGGCAGAAGAAATGAGTCACAAACCTCGTAAAGGTTCCTGGATTAAAGACTCGAGTGTCTTATTGGAAGTTGGTGAAGTTTCTAAATTGAAAGTTTCAAGAGTTTCTTATTGGAGGTTCCAGAGTGTCTAATTAGAGGTTCCTCAGATTTTTAATTTTTTTTATTAGAGGCTCCTAGCTTTTTTTATTTGAAGTTCCTCTAGTTTCATGAAGAGGTTGCAGGGGGTGGTTATTCAAAGCTACTGTTTCTTATGCAGGATTCCAGAGGTTTCTTCTGGTTCCTTATTAGAGGATACTATGCTTTGTTTTTTGGGGACGAGCTTCCTTGAGTTTCCTATTGGAGCTTCCTCTGGTTTCTTATAAGACGTTACCATGTTGGGTTTTTTTGAACAAGGTTTCAAGAATTTCGTAGTGGGGGATCCTAGAGTTCCTGGGGTTTACTATTAGAGGTTCCTCAACTTAATATGTAACCAATTCACTGAACTGTCTTTCATAGAGGTCATGGTGGGCTCGGTTCACCTTCTCAGATGTGCTGCTTTAGGGTTAAATGGCTGGGAGACCTCATTAAATGCACTGAGCTTCTTTATTTGACTCCCACAACATTTACAGGAAAATATTCACATTTCATTATTGAAGTGTCTTCCTCTACAGTAGTCCGTCACCTCTACACTTCCTGAATGAACATTTGACTACACAGCTAACAGTTCCGGATGTGCATTTCCTACCCTCACATCTCATTATTGTTTTATTATAGTTTTACATTCGTTGTTCTTTGCCTTTTTTCTCCTTACAGATGGGAAACCTGGCATTATTAAGGAGGAACTTCTGTGTGACTGACCTGTTATAGATGGGGTGAGATCGCCCAGACAGAGTAAGGAAATTCTTGGGTTTGGAGAGTGGCGGGCTGCTGCCGTTGTGCCGGCTGCTGTTCCCGTTGACAGGGCTGGACCGGGCGACTGTGTTTGAGGCGGTGATGGTGGAGTGGGAAGGCAGGCAAGAAGAGAAGGAGGCAGAAGAGGTAGAAGAAGAAACCGGCTCTGGGAAGTGCGGCTCCAGGCTTTTCTCCTGACTTCGCTCCAAGCCAGATACTCGCGGGGTCACCATCAGCCGTGACACGCCGCCACAGCGTGCCGGTAAAGGTGAGCAGCTTTTGCCCATGGAAGTTCCCATATTTGAGGGGGTGGGATCCACAACTGGAGAGAGAAACATCAGTCAACACAAATAACAAGGCACTTATCAAATGGCACAGAGAAAACTCTGTATAAGCAACATGTGACACATCAACAGACAGTTTCTTTTACAGCCTCCAATGGTGTGTGAATGGGTGAATGTGATGAACTATGTAAAGCGCTTTCGGTATGCTCACACAGCTGGAAGGTGCTATATATGTGAAGTCCATTTACCATTTTACTCTTTCACAGGTGCAACGTTCAGTTTAGTTTTTTTGCACCCAAAATGTGGAACAAAGTTCCAGAATATTTGAGGAACTTGGCAGCAAATAAATGTTTGCCACCCATGCAGTACAATGCCCTACAATATATTATTTGCAGAAAATCTTGTAAAATGATTCACGAGACACACTGGCCATATCTTTAATGTCACTTACAAAAAAACTTTATGCTAATTAATGTAAGAATAGTTTTTGTATACCATATTTTTTTTTTTTAGGATTTTCATGCTTTTTACTTTGTGAAAAGGGGTGGCAAAAACTGTGGAAATGACCAGATGTCTGTTAAAGCAACATAAACAGTAAAACAATGGTTATTTGCAGGTCTAGCAATGACTCCCTGACCGCACAGTGGTGGAGAATATTTTTTACATTTGTTTCTTTAAAAATAAACGACTGTCATTACAATGTAAATCCAGATTCTTCCATGCTTCATTACGTGTCTAATCGACAGTAACCCAAGTTCTGCTGCGCTCTCTCATTGTAAAGCTGTAGATATAATCAGCAATGATCAATGAGAGGAAGCCAAAACTGTCTTTTTGACTCATTTACTGTTCAGATCTAAATATAACTCACTGATATGTCAGTATGCAGTTTTTGGAGTGTAAAGCAGCTGAAACAGATGATGTGAAGCTGAAATTGTGACTTTCTCAAACCTTTTCTTGTGCTGACTGTGAACACTGGATCCATGTCATTGTCAGAGGCCTGTGGAGCAGAAAGTTACAAGAATATCAATGCAAATATTCACAAACTATTACACATAACAAATTAAAAACAACTGAGCCTAAATCAGAAAAATTCCTAAGAGTTTTCAGAGATTAGGAATATCATGGTTAGACTGAGCATATCAGAGCCAATATCAGCTTTTATCAAGAAACTGAATATTAACCAATTGATGAAATTAGGTGTGGATGGCATAGCCTCTTCAGAGAGCAAGAGATTGGGAGATTTGGTCACCTGTTTTGGTCAGACTGACAAACCCTGGTGCTCCTGTGTTGCTGCTTGTGTGAACGTGGCGAGAACTATACACCGGCATGACTGATTTTAGATGCTGTGCCTCTTTAGAGTTTATTGCAAGTATCATTGTTTATGTGCATAAATGCGAAGTTGTTGGGACATATATTATAATTGTTCGTAACTGGTAGAAACGCCCCCAAGTGCACTTCACGACAGGCAAGAAACACACATTAGCATAGTCAAAGCAAAAAATATTAACTATCTGCACAATGCGAAACAGTCAGAGCTGTACAACCAATTTACATACAACATGCCCAAAACAATTTTGTTTTTTCTTGAAGTGGTTCCCAGCATGGAGTCCTCGGGTACCTTGGGGGGGGGTCGGAAAGATCACAGGGGGCCCTGGGCTTCGAGGTAGTCAAAGAAACCCAGAATAAGACATTGTCTTGAAAATAGATCAGACCTGGGAAGCTGTCCAATGCTTTTATTTTGAAGGCTTATTTGAATACTAGTGCGAGTGAGAGTGTCCTCCCTTCTGTAGCTTTGCCATCATGTTTTTGAACATCAGAAACCAAAAAGAATTAACCACCTTTTTAAGCTTTATGATTAAAACTGCATCCTATATATTACGAAACCTTGTTTCCACAACCGTTTATCAAACTTTGTCACCATTGTTTTTATACAACACGGGAGCTCCTACTTTTGTTTAACCTTGCTTAGCTGCATAATTTTTTTTAATCCTCAACTGTTTCCTGCACCAGGAAGTCTGAGCTGAAATTAATCCATGAAACTAAGACTGGGCCTTCAGCACACGTATGTGAAAAGCATCATATTGGAGACCATTTCAGTCTTATCAGGATATTATTCAAGTTCGAGAACAAAACAAACTGCTCTCATAAGTCATACATCCACTTCCTAATCAGAAAACACTAATATGTACTGAGAAGACGGTAAACAGTACACACCTTGTCTCCTGTGTCACTCTCTGTGTCACACTGAAACAAAAATAAAAGAAATACAAAGAGTGAAGAAAAGAATGTTAGGGAGATTACTTCTTTGTTGCTTCTTGGCAATAAATACTTGGCAAATTGAGTTGACACATTTGCACACACAACTCACAAACTCAGCTCTGCTGCTCATACCACTAATGCATGTTCTTTACAAAAAGTGTAATAAACAATGAGAAGATTTACTACCAAGGAGCACAAAAAAATCTATCAAACACAGATCTTCCTGATGCAACATTTTATTAAGTTACAAGCAATACAAATAAATAGAAAAGTAAACTTACAATATAGCCCGTCTCCAGAGGATGCCCCTGGAAATAAAAATTGTGTTAGCTTCAGTTAGATTTAATAATCCCCACATTGAAATTGTCACCAGGCCCAGTCACCAAAGGCACCTACACTAAAGGATCAGGGGGGAAAAACGGTGTGGCCCTGCCTGTACCCGTGTTTTTGTCTCTTCAATTCACATTTTAGAAGTTTTGAACGTGATATTTCCGATTCTTTGTTCTTGAAAGACAGTTTCAAAGAACCCTGTCTTTTACTTAAAAGACAGGGTTCTTTGAATGACTTCTTCTTTTCCTTAACTACAAATTGTGCAGCAGAATTAGGGTGAACCAATTTAACAGGTGATTTTAAATAGTGGGATATGCAGAAATGTAAACAAAGGTATCTGATTGGGAGTTATCTGTGGATGTTGATGGTGGAATTGGCTGCAATTGAAGCGGGAGTCACTGGGTAAAGGTTCACCTCTATCTTCCTCCTCTTGTTTTGGCTCTTGTTCAAACAGCTGCTGGAGTAGCTGTGCGGGGCTCCTTCCTCCGGCTCGGACAGCGGACCACCGCCGTTCTCCTCCGGCCCTCTCTTCCCCTTGTTCCTCCTCCCCAGCATGTCAGTCCGCTGACTGGGCTTCAGAGAACAGTCCATCTGATGGAAAGAGGGATTAAAAGCATTCTATTAAAGGTGAAAATGGGCATGAATGTGTTCACCTGCAACCAAATACCTAAACAAAATGTTCTTGAGATATGTTGTCTGAGTGGCTTCATTTCTGCCTAGTTTCTACTGTGAAAGGACTCAAAAATAGAAAGAATGATGCAATGCTGTGCAGCCTGCAGGAGGCCATTACTTCAGCTGTTTGTGAGTACATTCAATTATATGGTGTCCTCTGTAGCAGTGTTAAGTGTGACCTCTAATCAAGGGTACTTCATACAGGATCTCAGTAGATCAAGAACATATAATATGAAGGAATGCATAAGTAATTAGTCCCCTTCAAAAACCAAAGTTCCATTTTTCAGAAAATTGACATCCTAGAGGGCTCAAAAAACTAATTTGCTACACTAAATTGTCATTTCTTCCTCCTTTCTGACTACATAATGGAAAGATTCACCTCCTGAGACGGCTAATTAAATCAAAGAGAAGAATAGACACATTCATCAAACTTCTTGTAACATGACGGTGACAAGGGGACAACTGAAGCCAAGCTGTGAGAACTCAATTCTCTGAGCTTATTTCCCGATTAAAATTTACACCCCAAATCAGCTCAGTGCAGCTTCTTGATATTTCCTCCACTTTTGCCACAGAAGCGAAGCAGGGACGTTAACAACAGAAGTTCAGAGAATCGTTCATTTCTCTGCGGCACAGAAATGTTTGCAGTCATTTTTCCTTTACCTTACCACGCTATTTATTTGTCAAATTCCTCCTGTATATCAATACATAACCTGCTAATGCTTAAATCTGCCAGCTTCTTGCTTTTTGTCTGAAACTGAAAGGTGAATTCAGCTCAGTGCAACAAGGGAACCTCTTTATATTTCCTAAACTCTTATCCAAATCCAGGTAAAGACAAGATGACTTACAATACTGACTAAAATGTGATGTGAAGTAGAGAGATTTATTACGTTAGTTTAGAATTATGCATTAATAGAGAAAAGGCCAGCTAAAGCATATTAAATGATAGATGAATGAAATCCATTTCCATTAGCTTTAAAGCTTTAGGTTTCCGCATGCTTTTCGTTAGTTTGTAGATCTTGTTAAGATGAATGATTGAAAAATGAGTTCCCTAAACTCTAAATGAAAACTGATGAAAGTTACTGTGAGGTACAGGTAAATTAAACAAATCCAGGTCACCCTGATTATTTGATGCAATTTAAACTTTAAAATAAAGATAACAATGAACAGCAGCAATTTCAGGCCAGTGCTTTTTCTAACTTGGGGGTTTCATGTGATGACCAATCATCAATCTGGATACTCACTGCCTCATTTATCCAGGAGAACAGTGCAAGTACATGAGTGTTTGTGGATAAACAAGCGGCTTTACAACATAACCTGCTGACAAATAATTTGGTGTAGTATCCTCAAGCAGAGGTCACAGAAAAACGAAAGCAGCTACATATGAACTACTCATTTGTAAATACCATGAATTACTTCTTGCCATTTAGGCTGATTTAGTTCTGTCTTATGCATTATTTTCTTTTGCTTTATAAAAGTCATTTGGCTCGTCAACACCTCACAAATTGAGGACAAGAATGATCAAGTCATCAATAAAAGCCATCAGAGGGAAGCCTCAGGGGTTTTTAGGGCTGGTCAGAGACATCATGGTTTTCTCCCAGGATGCAACACCACTGAGGGTTGAAGAGTTTAATCTGCAGTCTTTTACACATTTGGCTTAAGGGAAGAGGACATGGTTTGACAAATTAAGAAGAATGGGGTTGAAAATGGTCACTTTGTGGTCATTTTATAGGTGCATTCGTGTCTCTTTGTAGCCATTCAGTCTTTTGAGACGCTTTCTTTTTTCCTTTTAGATTGTTTTTGTATTGCAGCTTAATAATGCTTCTTTTGTGAAGTATTGCCTTTTTTGGTCAATGTTTTTGGTAATTTTTGCATGTTTTTTTGAACACTCCAATCATCCTGCTCCTCTTTAGGGCCATTTTTTGGTTCTCATCTGGGTTTTTCCGTCTCACTCAGATATATATATTGCATTCCTCGGACAACGCCAGGTGTTTCCTCAGCCGTCGAGCCTCTGGGTGCAGACCTCTAATGCCCCGTCAGTAATCCGTCTGTGTTTGGTAGAGTTTATGCAAGCAACATGAGTGTAAACCAGTTTTACCAGGTCCTTTCCTTTTGAGCAACAGGACATACAAGTTGTGGACATAGCTGTTTGATTAGGAATTATCTTCTGATCCAAAATGACAAACTGAAGGAAGCTTCTAACATAATCATGTTCTCTTTCATATAAAAAAAAAAAAAAGAAGAAAAAAAAAAAACTGTCGGTCTGAGAGCTCTCCTCCCCTTGAGGTGGCTACACACAACAGTAAAACAGGTTGACAGACTTCCAACGTCACGGTTGTGAACCACACAGACAGAGTCACCAGTCGGTGCACCACGCAGTCTGACCACTGTTACTACAACAGCTAACAACCAATAGAAATGCTGCAGAAAATGACAATAAGAATTACACTAAAACAATCGTTTGCAGAATCCTAAGGAGGTGAATCCATATTCTGTCTATTTTCATACGGAATATTTTCACTGCACATAAATCCTAAAAATACAATGGCTGTATTCCCTGTTTCTTTCTTTACTCACTGAAGGTGTCTGAACAAGAATGGCATGCATGAAAATATTATTCTTGAGTATTCAAGTAAATCATAGCAGCTGTCAACTCTAACTGAGTTGAGAGCAAAACCACACAGAAAAATAACTAACAGTCAAAACCAAGTTTATAAATACCATGTCGAACCACTTGGCTGCTAAAAAACTGAGACTGAAAAATCATAGTTTGTAGTAGCCTTTACACACATTCACTCAAACTGCTGCCATCTTAAATCGATTCTTTTTTTACATGAATACTGTTGAAGGAGCCATTTTACAGAGCAAGAGACATCACATTTAAAAAGCAAAGTTTGGTGGAGGTGTGACGAGACCGAAGTGTCTGATCTACAGTGTCGTCAGCAGAGGTTAAAACCAAGTGAAATACACGTCAGAGTCCTTGTAGATGCCGTCCTGTTTGTATCTCATAAACCAATAATTAAATAGTTGATCAAGGAGATAGTGAGAACGTTTCCTGTTTGAAAAAGCACACACACACTGGGTGTGTACAACAACAAGAAGCTAGTTCGACTCAAAACACTCAGAAAGGATGAGGTTTACAAACTTTTAAACCTGTCCAACCTGTGGTTGCAGCCTTGTTTGAGTAAACAAGAGTAAAAAATGCACACAAGTTCTGATTAGGGAATGATAAGTATAAAACGCGTTCTTTTTAAACGTTGTGCACAAGCTGGGAAAATATGGGCACCCCTGCTTCAACACCTTCTGCTTGAGACAAAGAGAGTGTGACGGGCTGGAGAGGAGCGACGGAGAAGAGGATGAAATAAGTGCACGCTGATCAATTCAAATAAAGTAGGGGAAAGGTTTGTGCCAACTGCCTGCCATACTACATTAAAAAGTGATCAATCGCTGTGTTACTAATGTGGGTGTTAGATGCATGACAGCTGAAGGTGGGTGCAGACATGCCAAACCAGCACAGCAACAACATAATTCACTCTGGATAAGGTACGCCTCAAAATGCTTGAAAAATGTCATTTTCAACCCAAGATGATCAATATATTTAAAACCAGCGTGAATAATTTCTGCAACATTCAATTTCTATATAAGAAGATCTGTGTGAAAGTGTGAAACAGACTAATCTGATTAAAAATAATCTCTAAATTGAATTACATTTTTGTAAAAGATGATGCTGTTGCCACATCTTAAACAAAACTGAGCAGTATTTCCAATTGTCCATCAATCTCCTACACAGCTATCCTACCCTGGGTCAGGGGGTGCTGGAGCTGATCCCGGCTGCCTGAGTCAAGTCTACCAGACCACAAACACCTTTTCTCCATATACAAGACATTTCCAGCCTCCAAATAACCTGAAACTAATATTTCTAGATTGTGGAAGAAACCAGGGGACATCTCAACAATGAACGGTTTCTCAATACTTAAAGCGCTATTCTCACTGCCTGATTCAGCATGACTATCATATGTAATTTAATCTAAAAAACTGTGATTGAGGAATTAGACACCTGCAGTGTGAACAGAAGTCATAAAGCTTTGCAACTGTTTGTGGCTTGTGCAGTTAAATTTTGAAAGACACTGATTTTTCAGTACGCCAACTGAAATTCTAATACCGATTGTTTCTTTAGAATCTTTGGTGAATACACCCGATGTACTCATTGTGTTCACAAAAATATGGAGGTTTCTGCCATTCTAATGTGTGGAGTTTGGTTTACTTCCAGGGAGCTTTCAGGTACATAGCAAACAGGAAAACCACTGATGACCTGTGGATAATATTAGTAGGGAGACAGATTCGTATTTTAGCAGTTTTTAACCCGTTTTTAATGAACGTTTGGCGAACAAATGTTGTCCACATGAAACTAACAATGTGAACTGCTCTACTGGATTAACAACCAGGGCAAGGTAAGGCCGACATGATAATGTTTTGAAAGGCACGTAATTTCTGTGCATAAATGAAAACAAGGTTTTTCCAGTCTGTAGCCATCAGGAATTAAATCAATTATTTTAATGTCACACACTTAAGTTTTAGTACTGCGGATATGAGTAAGAAGAAAAGCATGCTTCATCAAAGTTTGCAACTTGTCCCTTTTTAACAGCAGGTAGCCCAGTTAACCAACACTTGATACACAAATTCATTTTAAATAAAAGTAAATGCGATCAGTTCTTGTTTGTTGCACCTATATTTCACAAAGCAGATTTGTCTTAAGTGTGTATTTTTCCACCTGAAACTGCAACATCCTTCACCTTAAGGCTGAAGGATGACCAAGACTTCATTAGGTGTTCTTTAAGTCAACTCAACTGATGTATTTGCTCTATCTTAGTATAACTGCCAAGTTCTTGAAGGGGAACTTAGCTTTTCTACTTTAGTTCCAGTCATTAAAAGATATAAAACTGCTGCTACATGTCACAAAAATGTGGTTCTGATGACTTTTTTTGTAACCTAAAAATAAAATAAAATAAATAAAAATTTAAAAATAAATATATATTTATGAAATACTGGCACAGTTCTAGTATCGCAAGGCTAAATGTATAGATTCTCTCCATCGAGCAGCCTGACTGCAAACATGATGCCCTTAAGTGGCATATGACTCAAATAAGTATATTTTGTATTTTACAGCCCTTAAAAATGAAGTGTTACACCAAAAGAACAAACACTTTGCTTTCTTACTTCCACCACCAGGGATTAAACAGGGACGTGAATGAATGCAGATATTGCCTTCTGTAACTAAAGATGTCTCTAAAGATATCTGCCATCCTGGTAAAGTTTCGGATATTTCATTTAAAAGGCTTCATGTGTACGGTGCTGATGAAGCATTTCTGTGGGGAAATGAAACCTTTCTTGAACCTGCTAGCTCTCTTTTTGTTCTTTTTGTTGTTTAGCATTAGCATGCATAACTTTAAACAGAAGACCTCTCAGAAAAACACATCTATTGAGCTGCTAAATAGTCAAAATGATGGCTTGTGTGTCTGAATTTTTGTATTTGTGTTGATATGAAGGATTTGAGTAATCTAAGAGCTGAAGAATGAGTTCTGGGATGGTGTTTTGTCTTTGAAGGGCAGAATTACCTCCAGTGCCTCCAAACTGATAAAGCTCGCGATAGCGAAGCCGTCGATGAGGTCTTCTTCGCAGGACACCGACTCTCTCTTCCTTCGCCGCGGAGGCCTGTGTCTCCCGAACCCGGGCCGGCACTCTCTCCCACCGGGCCCCAGGACGCTGTTCGTGCCGCAAGCCTCCCGATCAGAGCCCGAGGACAGGGATGTGGCCCGCTCCTCGGCCAAGTCCACTCGCCTCCGCCGCCGCTCCCTGTCGCGCTGCGAACGGGACCGGCGGCTCTGCCTGAACCCGGTGCTCCGGCTCGGGCCCTCCATGGTTAAAAACGCCACCTCTAGTCGTGACTCCAGGCACTTGAATCGAGTCCCGGTCCAGTGGAAGGCACCGAACCGCAGATCAAACCAGCAGCACTGAGGCCCTCACAGGGGGAGCCCCCGTTAAAATGGCGTTAATGGAACCAGTGGCTATTATTTACCGTCCTCTGACAACAGTCTGCTGGCATCGGTGCCTTTCTTCCGGCGAAATTTGAGAGTCATGTCAATGAATCTGAACACAAACTTAGATCCACACGAGGGTTTTACACAGGCACGACGCGCACGTCAGGACATCGCAAGACTGTCTGGCAGGAAGCTAACGTTAGCCAACACGCAGAACCGACCCGTTTCCAGCATGTAAACAAAAAAAAAAAACACGGCTCGAGCTGCGGCGCACACAAAGCGGACCAAATCCCCCCGACGTCAACTACGAACCGAAAACCTAGAAAATAGCAGTCAATTCATTACAAATCTCAGGATTTCTTTTGTATTTCTAAACACGATGACAAATTTATCTGCCAGTTAGCAGAACGTTAGCAAGGCCACTGAGCGCAGACGTACGTTATTTGTGCACCTGCAACCGCCGTGTCATGGTTTTACACTAACGCGAGGGTTTAGGTGTTAATTTCGACACTTTATGCAGATTAAATCGGGGGCTGAGAGGAGCTGTCTGTTTGATTTGACGTGCCACTGCGAGCTAACGACAGCCAATTAGCTCAGTCCGATAGCATTTCACACGGCTAGCTCGATACAATACATTCAGCCCCAAACCCAAGAATTTACCTTTATTCTTTAAATTGTCGCGGTAAAGCTGAAAAACCGGGCCAAAACGCGCGGAGCTGGCTATCACCTGGCATATATGAGGGCAGAATGTGCCCTGCTGTCGAGCTGTTGATGGCCGATAGTTGAATTACATCAAAGGAAAGACGTAACGTTAGCACCCCGGCTAGCTCCGTTAGCACATCCAGCTGTTAGCCAGCTAATGTAACTATCGCTAATTTTTAAGGAAGCAGCAAATCAGAGACGATATTATATGTTATAAACCAACCAAAGGGTACCACTAATAATGTCTCGTTTCCCTTTCACACAACTCATCTTTTGTTCTTCCACCATTATAAAGAAAAAATTGAGGGCCCAAATATGAAAGCCTCGGTGTGGATTTCCATACAGCGGGGTGTCGGCCGAGCCCCCGGTGGGCTGGGCAGCTCCTCCAGGCAGCCTCTGTAATCCAGGGTTCAGGAGAAGGTGCAGCCGCTCGCAGACGTTTCGGCTCAAAGCCTCTGCTGTGCAGGTGAATATAGCGAAGCACGGAGCTGCTCCGCTCACTAATTACCACCGAATTGGAGATTTATCGTGAAAATGAGGGAGACACAACCCTGTCAGCCGTGCAGTGCATTGTGTGCGCTGCTCTTCTTCCTCACTCAGCGGGCCGGCTCTTCTGCGGTTCCGCCTGGGCTTACCGCCACCGTGTGGATGAGGGCGGTCCTACAACACACGACAGGGATTTCTATCAGCTGTCATAAACACACACACACACACACACACACACACACACACACACACACACACACACAGACACACACACACACACACACACACACACACACACACACACACACACACACACACACACACACACACACACACACAGGTCTGTGCAGTCATAACACAAAAACCAAGTTTGTGTATCTAATCAGACATTAGACAGCATTTTATTTAGATAATTTCAAACCACAACGACTACAAAACAATTGAAACCTACCAACACTTTTTCCAAAATGAAGAAAAAGAAACACAAAATTATATTCTAAATATACAAATAAGGATGAAGGACCACAAGGAAACACAAAAATGCATACAAGTGTCAGAAAACTGAATCTAAACTAGAATTCCAGAAGAAAAGTGTGAATGCTGAAGGCTGAGTAAAGCTGATCCAGAAACTAAATCACCACAACAGGGAACAAAATACCCATATAGAGACACAAAGTCAATACAAAGGAGGATAAAACACAGCTAGGTTAATTAAGTCTATGTTGTCATTTGTTCAGGTAAGTAAGAGAAATTGAATCACTACAACTGGACTCAGTCATATGGCTTCGTTGATGTTTTGCTCCATCAAGTGACTTCATCAGTTCATGCTGTTCCCCTGATTTGATTAACTAGTCTGGTCAAAGGAAGATAGATAAAGGTTGGCAGGAATTCAAAAATAACTACAGGAGAGAAAAATATTCTTGAAAGTGTCAGACAACTGTCACTTTCAACTGTTTTTGTGTCTCTTGCTTCAAGTATACTAAATACTTAAATATTCCCAGAAGATAGTCACATAGTAACGAGAAAGAAGGATTAAACAGCACAAGTTTCCACAAAACAAACCTCAAAGAAATGATGGAACGTGAATGGCTAAAATAAACACCACAATGTTGTTGAATCTGATAGTAAATCCTGACAAAGGATTAAAAATTACTGCAAAGACAAAGCGACCATGAGATGAAACACAAGAGCCATGAAGCGAAAGTAGACTTCGAGAGTAGAATAGATAATAGAAACTGTTTAATTTCTCCCAGGGAACAATCCTGTGGGAACAACCCACTGCCCACTGTATTTCTCAGTCTGTCGCCCTGTTACTTATGTAGCCTGTCATAATTTACCTCTAATCTTATTTCGCGGAAACTTTCCTAAACACATTGTGAATGGTCACTTTTTCTCCCAATCTGCAGTATTAACAAACAGAAGCATTTCCACAATTTCATCTCCATCACACCAGGAACGCTCCTTGTTCTGAAAGGCGTTAATCTGGTGATTTAAATTTGTTTTGAGTGTCTTTGTTGTATTTTCCATTTTTAGTACAAAAACTCAATGTATGCAACATCCTCAGGCAGGTTAATGCGACACTTGATTTAAAAAAAAAAAAAAAGTGGGCACTTATGAGTAAAGCGAGAGACATAAAACCATGTGTCACTGTGTACAAGTGAAACTGAGTGTGTATTTCTGTATCTAGGTGAGTCACAACAGGAAATGTAGAGGTAATGATTATGGCTGCATTCCATTTCTGGGAGGTCCAACTGCTCCTCACCATTTATCCAACCAATCAAGTCAAGTCATTAGAAATGGTGCCAGGTATTTCCACCTGTGTATGAAGTCTAAGAAATTTCTACACGTGAACTTTGACATGTAAAATGACCATATCTACACCGGAAAACTAACTACAGTATTTCTATAAGAAAAGATTTGTTTATGACCACAGTCAGACACAAACTTGCGGCAATGTGATTAAAACTGAGAGGAAGAGACGCAAAATGACTGCAGAATAATTTACACATAAAGTTTCAAAAAGGTTGGAAAGTGACAAAACTTCCACAAACTAATAATCACAAAATTCAATTAAATTGACAAAACAAATCTGCTATATTGTGACAAACAAAAATGCCAAACTCAGTGATATCCTTGTGGTTATTTAATGTCTTTTTGCGGTTATCTGAACACATTTTTGGGGAACATAGAACCGGTTTCCCCAACAGCTGTTAAAAATATCTCAATGTCAAAAATTCATTCATATTAATTCCAACATGGAAAAAAAAAACCAGACTGATACAGACTGTGGAGGATGAGCAGCGAGCTGTGAGGCTTTGAAAGTGCCTGAGTGAGGAAAATCTGTGTTTTCATGGTGTCCGAAAGTCGTTTGTGGGCAACAATGATTCCCGCCAGCAGTCAGCCGGGCAGTGCATCAGATTAGGTCTTGACCGTGAGCATGGGGGACCCCGGTTTGAATCCAGGCTGCAGCCAGTCCATAAGAGGAAAACAGTTCTCGACACTAATTAATGTTCAGCAGCACCTAAAATGAAATAAGACAAATCTTGATGCGCAAAGTTGTTTGGTGTTTAATTATTGTTTTAAAAAAATACAGGTATTATTCGTACATTCAGGTGTTTGAAGGGAACCCAACCCACTCAAGCTCAGGGGTCAACTGGCCGACCTCCTGGACGCCAGCAGCGAGTGCAGCAGGATGCCCGTAGCGACGGAGACGTTGAGCGACTCCACGCCGGGGATCATCTCCCTGCCTGCGGGGATGGTGAGCAGAGTCTGGCACAGGGCGAGGAGTTCCGGGGAGACTCCGTCGCCTTCGCCTCCCATCACCAGCAGCGTGGGTTTGGTCATCCGAAAGGCACGACACGGTGTGACGGGAATCCGAGTCTCTCCTGTGTCCGCCCCGACCGTCCCGACCACCTGCCAGCCCCGAGCCGCCTTGGACTGCAGCAGATCCCCCAGGTCGTGATAGCCGTGCACCCCCAGCACCTCCAGGACGCCCGAGCTGGCCTTGCTGACCACCGGAGACAGCGGGCAGCTGTGGCGGATGCTGCTGGCGACCCTGTCCACGCCCAGGAAGTACGCAGAGCGCAGGATGGCGCCAAGGTTCATGGGGTCCTGGATGCGGTCCAGGACGAGCCACAGAGGAGTCGTGTCGTGCCGTTCGCTGGCTGCCGAGTCCTCGGTGAGGAAGCTCAGAGGGCTGGCCTGCAGACACACTCCCTGATGCACCGCCCCGGAGGACATCTTGTCCAGGTCCTTCCTGCCGACCCGCTGCACCGCCACGCCCAGCCGATGAGCCTCCTCGCACACCTTCAGTACAGAAGCCCGGTCGGAGGCCTCGCCATCCTTCACGTAAAGCCTACGGGCCTTTCTTCTGCCCTGAGACAGCGCCAGGAGACACGGTGCCACCCCGAAGACAACCTCAAAGCTCTCAGCTCTGGAGCTCTGAGCAGGTTTCAGCCTCGCCAGCTGCTCTCGGTCTGCAGGGAAATCCTCCAGAAGCAGCTTCTTCAGCTCCGACGACACTCTGCTGCTGGTGTTGGTTCTCCTCTCGCTCTCCACCTCACTTCTCCAGGCTTTACTCTGACCTGCTGACCTCTCAGGGTCCTCCCATCGACCTTCAGGCTTCAGCTGGGCCCTGGAGGACTTTAACGGTCTGGAGCTCCTCCTCGGCCTGCTGTCCTCCGGGACCAGCAGAGGAGCCGAGACATGAACCCCAGCAGCTCCGTGCCCTGCTCTCCTCCAAACAGGGAGGACAAACCTGTGCTGGCGTGCAACACCGAGCACCCACATACTCAAACAGTCCACAGGAAGTAAACCTGCAGCAGAGCAGCCGACCTAGTCTGTTAATCCCATTAATCCAGAATAAACGAGTCCTCCGCTATCACCGATCATCTGTCATGGTCAAGTCATTAGAGCATCAACAACCTCCGAATCACATCAGAAGCCTCTCCGTGAAGCCCACACGTGCACTCCTGCTTCCGCAAGCCCCCGGAAACACCAAACGTGCACTTACAAAATAAAAGCCGTGCACATCTTATTCCAGGGGAAATGGTTCCATTTGCTTTTTCAAAAACATTTTAAATAATTTTTAATCAGGCCAGTAAAGTGTGATTGTTCTCACATATCTGAAGTGGAACTTCTTTAATTTCATTTGATGTATTATAAATATGTTTTATAGGGTAGTACATTATGAGTAAAATATAACTCCTAACTATCTAAAAAAAATAGTAAAGGACAAATGTCATTAACTGAATATCAATTTTACATGACAAGTACAACAGTACAAGGATGAAATAAAGAGAAAAAGAAGAAAGAAAGAAAATGACATGCTGGAGGGGTTTGACTATATATTAAGACATTCAGAAAAGTACAGATTTCTACTGTTTTACTCACCTTTTGTTTCTCAATGTTCAATTGAGAAAATATTACGTTTGAACTTGGTATAAAAAATGAATAAAATAGCTGTTTTCTCCAGTATTTGCAATAATTATTGGCATTGGAATACAAAATGAATCACGCAAGTAGTATTTTAGCATACAGTTTATCAAATAGTCCAAACATGACAGTCTGCCAGAAAGGGTGAAATTATTTTCAATATTAATCTGAACTCAAAGTAATTTTACATTTGGTCAATAACCAAATTAATGAATAATTGTTTCAGGGCATTTGTGAGAAAAGCTCAATTTTACATCAATATTTTTCCTAAACATGGGTTTTGGCTGGATGGACTTTGATAGATAAGTTTAAAAGATGTCTTCCTAACTATAATCAAATACCTATTATGGGGAACTCAGATCATTCACAAATCTAAAGTTGTAACGTCTGTTTGGAAAAGGTTTTTTATTGATCTATTTTCATTCAGAGGATTGGAGAGACAGATTTTCTCCGCATCTCCCTCCACGATAAATAATCGATTCACACATGATGTTGGAAAAGGACATTTATTTCCAAAGATGTATCTGTTGGCGACGTCACGGCAAACTGACGTCTTCCTTCACATGCGCGATTACGTCATTGCCCGGAAATCATACGGTCTATGCGGAAGTGTGTTGAAGAAAACAAATAATCATTTTGAATTGTTTGAGGAGGAGAAGACGTGCAGAGCCGCCGTTCAGCCGCAGATTAGCCGCCGTTCACCCGCCGTTTACCCGCCGTTTGTCCGCAGAGGAGTCCGGTTCACGGTGAGGGAGCTCCGCAGGCCCGGTCAGGCACCACCGGGGTCCGAGCGCCTCACACACCGAGAGAAGGGAGCTGATAGGCGGCTACATATGAGAGCGGAGGCCGCTGCTGGCCGCCACAGTCCAGATCTGCTCACAGACACAGACTCGGTTCAAACGGTTGATTTACAGTGAATTTTACAGTCGTTGTTAGGAGGGAAACGGGGATTCCACAGAATTAACTGTCAAAGCTGATCGACTGACTTTAATGACATTAATCCTCAGCAGCCACTTCAGGGCTGTTTGTACCTTCAGATCTTTAAAGGTTCTTCGATTTTTATCTTCTAAGACTTAAATAGTTTGTGTCTGGGCCCGGTGAGCTCAGACAAGTGAGAGCCCCCCCCCCCCAACACTCTCTTCAGGATTCATAAAACGTCTCGTCACTGTTGTCAATCGGTGTCGTTTTCTTCTGATTTTATCCTCGTGTCATTCTGGATCTCTTCTTCTATTGTTTGTTATTGTCTCGTGTCCTCTTGTGAGAGTTGGCATGTACTTTTGGTTGTTGTGTAGTTGTTTCGTGTATTTCGAAGGCCGTTTCGTCTCTTTTGCAATGTTTTTGTGTGCTTGTTGTTTTGTCTCATTGTGTAATTCATTTGGTCGGTCTTTGTTATTTTGCTGTTATTTCATGTCTCTTAATGGACCTCGTTTTAGTTTTGTGTCGCATCATCAGCATTTCTATTTGTCTCGTCTCTTTGTGGTCATTTTCCAGTTGTCTTGTGTCCTGTCGCGACGTCTTTGTTTCTGTCTTCATGTGTTTTTTGTCATTTGATTTCTCTTCGTGCGTCTGAGTGCTCCCTTTGTATCGCTTCACCATCGTTCATGGTTTTCTTGGTGCCTCTTTGTGTTTGTTTTGTATGAATAATGAAGCCACCTGACTGTTCCGGCTCTCTATTTCTGTAGTTTTACTGTTTCTGATTTTCTGTGGTGGTTGTCTTGATCCAGATGGATTTCCTGTTCGGGCACAAGAAGAAACCGGAGGAGATACTGAGGCAGAACCAGAGGGCGCTGAACAGAGCCATGAGAGAACTGGATCGAGAGCGATCGAAGCTGGAGCAACAGGAGAAGAAGATCATCGCTGACATCAAGAAAATGGCCAAACAGGGACAGATGGTGAGGTCAAGGGGGCGTGGCTCCCGTTAGCGGCGGTTCAGTCGGAAAGGAAACAGAAGTGACTGTGATTTGTTTGCTCCCGCTGTCGCAGGATGCCGTAAAGATCATGGCCAAGGACCTGGTTCGCACGCGGCGCTACGTCAAGAAGTTCATCATGATGAAAGCCAACATCCAGGCCGTCAGTCTCAAGATCCAGACGCTCAAGTCCAACAACAGCATGGCGCAGGCTATGAAAGGCGTCACCAAGGCCATGGCCACCATGAACAGACAGGTGTGTGTCCCGTGTCCACGACTCAACACGTGGCCCGATGGAGACAAACCGCGCTGACGGCCTCGTGTTTGTAACACTCCCACAGCTGAAGCTCCCCGAGATTCAGAAGATCATGATGGACTTTGAACGTCAGAGCGAGATGATGGACATGAAGGAGGAGATGATGAACGACGCCATCGACGACGCCATGGGAGACGAGGACGACGAGGAGGAGAGGTAAGACGGGAACCACCTGAGGGCTTCACAGAGAGGCAGCCAGGGAAAACTAGAAGGCGACAGAGACGCCAGCTGAAGACAAACTGACCCAAAGTGTCTCAACAGAGAGGCAAAGTAGTAAAAACGTCTTGTAAGACGATGCGAAGAGACACAGAGCAGCTCAAGATGTTATAAACCATCAAGCAGACACAAAGTAAGGAAAAAGATCCAAACATTGAACGGCCATAAAAGGCAGAATAATAAGGGACAGAAATAGAATGTCATTGTGCAGGCTTATGAAAGGAGGAAGGTAAAAAAACATGAAAGGAAAGAATATTGTCTCAGTTGGGTCAGAGATGAGAGAAAATATAAAGTTATGATTTGTGGGCATAGAGGAAAAACAGGCAGAGGTTTTGAGACTCAAACCACTGGAAACATATGGACAGGGCAAAGCAGGGGGGCAAATTAGGAATGTACCAACTGATTGAAGTCGGACTCGACATCGAGTTTTAAAATTTGGCAGGTTTTTTAAATCTCCTCTCCTGTGTCTGTGTTCCACGTGCAGTGACGCCATCGTGTCCCAGGTCCTGGACGAGCTCGGCCTGAATCTGTCCGACGAGCTGTCGAGTAAGACCAGCGCACCAACCACAACCCGTCTCTCATTTCCCCTCTGCCGACTTTCCCCTCCCTTCACGTAACGTTGGCGCCTTCGTTCCAGATCTCCCGAGCACCGGAGGAAACCTGTCGGTGGCCGCGGGGAAGAAGGCGGAGCCCCAGGCCGCCATGGCCGACGCGGACGCCGACCTGGAAGAGCGTCTGAGCAAACTGAGGAGAGACTGAACACGAGGACTGTGGGGAGCGCTGCCCGAGGACGTCCTGCGTCTGAGCTCCGTGTGAAGGTGGAAGCGGCTGAGTGGCGGCCGCGTTATTAAAGGTGTACGGCTTTCTGTTTGAGGTGTTTTCATTTAATGCGTGTCTCATGTATTCTACCAAGAAAAGAAAAAAAAAAAAAAGATATCTATATAACAATTCAAGGATTCACTGGTCCAGCAAACTCTTGTTTTGTTGAAGACTTTGCCAAATGGCCACAAATTGAACGGGACAGTCTGTAAATAGCAGATTAAAACAACACTACATTTAAAGTGTGTTAAAGGAACGCAGAAAGGAGGTGAAATGAACAATTTTCTAGAGCTTATGTGTAAAAATGTCAGCTCTTTTTGTACATGGGGGGGTTGGTTTGATGTTCACCGACTCATCAGCACCACAGAGAAACTCTTCGCCCCTTTTAAATGCATTTGAAGATTTCTGGGTTAAGTTTCAGCTGTCAGGGTGGATTTTGTCCCTGAATTCACAAGCGGAACAGTTTCTTTACCAAATCACTCTTAGACTAATGGCCTTTCTTTAAAGTTTAAAGTCAAAACAAAAACAACCAATTACAGAATATTTTCTATGGAAATAATCACATTTTCTCATAATTTAAAGCTGAATAATGTGGCCCAATGTTACACATGGGAAACATGATTTGGTCAAGGAATCGTACCAGAGATGGCCGGCACCATCAACGGGTGCTTCATTAACAAAACATATTCCAATGAAAGAAAAAACTAAGGCCATTGGTCTAGGAAGGTGAGATCAGTTCTTTTCACTTCAGTTATTTGTGTTCAGGCGATTTTTACTGGAGCATTTTTCACCAAAATGTTAAAGTCTGTGGTGTTTATTTCTGATTTTCTTTTCTCAATAAATGTTTTTTCTCAATTGTAAATGTCTGGTTATTTGATTTTATCATTAAATTAGATTCACATGTGTTTTTTCAATTTATTTTAAAACCATTCAGCTTCTATTATTAACTTCTGAAACTGATAGGGACAAACTGACTCATTGCTGCCACCTAGTGGAAAGAAGGAACATTACTTAAATAATACATACTGTATTGTTTGGTGTTGCAGATTTACATTCAGTATTTCCCTCATCTTTCCTCAAGGGAGTATTTGTATGTACCTTCAGGAATACTGACGGACAATAAGACCAATCACAAATTGAATCGTGTTCTGTGATATAAATATGACACCATTACTTTATTGTATTATCTCAACTCCATAATCTTTAACTTTCATTAAGAATAAAACATTTAAATAATTTTCAGATATTTGGAGGAAAGGGAAAACGTAAAGTATTTAGGTCTGCAACTAATGATTATTTAACCATTAATTGAATTTAAAAAAAAAAAAAGCTTATGCTGCACTTGACCTTTCCCATCATGTCAGGTTGTAAATAAAATAGAATCTAAACTAACCAGAAAAACAAAAAATCTAGATTAATTAACATAATTTAAGTGTGTTATAGCACAATGTAGTGAAATTTAATAAACACCCTTTTGGCTACATGAGGGAATAAAGAAGTGAGCAACTCTCATTAAACAGCAAACGTGTCAGCGCCTTCGTCTGGCGAGCTTCTGCTGGAGCTGATGTCGCAGCACTGCCGCCATCTTGGATGGGTCCTCACTTTGCCTCCAGTGCGTTCAGTTCTAGAAGGTCCGAAAAGCCACATTTGAGTGTAAAAAGCACCCAGAACCATCACTGCGAGGCGGCTATTTGTGAGAAATGAAACGATGTGAAAATGGATCGAAAGTCAGCGGGTTCAAATTGTTTGAATCATGTAAAGATGTTGTCTTCAAATGAAGAGATGATCTCACTGGAATATTCTGAACATTAAAAAAACAACAGGCAGAATAAACTTTTCGATCCACACGTCGTGGACAATTTCGTTTTTATTCCCAAAAATTTTTAACTTTCAAAACTGTCAATTTGTCAACATACAATCATAGAACGATATTGAATGTACTCAACACTTCCAACATTAAATAATAAAAAAATAACAGCCATGTTTTATGTACATTTCTGAAAGTTATGTACAGAAAAAACAAACAAAAGTTTATTTCCCAAAAAAATCCTGCCTCCACATCGGGTGGACAGTTTAATTACAGAGGAAGCAGAAAAGCTGTTGCATCTCAAGTATAAAGAAGTTGAGCGAACGCAGCGAGGAAGGAAGAAAGAAAGAAGAGTGAACCGGCTACAACTACAGCTATCGCCTACGAAAGGCCGCCAGCTCGGGAGGCCGGTGCTTTCCCTCGCCCGGGATTCACGGTTAAGAGCAGAAACACAGGAGTTAATGTTATTGCAAAGCTGCATATCCCAAAAATAGTCATGCGTCCCAGAATAATAGACTGTAGTTTTTAAATCGCCCGGTTAGCGAGAGATTATCCTTCGTCTGCGAGTCGGAGCCGTGCTGCCGCCTCTTCTTTTCACAAACGACTGAACAGAACAAACCGCCTGTAAGTAACAAAAACACAGAACCGGTGGAGTTTACCGCCCACCTGACTGTGAACGCCCCTTTGACACAAAACAGATCGCGACAGTTTCTCCCTTCACGTCGGATTGGCTGGAGCAGTGCGACTTTTCTTTTCTTTTAAATGAGATATACAAGTAATCATGCTGGTTGAAAACTCCTAATAATCACACGTAACATTGATAAAATCTTATTGAACTTGTGCGCTAACAATGATATAGGCGACACACAGCACGACAGTCAGATTTTGACCCCCACCCTCCCCTTAACGTGGGCGAGAACGACGCCCGGAGCAGAAAACGATGCGTCTGTATTGCTCGTGTGAAACAGTTCAAGCTCTATTTTCAGCCAACAACTTCTTCTAAAGATTAGAGTCCCCGGTTTTTCCTGTCCGAGCACCAAAGTCCACCGAGACGCACGGTTTTCTGTCACAGCATCAATTCATCGGACGGCAGAGTTCCAACAAATTGAGCTCCAGACGACGCGTACGACCGGCGGCAGATCAAAAGCTGCTTAACGCAGGGACTGTAATCTCGCCGTGACGCGCACAGCCTCCCGTTCGGAGGAGTAAATGAGGAGTTACCGGCCCGCCGCCGCGGCTGCCCGCCGCCTCTCCCTCCTCCAAACAGTCTGCAGGAGAACGGCTGGTCTGCGGTGACGGACGGTGGGACTGGAGAGACGCTCGCTCTCCCGCAGGCCCACAGCGCTTTAACACGACGACTCGTCGCCCCGAGAGGAACGAGACCGTCTGGGAGGGTTTCACTTCCGGCAGGTCCGGTGAGGCGTGTGTTTCTTCGGTACCTCGATGCGGCATCGGCTTCGGTCGTCCAGCCACGGCAGATCGAAGTTCCTGCAAAAAAGAGGAACTGGCCCTTTAATTTCGCTCGTTAAGAACAACAAAAAATAAATAAATAAATCAAACAGTTTCCACTTTATCTGTTCTGTTGTACTTTAAGATCAAAATATAAAAGGGTGTGAATTGGAAATGACCTAACCCTAACCCATGCGGTCATTTTGCATTGTGGTTTAGTCTTCTGCCTCTTTGTGTTTCTTCCAGCAGAAAACCCAGATTCTGTGACTCGAGCTGCCCAGTCAACGTGAGAGAACGAGAAAGAACGAGAACTTACTGATGCGACAATTTAGGAAGCGGCCGGCCGAATGCCACCACGGGCAAGAACGGAGTGATGACGATAGTTTCAACTGGAAGAGACGAGGGAAGTCGGTTAAGTTTGTGAAACTCTACATTAGGAATGCGTTTCAATAAACAGACGGTGGACGAAGCAGACGTACCGTCTTCGGTTTCGGGGTAAAAGGACAAAAGCTCGGGCTCCACCTCCTGAACTACTTTCTTCCTGTTCATGCGCTGCTGCAGACGCTGAAACATGCGCTGCTCTCTGATTCGCTGAATATCCCACCTGGGGAAAATAACAAAAAAACAACATGAAATAACAGGTTATTTAGAGAGACATGAGAGACTGAACACAAAGTCTTAACAGACAAATGTTGGAGCAGATCTTCTTCCACTCCCAAATTATCAAATTTCTCTGGGCGGAGCTCCTTGTATGGCAGCTTTTGCCATCGGCGTGTGAGCGAGCGCCTGAATGCCCGACCACATTTAACTCCAGTGTTTGGATATTAAAATACACAGAGCAGCAGCTGCTGCTGCTTCTAGGTAGCCACACTCGGCTAATTTAAGAAGACGCTGTGACTGCTGGGTCTAAGATAACGCGGCTCATCACAAGAGAAACCACCGCCACAGATCCCACACCGCCACGGGCGACTGAGCTTCCTGCTCCGAAGCTCCACGCCTGCTGATCGGCCTCCCTGCTCACCTGAGAGCTCAAAGTCCACAGAGCTTCAAGAAGGGCTGGAGACTTTTTCTTTTTTTAATTATTATTTACAAAGGAAAATGGCTTGACTCTTTTCTTCAGTTTAATTGGTTGTTAGACTTGTTGATGGCAGATTTTATCTTTCATGTTATTTCCTAATCCTCGCTCATTGCACTTTGATGCCTAATTTTATCTGATTCTTTCATTTCACTAGTACTTTTATTCCTTATCTTCTCATGTAGTACTTTGACTTTTGTCCAAACTGTAAAGTTCATTACAAAGAAAATGTATTATTATTATTTAATTTTGTTGAATTACACACTTCAGGACCTTAGACTAATATACTGACATGATGCTGGAATTATTGTCTGAGATACTTTAATATAAATTGCAAATATTCTGTGCAGTGCTTTTTTTTTTTTTTTTTTTTAAACCAGTCCTCACTAAGTCTTTATTTACACGAAGGATGAAATATTCACCAGGAACATCAGCGCAAATGCACGTAGAATCATTTCAAAAGTGCCAAAGCAAAGCATGATGGGATTGATTCACTGCCTGTATGTGACGATAGTACAGCTACTGATCGATACCTTTTCCTCCTTTTCTCATCCAACTCCAGCTTCATGTGGCGTTTTAAAAACACGGCGTCGTCCATCAACTGGATGGAAACACAAGTTCACACGTTATATATAAATAAAGCATTTCCAGACTGAGATATTAGGAGGTCAGGTGTGTCTCACCTCAAGGGGGCTATAGGAAGAGTCCTCATCTAGAGGCTCAATATAATTTTCCTTCCATGAGGGAACTGTGAGGGGGGATGAATATGAGAAGTCATTCATGGTCGGTGTGTTCAGTGCATCTGAAAGATGAACTGATCAAAGATTGGATGCAGGTTAAGTCGATAACAATCAGCATATTGTGTTGCACTGGAGGAGTCCACTCACTGGCCACTTCTTCCTCCTTCTTCGGGGACGTCTCGCGCAGAGGGGACAGGGGAGGCTGGTTCCAGCAGCACAGATACATTTCTGTGGTGGACATGAAGGGCAGATCCTCCATCTGACAGATCAGCTCGGGCTCTTCTTTGACGGTCAGCAGGCCGTCCCTCTCTGGCAGCGGGCGGACGGACAGGACTTCCTCCGGGCTCTCCTTGTTGCGCAGCTCTCTCTGGTGGGGTGAGCCCGGCTGGATGTCGGGCTTCTGCGGGCTCGTCTTGACACTTTTAATCCGAGACTTCTGCAGCTTTCCATCGCCAAAGCAGGTCTTTCTGCATGTGCGCAGAAAGACAAAACGAGGTACTTAAAACCAGTTGCCATGATTTGAAGGGGACATTGCAACTATTTTCAATTCAGCAAAAATATCTGAACTAAGAAATTAGATGGCGACACTTTGAAAATTGTAACACTTGGATGTAGTGGAAGTATAGTTCTGTGCTTAAGACTTTAAAGTCAGTATAAATGTACATCAATTACACAATCAAATCCTGCACAGTGGCAAAGAACCCCTCCTAAATCACTTACATTTCAACATTTCTATATATAGATATAAGGGAATGCAAAAATAAAACTAGAACGTCACTCAGTAGAGCGCAGACATTTGCCAACGCCACATTTGTTTGTGGAACCGAGTTAGCATAGCTAGCATGATAGCTGTGAGCTCATATTGATGTTAACGAGGTAGGTGAGGTAGCTACATCACTGAGAAACGGCTCAGCTACCAGGTTACGGAGAGGCTGCAAGGCTTGATGGGAGATGTAATAGTGCTATCATCACTAGAAAATGTCAAAGGAAATTTAGTGTGTTGAGATAAAAGGGAAGGTTTTTCACCGCATTTTCTTGGGATTTTATTCGTAAACGGTTAGCCATTAACGTCACAAAATTGAGTCGATTGGTCCTTGAATGATGACAAATCATCACTGAAAATTTCATGCAATTCGGGTGAGTAGTTTTTGCATAAAGTTGCAAAAAATACATGCACACTTCTTTGGTCGTCAAACTTTCTCTGGAGAAGGTAATGAAGTCTTCTTTGAGTTTTTCTTTCCAAACACATCACTGTGAATAACACAAGTAACCCCAATGATTTCTCGCCCAATATTGCTCTGGTATCTTGTACCTCTTTTGCCCTTTGCCACCCCTGCTGAAGGGCAGCGCAGTGGCTGGTTCAGCCTGTGGAGTCTCCTCCACGTCCAGGTCCCACATGTCCTCCTTGTCGGGGGTCCAGGGCTCAAGGGGCTGGAAAAGGCGCTTGTCGCGGGGCGGGTCCTTCCGCGTGAGCTGGAGACGCCGCTCCATTCGCTCGATACGCGCGAGCAGCTGAGAAAGAAAACGATTCAAAATAAATCAATATTAGAAAGTGAGATTTTGTAACTTCTAGCTCAGCCCTCCACAGTAGTTCCTCTTTGTAATATACTTAATCTGATCTTGCTTTGTGATTTAAAGCTTAGTTTCTATCTGTGATTTAATCATCTTGACTGTTTTAAGAGAAGCTGGAAATTACTTTCATTATAGATCATCTATCAATCTGCAACCTCACAGACAGCTACTACTACAGCTAATAGAGCAACATTTTCTTAGAATAATGCAGTCTGGTTTAAAACAGCTGATATAAAATCAAGCTTAAATTTTAGAAGTATATTTCTGATGTAACTCCTGGGCTGGACATCAAAATGACAGGTCATATCGAATGGGTGAGCGCATATCTCTCTGATATTTGGTGGAAATACACTTGTACATACCGTATCTTTGTCTGCTTTGAGCTCATCTATCTCCTTGTCCTTGGACTGCAGCTGTTGTTGCTGCTGCTCGATGAGGTCCAGCTGCAGGAGCAGGATCTGACGGAGGCAGTTGGCCTGTGTGTGCGGATTGGTGGGCGTCTTCCTGATGTTCCTCCACTTGCCCTCAGACGACAGTTCGATGGACGCCGTGCCCAGTACTTCGGGGACGACCCCTTTGGCACTGTCGTCAGCATCCTTCGGGTTATTGTTCACAGCCATCTGAGGGTTTTCCATATTGTCTATAGAGAGGGGTTTACCTTTCACTGGGGTTCCCTCACCCCCCATTGGTCTGACAGGGGACAAAATCCCCACAGTTGTATTCTCCCCTTGAACTGATTCTGCAACTGTGGCTGCGACGGCAACTTTGCTGCTCATGTAACTCTGGTCTAAGTCCTTGGATTTGCCTGGGATCTCGCCCCCTTTCACGTCGTGGACATCGATGACAAAGTCGCAGGGCTCCCTCTTGAAGCTGACGGGGCTCACGGTGGAGAGCCCGATGTCAATGGTGTCAAGGTTTTGCTTGAATCCTGTGCTGGGGAACAGCGTAGACCTCAGAGTCATGGCGTTCAAGGCGGGCTGCTCATCCTGCAACGCCTCGGCGGGGCAGCTTCACCCCCGCAGCAGCAGCAGAGCTTTTCCATGTGAACTATGCAGTTGTTGTCCTGCAAACACAACATGAAAAACATTTCACCGTGTGGTTGTTATTGTCTGAGAGCACGGCGCTGCTTGACGGAGGTTACGAGACGCGAATGTGCGTGATCGCGGGCATGCTCCGAAAATCACCCGCCGGATTTTCAGATTTAAAACTGCGCTACTTAACGAACACACAGACGCCAAATTGATAGCGGAGCCGTTAGTTTAGTTACATTAAAATTGGTGAGTGGCGGTATTACGTTGAGCCTTCAGGCTGAGGGCTAAAAACAAGGACTCGGGAGGGGCTGTGTAGGACACTGGCAGCCGTCTCCTCCATTTTGGTTCTCGCGAAATCATGAAAAACAATAACAGCTAGCTAACTGGCTAACGCTAACCGGCGAGCTTCACCCACACACAGCGCGTCCGAGAGACGCAGAGTGAAACAGCCGCGTCGTGACGCTCACAACATACACACAGCCGCGGGTAGCGAAGCCTATTCCACCATTAAACGCTCACCTCGGCTAGAAGTAAAGTCCACCTGCAGCTGCCTTCATGTTCCCTCCTCAAGACTTGTTTTAAAGCGCCCTCCAATGCGCATGCGTAATTTGTTGGCTGGCCATTTCTACTGTTTTGGAGGGTTCCATCGGAGCTGCGCCAGCAGGGGGCGACAAAGACTCCCAACCACTCAAACAAGACATTAAATTATCATTTTATCATGAACGAGCGATTAAATTATGTTATACAGCTGTTCAGAAGGCTCCAGCAACGATTACATTTATTCAAAGTGTTGTTTAAAGTTTCAGTGGTTCCATTTTTAGCGCGAAATCTCCCTGCGCCAAACATCATATTTAAAAAATGCACCACAAAGCTGTAACGACTGTGGGGGCGTTGCTTGGGTCAACGCATTCAACGTAGCACGTGACGTAGAGCGTCACAGGAAACGTGCGACGCACTGCTGCGACACTTCTGATGACATTTACTCAATTAATTGCGAAAGAAGTTCACTTTAAAACAAAAGGAATTGTTAATGATGATATACGGTACCTGCTTATGCTGAATTTTTGAGACATGGTTTTGATCATAACAGTTGTTCTTTCAGTGACAAAGTGTATTTTGACTGAAAATTCAGTCATGATGTTTGGGTAGACTTGCATAGCTGGTTAGCTTGTTTTGCAAATTTGACGATTGATCTGACCTTAAAAAATGCTTTATTTGATATATAATAAAATTCCATCAAAATTAAATCTACATCTCAAAACTTCACCAGAAGGATATAGTGTTATAAAGTGAACCTTCTTCCCTTTTGGGGCCACACAAAACATCTTGGCTTCTTGTTTAGGAAAGAATTGCAAAACTGAGACTATTTGATGTAAATGGAAACAGTTCAGACATGAAAATGTATCTTATTGTGCAATTCCACAGTTGTAAATTTATATTTCTTCTCAGTAAGGGAAGAGATGGGTTTACATTATTTTAAAATCAATTTTAATGGCAAAAGGCTTTTTTCTTCTTTACAAACGTTTATTTTGTGCCACCTCAGCCAAGGAGAGGTGCAGCCAGGACATACCATGGGACATACTGTCAGGCTTGAGGATTGTGTGTAGCTGCAGTTCTGCTCCAGGCCTCGAGGGGGCGATGCTCAACACACAGTGTGACAGTTCACTTCCTGATCGTCAAAATGGAAGCAGCTGAACTAAAATGAGCGTAAAACTGGACAAAAACTGGACAAAACTCTGAATATCACGTCAAAATGAGCTTATCAAAGTAATGGATTATCTTTATTTAAACCAAGATCATCGATGAGGTGCGGAGTGAGCTGAAATCTGCGAGAATTGGACACGAAGGGCGATTGAAGCGAGCTGCTTCTGCTGTAAATAACGATAAAATTATCATTGTTGTTAGATTTGTTCTTTTTTTCTGGGGTTTTCTTTTGGCCATTTCCACTAAACATCAGTAAAATGCATCGCAGAGGAGTCGGAGCGGGGGCAATCGCCAAAAAGAAGCTGGCAGAGGTAATTTCACAGGTTTTAATTTCTGCGTTCAGCAGCTCTTTAAAATTATTTATTTGTCTGTCTTAAACTGCATGTAAGAATATAATTTCAATCACTGAAGTTTTCCATATATGTACTTCTATTTGTTGGCTGTAACGTTAGATTATGCTCTGTGACTGTCAGTAAAATTAACGATAGAAAATCGATAGATTGCGACCATTCTTGACAATTTATGCGGAGGTTGATCGATAACGGATCCATTATTTGCGCAGCGCAATCGACAGATCACGCAAGTCGTCCAAAAGCGCTTTACACGTACTTATTTTAAAGGTGAGCTTTGAAATAATGTATTGACATATTAGCGATTCTACTTTCCCCCTAATTCGTCCACTAAAACACTGTTATAGCTATTATTCCGCAATTTTGATTCCACGCACTAAACAAACCCCAACTGTTCACCTCATAATTTCGTAACTATTTATAAAAGATTATTATGAAGGTTTTGGTTTTGCATACTGAGAGAAATGTGGTGTTTGGTCCAAAAAAAGACATACATTTGTTGATTATTAAAAGCTTATATCATTCTGTGTAAATTGTTGCAGCAACCTTCTGTAAAATCTGTCATCTATTTATTTTCTGTGTTTAGTTGTGTGTTGCATGAGATATTCCGGTAAAGACTCAAAATTAAGCTGCAATTAAATGAATATACTGTGTTGAAAAATGGTCAAATACACCTTGAGAAATCTCACCTGAAAATTTCTTTGGTGTTCAGGCCAAATATAAAGAACGCGGAAATGTTCTGGCGGAGGATCAAATTGTCCAGGTGAGTTTTTAACTTTACTATTTAGGTATCGTCATGAATGAAAACCAGATTTTCGATGGATTGAATAGATTTATCAGTGAGTGAGAGTCGTCTGCAGAAAATAAACTAAAGGATAAATAAAGCATCAGACGATTCCCTGAGCTATTTTTTTTTTTTCTGGCAGATGTCAAAGCAGCTGGAAACCTTCAAGTCCCACCTGGAGGAGTTTGCCAGCAAGCACAAACAAGAGATCCGTAAAAACCCTCAGTTCAGAGTTCAGTTTCAGGAAATGTGTGCCACCATCGGCGTCGACCCGCTCGCCTGTGAGAAACACTCTCATCTCAGTGAATTCTGATCACTGACCTGTTCAAAGTAGAACATACGTTTTAAAAATTCCTCTTTTTTTTTTTGTTGCACAGCTGGAAAAGGATTTTGGTCTGAGATGCTTGGAGTTGGTGATTTCTACTACGAGCTCGGAGTGCAGATCATTGAAGTTTGTCTTGCCCTGAAACACAGAAATGGAGGTTTGTGATGAACCCCAACAGATAAAAAGAAGTCGGGTTAGGGACACTTGTTGGCCTGAGATGTCATGAGATGTCATCATCTTCTGACAAATCAAAATGTTTATTTCTTTTGTAAAACTCCAGGTGGCGCCACTGAACCATATTTTTACCCAACGATGTCATGTGGCTTCTACTTCCCCCTTCAATTTATGAAAGACAGCCAAGTTACTCCAGTAATACCAGATCTCTGTAGAAAGGCTGTCGACACAAAGCACCGACATTTGTTGTCTCTTGTCTTAAAATTACTGACACTAATACATTTCACAATGAAAGGACTCTTAGTATCTCTGCCTCATGTTAATTTGCTTCCTAACACGATGAACAGCAGGATAGTGTTTCTGGCTTTGAATTCGCTGAAATGTGTGTTTGGGTTCAGGTCTCATCACTTTGGATGAACTCCATCAGAGGGTGCTGAAGGGACGCGGCAAATATGCTCAGGATGTGAGCCAGTAAGTATCACTAATAGAAAATGTGTGTTCTAGTAACACTGATCAGGATCAACAGTTAATACAGTTGATTTGTTGATCTTTTAATTTCAGTACAACAGATGTGAGCTTTAGAATCCCTTAATATGACACTCATTGAAAGACTTTTACTTTGACATTTATTTAAAGTTGTTATTGTAGAATATTTTCAGAACTTATGAGTCAGCAACTAGCCTGTGCATCTTGGGAAAAATTGAAGATGGCGTTAGAGCAGAAGTCCTGGAACAGCTCTGCCTATCTCTTTAAAGTTCCAGGAAGATGTGTTGAAGTTACCAAACACAGTGGTTTAACTTTTCCCCTCAGAGACGATTTGGTGCGAGCCATCAAGAAGCTGAAGGTGATGGGGAATGGCTTCGGGATGATTCCTGTCGGGGGGTCGTACCTGGTCCAGTCCGTCCCAGCCGAGCTCAACATGGATCACACCGTGGTCCTGCAGCTGGCGGAGGTAACGGGGTGTTTTTTTGTTGTATATGCTTCCTTGTTTGCAACGCTTGGTTCTTAATTTAAAACTGTTTTTGAACTGTTTTTCTTCAATCCTCTCTGGTACAAAACCTCGTGTGACTCATAATTGAATTATGTTAAACAACAGATTCACATTCAAAATGCATTTCAACAAAGAACCCCCAAAATTTAGTTTACACTTACTGCGTTTAAAGTTAGTGGAACAAATCTTCAAATTAATAACTGAAGTAGTTTTGGAAGCATGGTGGAGCTGAAGATTCGTGTTTTTAGGAATACGTCTTTTTTGTGTAACGAGGCTTTTCCTTTAGCACTTCTAACATGCACGTAAGTGATCTAGAACCCTGTTTATATCGACTACATGAGTGAGAATAAACACCCTGGAAAGTTGTTCTTGTGCACCAAAGTGAGATTGTGGTTGTTTGCCTGTGTGTTTCCAGAAAAAGGGTTTTGTCACCGTGAGCGAGATTAAGGAGAGCCTGAAGTGGGAGAAGGAGCGAGCGTGCCACGTCCTGGTAGGTGCTCGTCCGCTCAGGTGACGGCGGTCCGGGTGATTCAGAAACGTGACGGTGTGCTTCGCGCTGTAGCCTGACAGCGAGAAGGTTTCCTGGTCGGAGCAGCGTATTACGGATGCTGATAAACTGGTTTAGGAAATATTTCTGTCAAAGTTGAAATGAAAATATTCTGGACATATACGAGGCCAGTTTGGAACACATTTGATACTAATGTTTAACAGATTTTTAGAGTATTTTTGGACACGTTTTGTACTATCTTTGGATGTATTTTAGTTTACTTTTAAACTGGCTTTGGAGACATTTTTTACAGGTTTTTTTGGGACACATTTCAAACTACTTTGGAAGCATTTTAGACGTCTTTTGGACGAGTTGTGGAAAGAGTTGTTTTTTGTCTGTGGGTTTATTTGTCCCGTCAGCCGACGTGATGGAAACATCCTCTGCTCTTTGCAGGATCATCTGCTGAAGGAAGGTCTGGCCTGGCTGGACTCTCAGGCGGCCAGCGAGGCGCAGTACTGGCTGCCGGCGCTCTTCTCCGAGTTGACGTCCCGTGATGTCACGCCCGAGGAGGCCAATCAGATGACGCCATGAGGGAAGCAGCTGGTGACGGAGCCGGAGACGCTCTGGTAAACAAAATGTGCCCGAGGCGAAGGGCTCATGTGATGGATTTGTTTCAAACTCTCCTCTGAGAGATGTGTTTTGTTTTTTTTTCCTTCTTGGACTTGAGGAGGGCAAACGAGTTCCCTTACATTACGACGGGGTCACTGAACACGGCTCGGTTTCAGTCACGCTGTGTGAGGCAACCCGTCGGCTGCATGTGTGCAAAAACAAACAAACCTTTTCATGTACAAACTTTCTCTTTATAAATAAAAGTCTTCTCAGAGTGATTTGAGTTTTATTTTTCCACAGAACCATTTAAACATTATTACAGTTTTTATCGTACTGAAACAGATTCTCCCATTACGCTGCTCATCCAACATACATTTCAAAGCATCAGATTTCAGGAGGTTTTACTGAGCTGTGCAGTGGACGGCCGTGTCGGCTGCTGTGTCACAGTGAGTTAGTCTCCTAAAAGAAGAACCGCCAAGGAACAAAGACAATATTTGGGGTTTTAACACTGTGTTTAGAGGTTTTTAACTTAGCCTAAGCTTGCTGTGGTTAAATCTTGATCTTCATTGTTTGGTACCCAGGTTCAAATTCCACTTGTGACAGGAAGTGAATCTGATGTACAAACTTTACGAACAAATACTTATAATTGTTACAATATTGTGCAAGTTAAACAAGCGCTTATAGAGAGTAAGTTATTGCTCGACGACATTAACAGGTTTCCATTCATTACATATCCCAGTCACATTAGTTAAGCCATAAATTATGACTCAAGTGTGACTATTGTCCATTTATACTTCACCAATTTGAAAAATCAAGTTAAAAATGTGACCAATCAAACCATAGATTTCAATAAATACATAAAGAGTTAATAGTTATATAATTCTCAATTAAGTTCTCAATCTTCAAACAGGTGAAATCACTGTTTGGAAAACACGGAAAAAAAACTAAACTATCTCTAATCGGCAGTCGATGTGTGACAGGCGTGTTGTTCCCGCCGCACTCGTCCCCGGTGACGCTCTCACAGCTCGTGGGCGTAGACGTGGTCTTCGAACTCCGTCTGCTCCATGGCGTCGCAGATGACGGTGCAGAAGGGGCAGACCCGGTGGCTCTGCTGGTGCAGCTCCAGTTCGTCCGGGGTGATGCCGGGGAAGCTCTCCTGGCACAGATGACACACCAGCGACTGCCAGGTGGGGAGGGGGACGGAAATAGAAAAGGTGGGGTCGCATCAGAACCCGTAACAAAATAGGCTGCGGATTATGTTTTAAGTCCGCTTCAAAAATAAACCGTAAACAGACGAGCGACTTCGCGTGGATGTTCTGAGCGCTCAGGAGGGACGGATGTTCTTCTCATTGGTGTATTTAGAAAGTGACAGATGAACCGCATCTGTAGCCAGTTTACAATCTCCTTTTTCTTTTTAAAGACACACTTCTATGAAGCGTAATAAAATAATTTGAATTGTTTTTATGTCAGCTGGAAACTATTTTCTTTTGGCTTCCTGGAGGTCCAGTGCAACTTGAAGCATTTTCTATGTGACTGTCACCGCAGCTTTCATATTCCGGAACATATTAGTCCCTTCATTTACATGGATTTCTAGCCATTTTCATTTTACCGTATCTCTTGCAAACACAGTGAATGTAAAAGTGTTGAAACACAGACAATTAGCTTTAGTACTTTTTAGATAAAAACCACATCAGTGATTAGACAGAGGTTATATTACTCTTTACTTCTTGTCTCTGTAACAATGAATTCCGCTTACCTCCTCCACCTGCGGTTCCACAATGCTACCTGCAAGGAAGAAATATCCATGAGCATTGGATAATCAGGAGATTGTTTGTTTGTGGGGTCTTGGACTGCTGGTAAGTATTATGCATCATTGGACGAGAACATTTCCTTAAATAACAACAAATCCAGTTCCTTCTCGATGTCCTCTATTATTTTTACTTTACTTATATGTAAACAGCTATTAGTAATGGGTGGATGGTGAGTATTATCTGGAGAGTAGAAAGCAGAGAATAGACTCCTTTGTGTCTGTTGACCAGAGGCTGAAGAAGGAAAGGTTACGAAGTGGAAACACTTATAGGAATCAATAAAACCTAAAAAGAACGTCAGACTCTTTTATGGGAGGCTTTGTCTTCTTTAGAGGAAAATTAAAAAAAAAAAAAAAGTTGTGCAGCTCATAATCTGATTCTGACACTTCCATATATTTTTGATTTATTACTAAACATTTGATAAATTGAAATATATCCAAACTTTGAAATGATAAAGAATAAATATCAAGTCATTTAAATCAAAAATACATCATAGCAAAATATTAAAATGTTTAATATGATCAATGTTTTTCCATTTTTTTTTAAACAAGGGACTATTCTTATCACAATTAAAGTAAAACATTTTGTGATATGTAATGGGTGAAGCAATAACAAAAAAAAAAAAAAAAAAAAAAAGGTTTTTCATTGACATCGATCTAATTTTCCTGCATTCTCAGCCTAAATGTTTATCTCCATTATCAGCAGCTGCCCTCTACCACCTCTACCTATTGCTCATGTTCTTTTGAAAACACTTTTGATATCTATAAAATGCTTCAGATGTTTGACTTTGTGGCCGTCTGACCAAAACCCACACGCAGAATCAGTTCAGTAGATTCATCAAAATCAATGAGGCCAATGTCTCCTCTGGAATTCTAATACGTTACATTCCTTGCTCTAAAAGATGGGTTTTAAAGTAAAACATTGATTTGAGATTAAAAAAGGGACCGACGTTTCTCACCTATGGTTTCATACAGGCTCTCATCCCGTCCCGTGTTCTGCTGTGGATTGGCGGGAATGTTCTCGGCTGCAGTGCCGGTGTCGGAGCGAGCCCTGTGCAGGTCTGCGTAGCCTCGACGCAAACCCTCGGTTTCTCTCCTGAGAGTCTGACGGGAAGGAAAACACGGTTCAGTTCAGTAGAGGACGAGCTCGGCTGAGTCTCCGAGTAAAGACGCCGTTTCTGTTGGAGCACCTCGTTTTCTCTGCTGAGCTCGTCCTTCTCCCGTCTCTCCAACAGGAGGCTTGCGTCCTTCTCCTCCATGACGGTGTCCTTATCGGCCATCAGGTTGATCATTTCTCTGAGTTGAAGCTGGAACATTGTGCAGTTTTAACATAAACGGTGCAAAACAAGACACCCACATGACTCTCCAGCCAAATAAGTATGGAGCTTTAAACTTTGTCGTATGTTTAAAAGGTTTTCCCTTAGGTGAACCTGCGACAGGTATCCTTCGAGTCTACCACTCTGGGTGTTAGAGGAGGAAGATGCTCTATAATCGGGATGTTAAATGAAGTTCAACCAGAGATAAATCACCAACATGCCGACAGCTTTTAGAGAAAGAGGCTAACCTTCATATTTGGATATCAATGCTACTCACAGCTACTGGATACAGGTTAATGTTAATTACAGCCAGACATCTTTCGTGTTGTTAGTCCAGCATTAACGAGGCGTCAGCAGGTTTTCTTCTAATCCAACTCGAATCCAGATTGACCTGGATGCTTAAGTTCACCTCATATTTGCTGCTCTTCTGTTGTTCCATCTCGTAAGTTCTCATCAATGTCTCCAGCTGCTGGCTGACTTGTTGAAACTCCCTTTCCAGAAACTCGGCTTTCCTCCTGATGCTTTTCACCTCCTGCCTCTCAGCCTCCAGCTTCGCTCTCGTTTCATCGAGCTGTCTGACGAGAGTCTCACAGCGGTCCTGAACAGGAAGCACAGTCAGAACAGATATCCGCAGGTCCTATTTTCTAACCTCAATCTCGGCCCGGTTCCCACCTTCAGGTCCTCATCGGGGGAGCTCTGCCCCGTCTTGGCCTCCGCCAGCCTCCTGGACAACTCCTGGTTCTTCTTCGCCAGTTCCTCTAGGCTTTGGGTGAGATTCTGCAGCTCTGCACTCAGCCTCTCCTTGACCTTCTCGCTGCTCTGAAGGTCGACCTGTCAGAGTTGAAGCACCAAGCTGAATGATCCACACCTACTGTGCTCCAGCTTCTGTCTTCATGCAGTGAACTTTAATAAAGTGGACTCTTAAACAAAGCAGGTCTACCTGGAGTAACTGGTTGCCGTCTATTGTCTTGGACAGTTCCCGTTCTCCTTCTCTGACTTTAGCGTTCAGCCTGGCACACAGAGGTCAAACTGATATCACAGAGCAGCTTTAAAGAGGCGACTCTTTAGAGGAATTGACAGAGGTCTCACGTGGCGATCTCCTCGCTCTGCAGGTCAAGCGCCCCCCTGAGGACTGCAAGTTCTTCCTTCTGCTGGTTGATCTTCATCACCGCTTGTCTGTACTTCTCCTGTTAACAAAAGGACAAAGAGGTGAGCTGATGTGGAGATTCAGAGCTTCTGATGAGGAGACGAGGACGTCTTCACCTCTTTTTGTTTGGAGGAGTTGTCTGTCGTCAAGCTTTCACTCCGTTGTTTCTGCTCAGTTTGATTTCTCTGCTGGATCATCTCTTCCTAACAGAGGCAGCAGTCAAGTTTCCATACTGACGAAGCAGCACCGGGCTCAGATGTTACACCATGAAGTGAGGACAAACCTTTAAGCAGTCATTTTCTTGCCTCTGCTGCTGTAAAGTGCTCTCCATGTTTTTCACCTCCTCCCTGGTCTGATGCAGTTCTCTCACCACGTCACTCATTTCTTTATCTTTCTTTTCGATCTCCTCCTGCACAGATAAACCACAGGGTCAAAGGTTATTCTCTCTCTGGCACAGAATGCAGCTTATCTTTCTCTCTACCAGCCGAGCGCACCTTCAGGACGCAGGTCTGTTGCTGCTCCCGCTGCAGGGCACTCTTTAAGGTTTTGTTTTCAGCGCTCGTCCGATCCAGCTCGCTCTGAAGTTCAGCTTTTTCCCGTACGCTCTGCTCCACCTGCTCCTGAGGTCAATTAAACACACCGAGTCAATAAGAAGCTTTGTTTACTCTTCATCTGGGGTGGAACAAACACATGGCAATGGAGTTTGTCATTACAGGAATTTGCAATGGCATCAGAATCCTTTCTAGTAAAGCTTCAACTTTCAGTCTGACTTGACAGTATATCATTACAGGCCTTTATTTACGAGTGCGGTTTGATTCCCTGAAAGACTGCAGCTTACTCTTAGTGGTCTCACAATATAACGCCAACTAGAACAGATATAAACAGACGCAAAAAAAATCCAGGAAGAAACAAATCAATGACCAACTTATGCAGAGATACAAAATTACCAAAATAAGTCCAATTGAGCAATAACAGATTGACTAACCAACACAAAAGAAAGACATATCTTCCACAAAAACATCGAAAATGACTCTAGAGAAGCAGAAAATTAACACAATTAAAAGGGGAATATGACCACAAAACAATTAAAACAACATACAAAATCACTCCATAAAAACAAAATGATCTTTCAGTGATAAATCCAAAAAAGGCACAAAATGATGAAAAGAGATCGTTGAAAATGGCAGCAAAGAGATAAAAAATGACAAAGAAAAGGCAAAAAAATATAAGCAGTGCAATATGGTAAATCATCACAGAGATTCTAAATGACCAAAAAGGGGAAAAAAAGGAAACAAAGGTATAAAAGTCTTAAAAAGTATAAAAATTACCACAAGATAATACGTGACGACAGGGAAATGTGTAATTTACTAAATTATTCAAGAACAACATCACAAAACAGAAACAGACACAAAGTCAGCACATAAAGACAAACTATTCTTTCAGAAATGCAACCGAACCACAGAAACACAAAAATCCAGCAAATAGAGGTTCAACCAAACTACTCAAATACAAAATGACGACAAGAAACACAAAATAAGTAACAAAAATATGTATCTCAAAGACAAAAAACTATAAAAAGGGAAAAACAAGCCAAAGGAGGCACAAAACCATGAGAAACACCAACAGAATCACATGAAAACATGCAAAATGACCAATAAGACACTAAAGATAATGCAGAGGTACATAAAATGACTTCAAAATAAAGGTGCAAAAAAGCAAAAATGTCCACAAAGTGCCACAGAATGACTGTAAACTGGCTCATAGCCAACACAAAGAGAACTCATTAAATCTCTGCCACCATGTGACTAAAAGTTAGATTAAAACTGAGTGCAGCCCCTAACCTTTAGCTCTGAAATATGATCCATGAGCTTCGACATCTCCCTCGTCTAAAAACAAGTTTCCACAGAGCTTTGTTGGTTGTTGTTGTTGTTGTTGTTTGTTACCTGTGTGGTGATGACGAGCAGGTCGTCATCTGGGCTGCCTTCACCGCTTTGCTCCACTGGGTCCCTGAAGCAGAACGGAGTGCTGGCTCCTCTCACCTGCCCGCTGTTGTCCACATAACAAAACTGGTAGAACTCCACATCGTCTTTGGGCAGGTAGTACTCTGATGACACACGGATTCCATTACTCCTTAACGGAATTGTTCCACTGTCAGTTATGGAACAGTGTCATCAACGTGGAATGCAAATTTCGAAAAGTGGATTGACACTTTAAAACACCCTGAATTTGAATGGTTTGCAATGAATCGGTGGGCCTGTTCAGAGGGGAAACCTTCACATTCAACAATATTAAAAACCTTTGTTTTACTTTAAAGTTAAGGTCAATTAGTATAATTCGTATCTGGATTGGGAAGTTACAGCATAGTAATTTGCTTAAATGGCTAATTACAGTATGAGAATTTGCCTTATCAGTGAAATATATAACATGATCATGATTTAATTTGACACATTATATTATAATATTTACCCCAATTGGCTAAATACAATAATAATCTGGATATTTCCATTCTATGAGGCCTAAATCTAAACTGTAAAGAAGTTATCAGTCTTTTTTTTCTTCTAAATTTTAGATGAAATAAATTTCAAAATTAAGAAGCAGTTAGACGTATAGAAAATCTGACTTTCTAACTTGTGTGGGGTATTTTTATGGGACATAAACATTTTACTATACTTAAGAAAATTGTCAGGCATCTCTATTTTGAGTGTTTTTACGAGGCATATTACTTTTGTCTGACTGAACTTCATTTCCAACTTTGATTTACTTTCTTAACTGGCAATAAGACAAACACTTTCACTTTGCAGTAAAACTTTATCTCACCCTTGAACACAACTTGTCCGGTTACTGCTTGTTGTCCAGCCACATCTTGAGTCTGCTCCACCCACACAAAGGTCTGATAATCCTTTGCCGAGCTCCACCCCACCTGCAGAGAAGAAATGGTGGAAGAATTCTCAGAGATGTCCTTGATAAAATGTCAAAATGCTTCTTCTTGTGTCCCTCTCACCTTGAAGATGCCCACCCAGTCCCTGGAGTGGGCCTGGAAGGTGTGGCAGAGGGTGTAGGTGCAGGTGATGGGGGTGGCGGGGGGGTAGGAGTGGGGGGTGTCAATGAACGTCACCTGGGAGAAGGACGGAGCTGCAGCCTCTGCAGGACTCTCCATGATCACTGTGATCAAACAACACTGCTGTCAACAGGTGCCACAAGTTACGACAGCAGCCCCAGTAGGCCTTTTCCAGAAGCGTCTCTCTTTCTGTGGTTGTTTTGTTTTTAACCTGTCTGCTCCAGTTTCTGCGCACTTTGCTTTCACTTCTTTTAACGCTCAACACGCATTAACAATTACCTTCAAATCACATCCATGTCACTTAACAATCCATGCTTGTAGCATCAAACGTCCTCGTGTATTACACTTATTAACCTGTAAAAACTTTTTAAAAGATCATCAAACTTTGGAAATAATAAAACAAAGAAAACGAAAGTAAGAGAAGTCAAAAGACCGCACCCGAAACAATATGTCATGAAATCACACTGGTTCAAAACAATCCCCTCCCCTCACCAAAAAGAGGTCTTCTGGGAGGAATAAACTCAGATTAAATGTAGTAATAATTAGATTTAACTCACAGATTATCAGAGAAACGTAGCAGCTCCGCTCCTCGCGCACCGCCGTCTCCGTTCACGAGCAGTGACGCCTTCAGGTGCGCCTCGGATATTTGTACCCCCTGCATGTCAACACAACACGAGACTTCACGTGAAGCCACAAACGACACATTTAGACTGTTCTTTTTTTTTTTTTTTTTTTTTTTTTTTAAATAACCATGTTCCTTTCTAATTTCGTAAAAATATTCTCTGCACTCTTTAGATCTGTTTTCAGTCCATATAGATTTAAAAGCGGTTACAAATCCCAAATAAATTCGCCAAAGACAAAACTGTCAATTTTCAACACAACTAAATTAGACTTCAACCGAGATATATTTGACTTGTGTACAAATTAAAGACACTGTTTACAATCGTTCATGAACGCATGGATGAGATATTGTTGCTGCATCGTGGGAAATGAAGTCTTTAAAACAACCCAAACAATATCTCCCTTGTTTCCTACACAGTGTGAGATAGAAACACAAGAGGGAGCCAAACTATTTGTAGTGGAGGAAATCATTTATTGTTCTGCTGTTATTCAGTATACAAGTTAGTTTTAAATAAATTGACTTTGTCAGTTCTTTGAAACATGGAAATCCACCATGAATATCAATATATATATTTTTTATTCTAAAATGTGGGTGGCACTAATGGGCATCAAGTTCAACTAATACCTTGAACTTGGTGGCAAACATACACGTACATACTACTGCACACATGCACTTGCCATTAGCGATCATGACAATAAATTAAAAAAATGAGGAAATGCTATTGTGAAATAAAAAAAAATCAGTTTTACGCAGTTTTAAGGAGATTTCCTTTGAAACAAGCTCTTGAATAAATTGTACAGACTTTTTACACTTTTGTAATTAATTTAATACCCCTAGATATCTCTTATAAAAAAGAAACATGTGTTCAAAAGTGCAATATTTTTAGAAAACACACGTCTGACCATATCTAAACTTTATTCACTTTGAAATAATCCCTACAAACTACTGAGTCGTACTTTTCCACAATTTTGTGATGTTTTCAACAGATGAGCCTGTTTATATTGCGTTTTTGAAATTCCCTGGCATGGATGAACATATTTCACAATCAAAGCACAGATACAGAAATAGGGAGTTTACGACTTATATCTATTACTTTAATGAACAAAACACCTGTTCAAGAATTTATTCCCACATTTCTATCAGCAACCAATCAGTGACGAGCATTCTCACCCTTCCGGCTTGTGTGTGTGTGTGTGTGTGTGTGTGTGTGTGTGTGTGTGTGTGTGTGTGTGTGTGTGTGTGTGTGTGTGTGTGTGTGTGTGTGTGTGTGTGTGTGTGTGTGTGTGTGTGTGTGTGTGTGTGTGTGTGTGTGTGCGCGCGTGCCTGCGTGCGTGTGTCTGTCGTTCATTCATGTTTCCATGTGGAGGTCGCTGCTGCTCTGAGCGTTGAGCCTTCGCGTCGACACAAACATCGGGACGTCTTCCTCACCGGGGACACGAGGACACGCTACGTCTTCCTCTTCACGGTAAAAAATGTAATAAAAAATACTAACCTCTGTTATGGAGGTTGTATTTAACATTAAAGTGAATTGCTAAGAGCGCGTAACCCAATAAAACCTGGGCATTCCGTTACCATGGCAACAGGTCAACGCATATATATAAGCGGGTTGTTTACATGTTTTCTTCTTTTTACCTGGATGTTGGTTTTTTTGTTTGTTCATTAGGACACTGAGCAACTTAAACCTTAAAACTAGTCCTGGTTCTGTCTAAAGAAGAATTTCTGTGCCACATTTGCAGTTTGGGTCTGATTTTATTCACAGACTATTAAGTCTCACAGAATCCACGGGTTTTAGTTCAATATCGAGATGAAACTGAGTTATCAGTGACGAGTTACCACATTTTACTGTCGTCTTAAACAGGCAAGTCCTACTTTTGTGCCTTTGCATAATCTAGTGTCATGTCCTTTGTGGAGAAAATGTATACTGTTTCCTGAGAGCAGCTTTCTTTCGTTCTTTCTTTCGTTCTTTCTTTCTTTCTTTCTTTCTTTCTTTCTTTCTTTCTTTCTTTCTTTCTTTCTTTCTTTCTTTCTGAGCATTGGGAATGGTATGAACGAGCTAGAACCAGCAGGTGGCGGTAGTCCAACTTCACGGATGCCAACTGCAGTTGATCGTAAGTGAAGAAGAAGAAGGGGCAGAAGAAGGAAGATAAGGCAAACAGTCATCAGGGACGAAAAAACTGCTGATTGGAGAGAAAGGGAAACAGTCATCGGGACGAGAGAGCAGTGGGAAACAATGTAGATAGATAGAACCAGCAGATGGCGGTAATGCAACTTTATGAATGCAAACTGCTGTTAAACCAGGAGAAGAAGAAACCTGTTCTGTTTACACCAGGGTAATGAATCAGAAGAAGTAACATCGCTTTAATTCTTGTGCCTGTCCTAGTGGCAAGGCGCAAATATTACTATCCTAGGCCGTCATTTAATTTTATTATTACTGTGTGACAGCTGAAAGGCATTCACACATTCAGCTTTATCCAGCTTCAGCATTCAAACTTGCATTTTCTTCTGAAAATGCAAAGCCACCAGTTATAATTTTTTTATTTTGCCGTTTTCTCTTCGGGTAACTAGTCCCACACCGTTTGAACAAGGACAAAAAAAGCACATCATAACACACAGAACGTTAGGGAACATGTTGATATGTCATTTGTTAACGATTCGGCTAACTGTTTTCGAATAGATCCCATTAAACTGCAAAAACAAAAATCCCATACAAAGCGGATGGGAGAGGCACTTCGAGGAGGAGATAAAGGAGATCAGCTTCTGTTTCCATAAAGACGCCGAGATCAAAGCATGTAGGCAGTGAGAGGCAGGCACACAAAATCCCCTCTGGAATTTTCAAGGGCTGTGGTTGAAGGTGTTGCTTCATACTGAGAGTTGAAAAGGTAAAACACGTTTGTGTTTTTAACAAAGACAAAATATATTAGAAGAAAGAAAAAGTGCAAATGCAAAGATAAAGTGCCACAACAGCAGAAAGCCTCCTCTGGTTCTAGTCTGGTTCTGCAGGGTTGTCCCTCTTAAGGAGGTTTTTTTCTTTCCTCCGTCTCCTCTAGTTGCTCTAAGTTGAATTGTTGCTTATTTCTAAAATCACCTCGAAATGTCTGTGTCGTATTTGATGTTATCGAAATAAAATTTTATTGAATGTTGGCCAAGACAAAAACATAAACACCTTCGAAACAACAAATAGATGCAAACCAGCCACAAAGAAGCCTTCCAAATTAAGTTCTTTGACACAATGACTTTCTAATGACCAACATGGACATCTGATAATATTTTTCTGCTCGTTTACATTAAACACAGTTTAATATCCAGCCAATAGTTATTGTGTGTTCATGTTTACGACACTTTCTCTAAAACCAAAGGACAAACTATGTTGTTGCCTTTGCAGTTGACTGATGCAGCCCTCGTTTAATATCACTCAGTAGAAACACACCATTACCACTTTAAATTATAATCACCCTGCACTGTAATTGAGAGCGCTCATGTAACACACACACACACACACACACACCCGCACACACACACACACACACACACACACACACACACACGGTCATGATCCATCAGCTCAGCAGCCATGCAGCAGTCGGCAGTTGATCTTTAAAGGATCATAACAAAGACGAGACGTGTATAAGCGAGCGTGGAGGAGTGTAACATGTCCAATGATGATTAATTAAATGGGATTGATTGATTACTCAAGTAGTCAGCTCGGCCTTGTAGCCTGTTCTTTCACCTCGTTATCAATGTCTGCTTGTTTTTATCTGATTGGAATCCAGTGGGGCTCCATGGCGACTGGGAAACAGAAGCGTCCTGTTTTCTCCTCGTGTTTACAGTCTGACAGGATTTCTATCCTTCTTTGCATTAAAGCATAATGAAAAGTGACTGGATAGGAAAGTTCCACTTCCTCGTCAGGAGCATCACCTGACAACAGGAAACCACTCACAACATTACTATGACTCTTAAAACCGTGCGTCTATGCAGCGAGGGGTTGCGATAACTACCAGTCGGGATTGTCCCATTTCCCAGTTGAGACATTCCGGTCATCAACCAATAAATTTGATTTATTTTCAAATTTCATTCATGTACATCTACTGTCGGGACAAGTTTTCTACTGTTAATGTATCAAAGAAAACAAAGGACATATTGTCATTTATGAGCCATTATAATATGAAAATAAGGTATTTGTGCACAGGGCCGGTAAAATCTCTTCGTTTTCATCAAAGACTCACTTCTGGGATCATTTCAAAACTTCCCACTTGTCTTCCCAAAGTCGTCACAGCATTCGAGCCCAGCTTTTCCAGGTGATGTTTTTAAATACGTCATGTTCTTTTTTAATCATCCACATATTTATTTCTACCTGGAATTGATCTCAAAAATGAAAAGGAAATAAATTCAAGATGGCAGAAGGGAAGCTTGTGATTTCTACTTGCTCCTTCAAAGCTCTGGTGCCCTCCGAGGATTGGAATGAAATAAATAAATAAATAGAAAATTCCAGAACCTCTATGCAGGAACCATCACTCCTGCTCGGACCAGAAGAAGCACAATTACACCACACACACACACACACACACACACACACACACACACACACACACACACACACACACACACACACACACACACACACACACACGCAGTGGCAGGGCTTTTCAGCACAGATTTCACTCTGACAACTTGAGGCGCTGAAAAAGCGTTTCTCTTATTTCAGTGAACAAATATCAGGGATTATCCCTCTCCACTTCTCCGCGGGCTCCCTGCTGAGCTCCGCCGCTCATTTTTCCCTCCATCATGTCGAGAGAGATCCGGTGTCGGTCCCCAACGTTTTCTACCTGGTCACCAGATCCACTGCCTGAGTGTGTAAGTCAATCTGGAGTGGGGCCTCCTTCTGATGATACAAATCTGCTCTGTGTGTGTGTGTGTGTGTGTGTGTGTGTGTGTGTGTGTGTGTGTGTGTGTGTGTGTGTGTGTGTGTGTGTGTGTGTGTGTGTGTGTGTGTGTGTGTGTGTGTGTGTGTGTGTGTGTGTGTGTGTTTTAAGGCTCCAGTGGTTCTGAGATGTGTCCCCCGCTGGATTCTCAGCCGTGGAGTGTGTGAGCATCTCAGACGGCTCCTGAGAGAAACGTCTTTCCTTCAGAGAGGTACGGCAGCATCTTCTCCTCCCGCCGTCCTCGCCGATGTGGGCGGAAGGTAAGAGGAACCTCTCCAGTGAGAGATATTAGTGGTAATGATTTAGAGTCATTTTAGCTTTTTTATCTGTTAAGTGATTATTAGTGGTGCATTCTGCTTTTCTTCAAGTTATCAACATGAATCTGGATGATACTCACTAAACATCCACCCAAATAGTTAAACATTGATAGTTATTGTTGCTTGTATAGGATTTAAGAAATCTATTTTGTTAAAACATTGAATTGCCACCACCAGAGCTGAATATATGATATATTAACATACATTTACTAAAATATGTGTAAAGTGACCAGTTGAAGCAACAGGTGTTGTTGAATGTTTAGAGTTTGAAGTTATTATGAAGCTCCACCTTACGAAGTGGATTAAAATGGATCAAAATCACACAGTTCTACTTTTAAATAACATCTAAATGGACTTCAGGCTCCTTTAAGATTGGCCATACATTATTGAGTAGTGATCTTCATCAATACAATGAATTATTTACAAAAAAGACTCTTTGGGCTTGTGTTTTAAAATAGATGCTGTAGTTTCGAAATACAGGTTTTCCATGTTTTTAAGATCACTGTATGTCTGAGAAGCTCGAACTGGGAATAGGAGATGATCTGCTGGAGCAAAGCAACCGAGCACTGATGATATTCATGCTGCTTTCAGAAACACTTCAAAAAATGACTCTCGTCTTCACGCTGAGCAAAGCTACCAAACAGGGTCACCTGCCTGAATGAGGGTGAATGAAGCTGAAATTACTTTCAGATAAACTGATTAACTGGTCAGTTGTGGATTTGATGATGAGAATTTTAACCCGATATCTATTAAAATGTTATATCTTCAAATAGATTTGATATACGTATAGATGAAAATTCAAGTTTTGGCAACATGCACTGAATATTTAGTTAAAGCTTTGTGCTTTTGTTGATTCTACAAAGGCTTCACAGGCTAATCGCAGTCAGTCATGTGGTTGTTGTGATTTCATGAAGTAATAAGCTTCCTCTGTAGAGTGTTGCTCTGTTGCATCATGAGACGTGTCCATTCAAGCATTTTAGGTGTCATTTGTTCGACTTAAACTTGCATTTCATTCAATTATGAATGAGTGAGTAATGCATGTGAGCAGTTGTTCTGCGGCGTCGATAAGCCATCAGAGTTTTTTTCTTTGTGTGTGTGGACGCGGCAGATTCCCAGGTCTTATTCGCGCAGCTGTTGTTGTCGCATGTCGAGCGAGAGTCTCACTGAAATCCTTCGCGGGGTTGGAACTGTATCCGAGCAGGGGTCAGTGGGGCGTCTCGGCCCAGCGTAAAGCTCACAGTTCAGGGTCAGGATTATCCAGATCACTGGATCAGAATACTGTCACCTTGCACCGCAGCCTCCCACCGTGTTAGTGGGACGTCCCTCCTTAATGCCGCCACCCTGCGCTGCGCTGTCATTAACTTGACCTCACCTTCACCCTTCAAGACACCAGATAGGATGCGGAGGCGAGCAGCCGAGACGCTGCTGCGACGGCCGCTGGCCGCCGGGCTCGGGTCAGAGTGCAGACGTTTACATTCACAGGAGACGGCGTGGATTCACAGTTTTCAGTCCTTTTCAGTCACTATGGAGCATTATAGAATTACACTCATTTGGTCCAGCTGCTTTCTTTGGCATTAGTGAATCTCGGTGGGCAAACCTGAGATCCTGAACACATCAGCTGGACAGAGCAGGACAAATAAAACACACTTTAGGATTTGAAATGTTTGTTGGTGACGCTTTGGATTAAGAACCAACGTGTGGGTGTGGTTGTGCTAGGCTCTGTTTCTCGATATACTGATAACGCTGAGGAGCTGGTTTGAATTACTGAGCCGTCAGAATCACACTCTGCTCCGTCTTACTGCAGAATCGGCACTTTTCGTGATAAAAAGGTGCCTCGTCATCACTTGAGCCTGGTCCGGTGTTGAAATGCTTTTAGTGTCGACACTCCGCTGTCAGAACATGCAGTGATGAACGAGTCGCTTATCAAGAAGGCAAATGGTTCAAAGTGGACGCAGCTTCTCCTCCTCCTCCTCCTCCTCTTCCTCCTCCTCCTCCTCCTCCTCCTCCTCCTCCTGGATGTGTTGAAGAGATAAACAATCCAACAATCCCAGTTTCTTGAGAAATGGGGAACTAAAACCATCATGTAAGGAATGAATAGACTGAGATATGTTTATAGGTGTAAGGTTATTGTTTGCTTCGCTGATGCTGTTCTTTGATGTCTTCAACGACATAATAAAAAGCACTCCACTTTAGTTAAGGAGTGTTACCCTGAACATGGCGATTATCCTGGCAGCTCTGCGTGGTGTCAGGATTAATTCCCCTCCATGCTGCCGTATCTGTGTCTGTCCTGGCAAAATAACTCTTAAATGGCAGCGTGTGACAGCGCGCTGACAGCCGGTGCACTCACCTGATGAGAGAAATGGAAACGGAAACATGATTCTGAGCGCGCACTTACATCATGTACTTGGTTCTGTTTGATTGACTTTCAATGTGAGTCTGTGCTGGCAACACATTAAAATAAGAAACATGTAAATGAAGAAATGACTGCAGCAAAGTGGAGCGCTGTCATTCGTCTGTTATGAGTGTTTGTCACAGAAGCTCTTTGGCCAATCAAGCATGCAGTTTGCTCTCTGTTCCTCCAGGATGGGTCTGACTGTGGACGGCACAGACAAAAACCATGAGGCATTTAAAAGTGAGCAGCGGGGGGAGGAGGACGAGGGAGAGAGCCGAACCGAGGCCTGTACCTGCCCGGCGCTGCCCGTCAGCAAGAAGAGGATGAAATACAAGAAGAGGTACTTTTGCCGCTGGAGCTCCTCTGTTTGCGCTTCAATCAGCCTCTGGTATATTCAAGTTGAAGACTGGTAGTAAAACCACTGAAGAACAGGGATGATAAAGTGAACAGGACGAGGCAGGCAGAGTGAAAACTCCTCCACAAAAAGATTTAACTTCAGGTCACCAGGATGTCATTCCCAAAGAATCATGAGTGACAACAATCTGCTGAGGAATCACGAGGAAAATGAGCAAAAAACCTTTGAGCCAAATTAATGACGAGGTTGCAGAAAGAAAGGTAGAGCGAGGAAAATGTTCCAGAACAAAATCGTGATGTCATTGTATGGGAAAGGTGCTCAATGAGGACGTCGCAAAATTGTCCATCAAAGCAGATTCCTGTCCTTTCTGTCTTTCTTCTCTTTCAGATGACTGTGGATCAACCTCACCAACTGCAAGTTTGAAAGTGGTATGTTTGATTCATTAACACTCACTTAGTGCTTCTATCGGTTTAGTCAACAATATTGTGGAGGAAAGGCCAAAGTACCAAACGTATGTGGAGACTCACGGTGCAGTTTGGATTGTTCTGGGCCCACCACTTCGACTTAAATTGTTGATTAAATTAAATTAAATTGTTAATGCCACAGATTCTTAATAACTTTTACCTCTTGGATATATGATTTCAGAAACGTATCCAGTGTTTGCTCAGTACTGCAGTGGTTAGGGATTCTTTCTGTGTGGAGTTTGCATGCTCTCTTTGCTTTGCTTTTATCCCACAATCCAAAAACACGTGTTTGAGGCCAACTGGTGACACACGACTCTAGTTTAAGCGTCTCTACATTGGCTGCCTGTTCAAGGGAGAGCAAAGGTTAAGGTTCTGTACCTACAAAATGTTGAATCTGTCCGGTTGTTGAATTATCACAGAAAATTTGACTTTTAAATATCCCAAAGGTCAGGAGAAAGAGTCAGCGGGATTTTCAGCTTGAGCCCCCAATGCATTTAACTAGCCTGCCCGTGGTGCCGCGCAGCCTTTTAAGTCAAGCTGAACACGCCCGTGACGGCGCTGAACACTACTCTGAGGCTTTTCCATGTGCAAACCAAATTATGTCACGTTTGTTTTGTGTCAGTGCGGCGAGCTGCTCGCAGATACGGCCTCCGAGAGGCGATGGAGGGGGACGACTGGACGCTGTTCTGGACCGACTGCTCCGTGTCTCTGGACCGTGTGAAGGACATGAAGCGCTACCAGGTACTTATAACCATGCTTATCATCATCATCATCATCATCATCATCATCATCATTATCATCATCACTGAGGTGAGAATGTCGAGGGTTTTGTGTGAACTTGCTTGTCTTTGCAGAAGATAAACCATTTCCCGGGGATGAGCGAGATCTGCCGCAAAGATTTACTTGCAAGAAACATGAACCGGATGCTGAAGCTCTTCCCCAAAGACTACAACATCTTCCCCAGGACGTGGTGCCTCCCCGCAGAGTCGGTTCACACTTTCTGCATCACCTCCACCTCCTCACTGCCACTTTTCAGCTCATGTGACACCGGATTGTACTCTGCAGTTACAGCGACTTCCAGGCTTACACCAGGGCCAAGAAAAGCAAGACATACATCTGTAAGCCAGACACCGGCTGTCAAGGCAAAGGCATCTTCCTCACCAAGTCCAGTAAAGACATCCAGCCAGGAGAGCACATGATCTGCCAGGTTTACGTCTCCAGGGTGAGTGTGGACTTTCAAAGTCTGACAAAACACTTATTCTACTTACTTACTGAAAGCAGTTTTAGTTTAATTCGGTCTAAGTAGCTCACAAACTAGATGTTAGATTCAAATTTACACAGTCGACTTAATGATTGTTATGTCATTAAACTCCTGTTGAGAGGAGAAAGTGCACCTCAGTAACCCTTGATATGGCGCTTGTTGAAATACTTGAGAATTTCAAAAATTAGAGTGTTGTTGAAGTATATTTTAAAACATTCTTAAGCAGCAGATTTTTTTAAAAGAAAAGTGTAAAATATTACACATTTTACTATTTCTAACCGTACCTGTCCTTCATATAAAGAGTTACTCACAACACAAGAGTCTAAATTTGAACTTGCATTATTAGTTAGGAATTTTTCAATAAATGGTTCATCGTGAATCAACTCAGTCCTGCTGACAGCAACATGAAAGAACAAAAGATGTCCCCCTGTCAGTAACGTTAGCGTCAGAAGGCATTTAAATTTGTGTGATGGTCACATTTCCTCCAGCCTTTCATCATGGACGGATTCAAGTTCGACCTGCGCATCTACGTTCTGGTGACGTCCTGTGACCCCTTCAGCATATTCATGTTCAAGGAGGGACTGGCTCGCTTCTGCACCACCAAGTACAACGAACCAACGCACGGCAACGTGGTAAGAAACCGTGAGAAACGGGACGGATGTTACTGGCTCCGTCGCACTGTGCGACGTGTTCATCCATTAAAATGAACATACTTATGATAAAACCTGTGGGTCTTGGTGTCTTCATGGGATTGGTTGATTTGCCAGAATACCAGCAGTACCATTTAGTTTCACGATCTGCCATGTTTGAAGGTGTCGTTTACCTAACAGTACACACACTCACATTAAAGCTCAATAAAAAAACGTCATATAACCAATGTTAAATACAAATTCTGTACAGTGTAAAAGAGAAATTGAACTGTTGGCTCGTGAATACACTAATAATTGATTTGTTCCATAGCATAAATAGGGGCCAATCGTCTTATTTATCTGGAACACGCTTGGGGGATGACAGAGATGATGTTTTTTTCTGTTCTGACAATATTTCTCTAAAAATGCACAATTCAAAGAAACCCAAAATAAAACACCTGGTAAAATCTGGAGCGAACACGGGAAAGTGTGATGTTTGGTCAGATCAGAGATCAGAGGGGGGGGATCACAGCTTTTCTGAGGCGCCTCTGGTAACTGCCAACGTATTGTAATTCCGTAAGTGAAGAGTTCCTGTCTGCCCTGAACTTCTTCTCTTCTGATGTAGTTATTCTATTTCTGTCTCGTGTCAGTGACGTCTTTAAATACAAAACACAGAGGCTGAGTTCGGGTGTTTACTATTTGTAATGTTTTATTTCATTTTTGTTCCGGTAAGGGTTTCATTTTTCTGTCACGTACCGTTTCGTCAGCGGGCGATAACCTTGTGTCTGTGCCGTCAGGAGGACGAGTGTATGCATCTCACCAACTACTCCATCAACAAGCACAGCGAGAACTTCGTCCGTGACAAGGACACCGGCAGCAAGCGGTGAGTTCCTGCACCCTGTGCTGTGCCGCCCGTGCTCTCGGCAGGCTGATTGAGCGCCATGTGGTTTTCCGCCTTCAGGAAGCTGTCCACGCTGAACAAGTTACTGGAGTCCGTCAGCTGCAACACAGAGAAGCTGTGGACCGACATCGAGGACATGATCATCAAGACCCTGATCTCCGCTCACCCCATCCTCAAGCACAACTACCACACGTGTTTCCCCAACCACACCACGGGCAGCGCCTGCTTCGAGATCCTGGGCTTCGACGTGCTGCTGGACCACCGGCTCAGACCCTGGCTGCTGGAGGTGAAGAGAAAGAACCTCCAGCTTTACACTCTAATCTAAATGATCTCATTTCTATTTTATTGACGGTGGTGTTTACAATTACAATGTGGTTATAATGACTTTCCTCTTCTCGTGACCTCTGGAACCACTGATTTAAACAAAGAAGCGTCTGACTGCTCCCGAGGAGATCCGTTTTGGTTGTTTTAACAAGCTGGTGAAAGTCTGACGGCCTCACTGAGTCTGGACTCCCGTATTCAGGTGAATCACTCCCCGAGTTTCACCACCGACTCTCAGCTGGACCGCGAGGTGAAGGACGCGCTGCTGTACGACACGCTCGTCCTCATCAACCTGGGCGCCTGCGACCGACGCAAGATCACCAAGGAGGAGAGACGCAGGGTGAAGGACTGGCTGCAGCAGAACCGCTCCAGAGAGGCCAGGTAGAGGTCAACCTGTTTTCCAAGTTCACAGCTCCTGTAAAGCAGACAGTCCAATCTGGAATGACAAGGAAAATGATAAAAGCTGCATAATGCATAAAACTGATTTTTTTTCTTTTTTTTTTGGACAAAGGAGCAATTTTACTGGAGCTGAATGTCTTTATTCAAAATATTCAACTTGTATAGGGTATGTCAAAATGTGGGCTCCCTCAGGATGTACTCGCACCCATTTGCAATTGAAAAAAGGAATATTCCAGTGCGTTTATGCTCGTTTTGCCCCTGAAGTAACTTTGACTCCGCTGCTGTGTCACACTGCGTCTTTGTCTCGCAGGTCGGAGGAGCTGCGTCAGTGCCAGGCGGCCACGGTGGAGCAGACGGAACGCTACGAGGCCAAACACCTCGGGGGCTTCAAGCGGATCTTCCCACGAGAGGGCGGGGAGAAATACGACAAGTACTTCAAGCACAGCAGCTCGCTCTTCCAGGAGACGGCCGCCTCCAAAGCCAGAGAGGAGTGTGCCCGGTACCACAGATTATCAGTTTGATCTAACATGAAGCATTTCAACACAAAGTTAGGATTATTTCTTCAAACAAGACACAATATTAACATTCTCCCCTCCATGTTCAAAGAATCCTTAAACAACATTGTCAAGAATATTTGTTTGTGTGGAACAAGTCAGCCGTTTACTTCCAGAGTCACAGTGTCAGGTCATCCACATGGTAGATTTGCTCTGGATGTCTTTTGTGAAACAACCAGAAGAATTTTTAAATGAGACAGAGTGATAATCTGTCTGCAGGGGGATTTGAACCTGAACACAAGCTTCTCCTCTAATCTCCAGGCCTCCACTGCCTCAACGTCTTTAAACCTGCAAAACAATTTCTATTCAAATTTCTTTATTTACAGGAAAATATAACACGTTTGACATAATATTGTAAATACACTCAGCTTCCTAATTTTCTCTTTCATTGTATCGTAATCTGACTGCACAGTGGTTTACTCGTGTGCTTTCCCAGTTCAAATCTGGTCTGTGGAGTTTCATGTTCTCCCTCGGTGTGTGGGTTTCGATCAGGCCGTTCCACAATAAAATCCATCCATCCATCTTTTATCCCACTTATCCAGTTCAGGGCTGCGGGGTGCTAGAGCCAATCCCAGCTTACTGTGGGCGAGGGCAGGGTGACCCTGGAAACATCACCTTCTTAAATATTGCTCACGCATTTTTTATTGTAATCGTAAAACACTATTATTGTTTTTATCTGTAAAAGTGCTTTAAAACTGTAAATGAAATGTACCGACTGAGTCCTCATGGTACCAGATCCGCCTCATCCTCACAGATCGATGGAGTCTTTATGCTGATGTTTCCAGGCAGCAGCTGCAGGAGTTGCGTCTCAAGCAGGAGCAGAATGATCGGAACCAGATGGGAGGCCGCAGGAAGGACCTGCAGGGGGAGACGGCCGGGGAGAGGGCCAAACCCCGGCGAGCGTCCACACAGCAGGCCGCCGCAGCGCCACTCTGTGACCCGCAGCCGGTGAGGAGGCATTTTCCTCTGACAACCACAAGAGGGCGTCACTCTGCTCTTTGTCCTGAGTGATTGATGGCTCATATTCTGGCTGACCCCTCACAATACACACACACACACACACACACACACACACACACACACACACACACACAGAATAATATTCATGCAGATCATATTCATTAGACTTTTCTCATTTTTTGAATTAGTTCATCTTTGATTGCCATAAAGAGAAAAACAAACAGTGTTATCATGATTAGCCGCTGACAGTAACTGCTTATATATTACAAATGCAGAGGTGGCTGCACATCCACGGAGGCAATAAAACAAATTGAATCAAATGTCAATGTGTGTCTCTGCAGCTGCTTCTGTCCAAAGTGTGGTCTCGTCCAGAGGCTGCAGAAGTCCGAGGAGAGGAGGAGGAGGAGGAGGAGGAGGAGCAGGGGGGAGAGGAGAAGGACTCAGACATGGAGGAGCAGGAGCAGATCAACGCTCTGCTCCAGAGGAAGAAGCTGCTGCAGGACATGGGGCTGGTGGATCAGATCAAGCAGCTGCTGCAGGGCCAGACTCGGGGAGGCGGGGCTGAGCAGGAGACGGCCTGCAGCCTCCAGCAGTGCAAACATCCCCGACCACAGCAGCCGAAGGTAAAGCAATGAGCACAGGCTGAGCTGAGTGAAACCAGGACGTCACTGAGCTGCAGCCTGTTTCTCTGTTCCAGCTGGACGCTTTGACTCAGTTTGCTCAAAGGACCAAACAGCAGCAGGCCCAGACGCACGTCTCCAGACAGGTAGTCACCCAATCTTGCCACAACAACACACTCTTTATCGTCACATCTGAATACATTTTTTAAAATAAGCCTGTCAGCTGCCCCAGCCTTTTAATAATCACTCAAAGTAGAGGCAAACGCACAAGAATGTGCCTGGTTATTGTTACTGTAATCAATGTTTGACAATTTAATAAGGCTTTACAGGAATGCAACATTTAAATATCAGAAAAGTCAATATTCTATGCCAGTTTTACCATTTTATTGGAAGATTACATCCAAAAAATAGAACATTTAAATACTTTTTTTTTTTTTGCACTTTTACATAGCTGGAAGCACTATTATTTTATCGGATATTTTTATTGTTATTCAGTCAAAAAAGGGACTCATTCAATCTCAACAACATCATCATTGGGTTGTGAAAGTTCACTGTAGTATAATGTATGACAAAAGTGAAATTTCTAGTAGTTCGAACAGTAAAAATGTGTATTTATTTGGTATTATTTAGGAAATGTGCCTCTAAATAGTTGATTTTTAATTCTGTTTGGGTGATACTTTGATGGATTATTCACTATTTTCTCTGGATTTTCTTTCCCAAAACAGAAAAGTGCTGTGATTTTGGTGCTTTCAGCTCTGAAAACGTGTCAGTGCAGAGATGCAGCAGCTGTCCGAAGGCACAAACAGCATAAACAGCAGTCAGAGAGGATTGAGAATGAGCCCGCCTGTTAAAACATTTTCCTCTCCTCATCTGTCCATAACACCCGGGCTGTTTCAGCCGGTCATTTGCAGCGCGGAATAACTGTTATGACGAGAAATTAGAGAGGATAATCTTCATAATTCTCTGCACTGCAGCAGCAGCAGCAGCGGCTGCTCCGGCCCGCCGTCGACCAGAGGAGCTTCAACGAGTCCGTCTGCCTGCAGTACGAGTTCGCTGCCGCCGCCACCGCTGTAAAGGGCAGCGTCAGTGCCCAGCAGAGCCCCTGGTCAGATAAACACTGTGAACACAGAGACACGCCACAGACAGCTGCCGCCGCCGCCATGCCGAGCAGCATCAGTTCCCAGAGGAGCCTCTGGTCAGGTGACGCAGCCTGCAGCCTCCAGCAGAGCCTCATCTCTGCATCCGGACGGTTCTCACGTCACTTTAGTTTCATTTTTTATCAGCTCCCTCATCTTAAACTGCAAAAATAACTAAAAACACAGCTTTCAATAACTCACCCATCGTATGTGCACTCAATGCTGTAAACTGGCCTTTAATACAAGATATCAAACTATTTCTGCATCCATCACCACTTCCAACTCAAACACATTCATCGTTTAAAACGCTGCCTGCACTCTTTAATTAGACAGAATTATCACACAAGTTGCATCAATTACTCTATTAAAAACACAATTCAAAACATAATGGACCTTTGCCGTATTCTTTATAATAAAAGATCCCAACCGAAGTTTCAAGTTTCAATCCACTGAGGCATCAGAAAGGAACAAAGAGCATTTCAGACTTTAATTAAAACTTTTTAATGTTTAAATAATGAACACTACTTAAGCTTATGCACCATCAAATGTCTGGAATATCGTTGTTTATTATTTATTATACTTAAATATGACATTATTTCAACTGTATAAAGCTTCATCTTTGTCTCTTTTTAAGCTCTTTAAATGGCTCTCACAAAAATCTTGTAAATAGAAGATGCAGTTGAAGGATATTTCTATACTTCCTGTTTCAAGATCCACATAAATATAGATGCCTACATAACAATTATACAGTGAAATTTGTTGTGAAATGAGCAAAAAACACATATTTCACCATTTTTTATTAAATTAAATCTCTAAATGGGCTTTAAAATTTGCCTTCACATTACTGAGGGTTACTAAAATAGAATAAAATGTGTTAGGTACAGAACGGTCAATATGACGTTCAGTCTTATTGGCTGTGTGTTGAAACGCTGCTTCTTGCAGGAGTTTTCTGATTATTTTGCTGATTTTCAAAATGTTCTTGTTCACATCTTCAAGAAAAAGCATCAGTCAGGTGCACTAACAGGAAACCGGAGATTTAGTACTAAAACAAAGTGAAAAACACTGCGTGGCATCAATGATTTCATGATAAATATGATGAAAATATAATTTGTCTAAAAAATTCTCAGATTTCCAATTTACCAGGAAAACACAAAGTGAGCATCACAGATACTGATGCAACCTTTCATTATTTATTATTTCTTAATTTAATTTGAGCACATTTAAAATAAGATTCTAGTATATTTTAGTAAAGAATTTGAAAGCAGCATTAATGATTAATTGTGGTTCAATAATATTGTATAACCAGTTTACACCCATGACTGTTACTTTAATATTTGAATATTTTATGTTATCGTGTGTGTGTGTGTGTGTGTGTGTGTGTGTGTGTGTGTGTGTGTGTGTGTGTGTGTGTGTGTGTGTGTGTGTGTGTGTGTGTGTGTGTGTGCAGTCAGTAGCTCTCTGGCGGCCAGGCAGGACAGCCGGTCCCGTCCCAGCATCCCGGTCCTGACAGCCGCCCCCCGCTGTGCCAACACGTCCCACCATGACCCCTCGGACCTGCAGAGCCTCCTCGTCATCTCGTCCCGGGCGCCGCTGCTCCGGAGGCCTGGCTTCTCTCACGGCGTGCGCAGCTCCTCCCGCAGACCCCCCCGGTGAAGGTTGGGTGGGCCCAGACCCACCGACCTGCTGGTCCAGGTTTCAGAGAGCAGCAGGAGCAGGAGGAGGAGAGCTGAGGACAGAAAACACACTGCGCCTTCCAGAATCGTCTCTCTGCTCCCTGCAGTTTACACTGTTTACCTCTCAACGCCTCCATGATGGCTTTTTAACTTCCTCCTCTGTCTCCACTGCCTCTGTGAGCTCACACACGTTTCCCTCTGAGGATGAGTATCTGCAACACTCCTCAGTCAGAGTGCCAAACATACCAGACTGAACTCTTTACATTTCCACTGAGAGGAAAAATACCTTCATAAGAATAAATCTGAATTTAACTCAACAACTCTGATTATTGTTCTTATTTACATTTCAAACACTGACCAACTCAGTGAAACTACATTCTGTTCTAATTCCTTGTAATCAAATTGTATTAAATTCCATTTAATCAATATAATAGGATTATTATTATTTAAAATTTGCTGCTTCTTATTCCTGGAAAATGTTGTTCTGAATTTAATTGTTTAAAATTGTTTGTTTTTTTATCAATAAATTAAAAAATTTTTAATGTTATTTTGCTGCTTCTTGATATTTTTCCCATAATCTACATTTAATTATTAGATCCTGCATCTGTGTACGTTTCCGTTACATTTTGTCATCATGATGTTTTTGTTTTTCTGACATGTTCTTCATGCTGATGTGAGAAATTCAGACTTTTGTGTGATTCCATGTGGATTTTTTTTATGTTTGGGTTGAAAGGCCGTAAAGTTTTATGACCTCTTTGCTTCTGGACTCTTTGTTTTAGTCACTAACTTGATGCAGAAACACTGAGGATTATTTGAAATTACAAATGAAAAACGTTTTGTTTTTGTTATTTTATTTACCAATGAATTAGATGAATGAAAGAATCCAGGCTGTTGGGAGAAAGACGCAGGCCCACATCAGGGTTATTTAACTATAAAGATATATATAAAAATGTGTAAAAGTTAAAAATTTAGGAGGAAGTTACTTTGCTATATTTGATTTATAAATATATAAATAGTTGTTGGAGGAAAAAAAACCAAGCAGATTTGTGTTTAAATGAATTTAAGATTGATTTGTGCCAAAAGGCCCACAGAGATTATTGTTTATTTCAAAACAGCAAATCAGTCTGTTGATTTATCCAGAATGTTTTCCATTATTCTTTTCTAACATAAGGATTCATTCTGGGCCTTCTCCATGAACAAACCGGGGGAATCTCTCTTTATTTGATCTTTTTTTTTTTTTTTTAACCCAGAAACACTTTCTTTCATTTCCTGTTTTCAAAAAGCGTTTATTGTGGGTCTAAAGTCGTATTTTAAAGAAGGGACCTGCCTTCGTTTGAGTCTGAGTTTCTTGGTGGATAAGAAATCAAAGCAGGGGAGAATTTGTTGGATTTCAGGAATTTATGGTTTTATTGCGTCTATAAAAGTCGGAAATGTGTCGCTTTGAAAACAGCAGCCAGCTCATCTTCAACCAGGACGGAAATCAGAACACAATGAGAGCAAGAAAAGGTTATTTTTGTTTTTTTAAAATCAATTAATCTGAGTTCTACCGGTGAAGTTTTAATTTAGAAGAGGGAAAGTTTGAAGTTTTTGTGTTTGTAAAATCTGTCAGGGTTTCAGTGAGGCTTTCAGTCAATGGATCGATCTGTTGTGACTGAAGGAAAAAAGTAATTTTATTATGTGATCGATTATAAACGGAATATTTCAGATGAAAAACCAGCGTCAATAATCCGCGTTTGGAGGTTTTTGATTACGAATTTGCTCAAATTGAAGTCAAATCAACGAAAAATAATCCGTAATGTTTTAAGATTTTGCTGAAATGAAGCCAGAAATGATCATATGTGATATTATTTGAGTTTCATACGATAAAACAGTCGTGGTTAGAGAACAACGAGAAGCTGTACAGACCTTTTCTTTTCTTTATAGGGTGGAACAGATTCAGGAGCGCATCCTCTGATTCTCACTAAACAATCTCACGTTTTCATCCCCACGTTTTGACTCGTCCTCCTCCGTCCGCCGCCACACTGGAACAATCCTGGGACGATTCCGGGCTTTGAACAAAAATAAAGATGGCGATGAGAAAGCGCGTCCAAAGCACAAAAACGGCTGCTGTTTATGAAAATTTACAACTTTGCCATGGAAGTTTACGACTCGCGCGGCTCGGGGATTGGTCGCTGGCGGTCATGTGGACAGCAGGAATGGGGAACTTATTTCCCATGAGGTTATATTGCAGCTGCTGTTTTTTTCCAGCGCTCATTCACTTAACAGTTGTAACACAACCTTTTTCTTGGCTCTTTGTAAATGCAACACGCGTGCGGAGTGTTGTTGTGTGCGGCCTGGCCGCCGTGCGTGATTTTACCCCCCAAACAATGTGAAAGTGGGTGATGGAGCCCGAGCGCTGCGCTTCCTGCGCCCTGCGCGCCACCTTCACCTTCGTGTGGCTGAAAATGAGGGATCAGCACACTCCTGGATGGTGGGATTACTTTCATGAAGTCACTTAGGGAAAGTGAGGGACATTTTTGTGAGGGAAGAGGAGGCTGAGAGGAGGAGAGGAGCCGCGGCGGAGTGGCACAGCACACTGGGAATGATGGATTATCAACAAAGGTAAGGGCAACCATGTTTCTAATATGCCTGCGATGAACTGCGCACAAGTGCGCCTCCGCTGCTGCTGCTGCTGCTGCTGCTGCTGCTGCTGTGGCTCAACTGTCACACCGGGCCTGGTGTTTAGAAGAGTGCAAATAGGCAGATCTATCTTAAAGAAACGCTCATTATCAGTGCGGATCATGTTGCGTGCTATGTGCTATTCACAACCAGTTGCTGCTCCCTGAATTTAACCCCCGAGACGCTGCTGCAGCGCCTCCGAAAACCACCACAACCCACCTATTTGGCCTAAAGAAAAATGAGGGAACTAAAGTAGCAATGTGTCTGCTTGGAGGGCTGCTGGACCCTGATGATGTTTGTATAATGAAGCAGTTGCAGGCCACAGGCGTGATGATGATGATGGTCAGATGAGGCCTTGCGAGACCATCAAGCCTGTGTTCCTCAAACAAAACAAGAAAAACACATCTAAATGGTCTGATCGAATGTTTCAGCGAATTTCAGTTGATATTGCACGTTCTGTTTTTCAAATTTTTATTGTACAAACGTATCAGACGCATTTTACGTACGTGTCGCGCCTGCAGCGGCGTCGCCTTTGCAGATTTTCGCCTCTGATTTTCCCGTTATTATTTCATTTTAAACAAATATTTCCGTGCACACTCTGCATTTCTGATTTTATATAATCTGTAGATCAAAAATGGCCACATTCCGCTTGTTTTATTCAGTTTATTTATTTATTTTCTTCTCCGGCGCCTCTGCAGCCTGATTTTTTTTATTTCCTGCTTTGTCTGTGATGCTGCAGCAGCTTTATTGGGTCAAAATCTCACATAAATACACAGAGACGGTTTGTTTGTACCAAGATGTACAGCAGCTGACATCAGGCTGCAGGGGCTGCGGCCTGGCTAACAGGGGTCACCGTGTGAAAGCTGATAGTTGAATTTATTTTCAGTTAACACTGAATTAGTTTGAATCAAATATTGTGCAAATAATTTAAGAATAAATCGTTGCTTCAGGAGCAACGTTGATTTTACGCAGGAAACAGAGACGAAAACAGAGAATTTCGTTTTTGAAATAGTAAAATATGGTGAAAATGCTGAAAAGCGTCTCTGAAAAACACGAAAACTATTTAGATTCGCGCTGTTTTACGTTGCAGCACACTGACGTCATTCATTGTATCCGTTTTTTTAAATAATATGTGCACTTTTCGAAAGATTAACGTCATCTGAAGTCGAGTTTTGTTTTGCAGTATCGAGGAATGGTGGTAAAATCGAAACTGTGGTCCTTAATTGAAAGTAAATTCACTGTTTTTGGACAGAAATCTAATTTTTCGTTGGTTTTAACTAACAATAAAGTTTTATTTGCGGAATATTTCGCTATATTGCTTTTGTTTTAAATTAAACTGCTGAGTGCTTCATAGTTGCGTAATATTGAGGTGCATCCGAGCTCTTAATTTGTCTGCTTAATTATTCATATTGATGAGTGAAAACGTCATGATCGTTTGGGTAAGATAACTGAGACTTCTTCCTGTTTTTACCTGCGTGCTGACCGTGTTGTCCTTTTGGTCACAGTGTTCAGGTGATGATGATGAGGAGGAGGAGGGTGATGGTCTGAGTGCAGGCGCGTGCTCTCCTCCCCAGCTCGTCTTCATGCACTTAAGTGGGAGTTGAACCGTGAATCAGGACGAGCTCGCACCTGCAGAAATGGACAGATTTGAGTTATTGGCGAAAAGTGAATGGGCTCGGTTCATGTTCATCCTTTTTTCAATTTCTTGGCAGAAGTTTTTGGAGGATGAAGAGTTTTACTTGTGTGTTAATCAGCGTTTAGGTATTTGGTGGAAGTGGATGTTCGGATCAAAGATAAGCTATGATTTGTGCGTAAATGCAGTGCGTTTGGCATTTTGTTTCCATGTTTTCGCGCTGCGTGTGAGACAGAAAGAGTGCGCAGGAGGGAGGATTTGTGCATGATGGTTCTATTGCTTTGTATTTGCATGAAAGAAAATCACGTCATGCAGCACATAAAAGTCATATGTGCTTTTTTGAGGCATGTGTGTGTTTCTGTGAGTCGTGGCGTGTCTGCGTGAGCGTGCGTAAAGACCGACAGGCTCGAGCGCTTCCATTCAATTCAGTGGGGACTCCTGCGCGCAACAAGAGCCCCCCATGGGTGCAATAGTGCAAGCACAGACGGCGGTGATTGGCCAGAGGTTGATCAGATGGTACACTTCCCCTCTGTATTCAGTGGCACCTCACAACCCCCCCTTTCAGCAAAAACCAAATCTCCGATAAAGTAATGGCAAAACCACTTGGACTATAAAAGACAACAAATCATATTCCTCCGGAGTATATACACCCCGTTGTCCACCCAATGAGTTCCTATTTTGTTAACTCAACTTTTCCCGTGTCTCTGCCGGGAGGACAGGACTCTCTCCTGGGTCAGATACCGCTCTATTCCTCGGGATACACCGATCCGTTAAGACACTACTCCAACGCGGCCACATATGGAGCCGCCAACATGCAGGAGAAGGTTTACCCGGCGTCCTACTACCAGCAGACAGGCGCGGCCGCCGCGGCCATCTACGGCCGGGCCGGCGGCGGAGCGCCGTGCGACTACAACCCGGTCGGGACTTTCTACAAGGACGCGGACGGCTCGTGCGCTTTCTCGAGCCGCGAGGACCAGCCGCTGTTTGTCACCCAGGAGCAGCAGCGCAAAGCGGAGTGCGCTGAGCAAGCTGTCAGCATGAGCAGCAGCCTGGACGACAAGTCGTCCACCCTCATCTACCCCTGGATGCAGCGGATGAACGCCTGCTCCGCCGGTGAGTAACGGGGCAAAGTGCACGTTTGACTGTGGTTGTTGGCGTTAAAAGAGCGCACCAAGTGAAGCCGCACATACAGATTGAAAGACGCAGAACAGACGCTCGAGCTATCAGGCGTCTCGTCAACTTTATCCACAGAAAAGATGCGTCAAATAATTACAAGATCTGAGCGCGCACAAACTGATCTGCGCTTGGGATCGCGGCACATTACGCACGGAACTTCGTGCGCCTTCGGGGCTTTTGGCCACTACATCATCATCACATACAACCACACGCACACTCACAGCCACGCGCGCACATACTGGGCCTGAAGTTAAAGCCCTCAACCCGGGTCACATGGCCCTCGTTTTTTTAATCAGACTTCTATTTACACCATATATTCTAGTAACATTTTGAAAGCGTTTGAAATTAATACACAAACAGATGATTTCTATCAATTCTACAAAACTTAGACGTGACGCAGTCTGTGACTTCTCACTCCATTGTGCGTTAAAGGACAACATATAGATGCCACACGAAGGGAAAATACATAATGCAGTCAGTCACAGCCTACATGTCAACGTGCGTCATGTCACTGAAACATTTTGAAGTGGGATTCAGTTTATAGCGCATTTCTGTTACATTTAGAGTGATTTTATTGTATATGTTTGATTTGAAAATGAATAAGCCATTTAATGTAAACCTGAGAAGAAATAATGTTAAAGTAATATCGTAAGAGAAAATATAATTTTTTTTATTTGATATATGCTAAAGTTCATTATTTGCTACACATGGAGCACTGAAATGAGAAAAAAATCCGTTTTAAAACGATTTTATTGTATTTTTTAGATGCACTGTTTGACATTGTTTGAATATTTGTTCTAGAACTTTTAAAATTGACTCCGGATTCCATTATTAATTAATGAACCCGCTTTTTTTCTTTTCTTTTTTTTTAATTGCAGGCCCGTTTGGCAGCAGTGGCCGCAGGGGCCGACAGACCTACACCCGCTACCAGACTCTGGAGCTGGAGAAAGAGTTCCACTTTAACCGCTACCTGACCAGGAGGCGCCGGATAGAGATCTCCCACGCCCTGTGCCTGACGGAGAGACAGATCAAAATCTGGTTCCAGAACCGCAGGATGAAGTGGAAAAAGGAGAACAAACTGCTGAACCCATCAAAGACCCCCGAGGAGGAAGAGGAGCAGGTGGAGAAGAAGAGCTAAAAATGAATTAATGAAAAATAAAAAAAATAAAGGGACATTAAAACAAAAGGCATGTGTGTGTGTGTGCGCGCGCTCATGTGCACAGCCCAACAATAAAGTGTACCAATTCTTTGTAGATATGAAGTGAATCACATGTTAGAGACGTGTTGAGTGACTTTATTTCAGTATCTGCACGGTGATCATTAAAATCAGGTCCTCCTCTGTTTGTCCTTGTGCTTGTGTGTTTATTTTAGGGGACTATGCAAACAAACGCCAAAATGTAAATAACTGAGCGTTTTCCAGCCGTGTCGTTTACCTCATCACCGTAGTCCTCCTGAGTTTGATTCCTTTTCTCTATTTGATTCCATCCTTCTGACATTAAAATGAGTTTTTCTTCCCTGTGTCCTCCTGTTATAACATCTGTGTGGTGTAGTTGCTCTGTGATCGTCTGTAGGGCTTTGTTGTTTACAGCTGTGCCATGAATCCACATTTGTACAGATGCGAAATGTTACATGTTATTTATTGTTGTTCACCTGTGTTTAATGCACATCTGGATACTGTGTGCAATATTTTGTTTAGGAAATTGTACATAGAAATAAAGGCTTTTTGATGTATATTGGAAAATCTGGTGGTTGTCTTTCTTCCGCAGTTGGACATTTATTATTATCATCATTATTATGATCCTGAGGTGTAGAGGTGTTATAATTATTGTTCTAATAAAAATTAGTGTTGCAGTGCTTTTAAAGCCACAACAAGCCCATGAATTGCGATAAATCTGGAGTAGAGATTAAGATAATTTCCAGATTGACATCCTGTATGTTAAGATGACAACAGCGTGCCTGATAAGTCTCCGTTATGTGTTACCTGAGCCTTTTGTGGCCTACATTATCAGTGTGTTACATAAATGATGGATGATCCGCGGGGCCTGACAGCTCCGGGTCCCGGCGCGGCGATACCGCGGTTGTCCGGAAGATGGCGCTCTCTGCCTGCGCGGCTCTCGGGGGCGCAGCGGGGAGGCACCATTGACTGGAGCCTAACGACCATTATTTCGTCATCATTTGTAACCATGGAGCATGAATTACCTCTTGAAGTCATCAGTGAGGATTTACGACTGGTCAACAAAGGCACGTGATTCCCGAACGCTCTCCCATATTTGGCCGCATACCTGGCAAAGTACAGTAGGGCTTCATTGCTTATAATTCATGATTGCATCCATAAATCGTGCAAGCACACAGGATTATAGCGACAAAGATCTACAAATCGAGGCTTTAAAAATCCAAGCAAATGAGCTCGTACTTTGTAAACTCGTTCTCAGGGCGCTATCCAAATGGCTCCGACTATCAGTTACTAAATTATGGGACTAACGGCGCTGTGAGCGGTTCCTTCAGAGACCCTGGCACCATGCACTCCGGGTCTTTCGGCTACAACTACAATGGCATGGACCTAACCGTGAACCGCACCAACACTGGCGGCCACTTCGGCACCGTGCGCGAGGATGCCCGGGGATTCGGGCCGGACGCCCGCTACAGACAGACGCCCACTTGCTCGCTCGCGTCCCCGGATCCGGTGCCGCCGTCGTGCGCCACGGCCAGCCGGGAGCCGCTGGAACTAAAAAGCGCCTCCTCTCCTCCCTCTGACCGGAGCGCGACCTCGGGCGCCAACAATCTCAACAAAAGCGGCGGCGCTCATTTCACGGAGATAGAGGACGCCACCGTCGCCTCCGAGACCGAGGAGGGCGCGCACAGCAGCGGCGGCGTCTCCGGCACGGCACCGAGGGCGCAGCAGCAGCAACAGCAGCAGCAGCAGCAGCAGCAGGAACCCAACGCCACCTCCTCCACTCCCACACCAAACGACTGCCAAACGCCACAAATATTCCCCTGGATGCGGAAACTGCACATAAGCCATGGTATATTTCCTAATACTATTTTGTTGTGAAGGATGTCACGCTGACGGTGTCCCATAAATCTGTCAGGTGTTGCATGAGTGAGCAGGCTGTGTGTGGATGAGTTAAAAAAAAGGATGTGTAAAGTCTTTATGGGGTTGTTTGCTCTCTGGGTCCGGGTTAACTGCCCCCGGAGCCCCGGAGAGGGGAGGAGAGGACAGGCAGAACGAGGGGAGGATGCTTGGTGCAGGTTGGGTGTCTAATGTGGCGCAGACTGTCCGAGGTGTCGCTGAGCTGCTGGATGAGAAAGCAGCGGGTGTGTGTGGGTGTTGTTGAGTGTGTGTTTGCATGCTTTCCTTCTTGCATCAGCTCATTTCACGCCGTGACCCTTCTTGTCCATGACGCACAAATCCTCCCCATGCAGCCATGAGAAATAACCAAGTTTGGCAATGAAATCCTTTTCCCCTCCTGTGTGTTGGCGTGCGCTTTGCTAATGTTTTGGATTTTCTGTAAAATTGTAGATATGACTGGACCTGACGGGAAAAGGGCCCGAACTGCGTACACCCGCTACCAGACGCTAGAGCTGGAGAAAGAGTTTCACTTCAATAGGTACCTAACCAGACGGCGGAGGATAGAGATAGCCCACGCCCTGTGTCTTTCCGAAAGACAGATCAAAATCTGGTTTCAGAACCGCAGGATGAAGTGGAAGAAGGACAATAAACTGAAAAGCATGAGTCTTGTAACGGGAGGCAGCGCCTTCCACAACTGAACAACTTTTTCTTTTCCTTCTGTGTGTGTGCGTGTGGGGAGGGCAAAGTAAAAAATAATAATGATAATGAATATTAAAAAAAGACGAAAAAAGGAAGAAATCAATGAGTACTGTAAAGCTATTGAAAGCGCAGCACCTTCCAGCATGTTATTGTGATAGAAAAAGAAGTATTCTGTGGTCTTAAAATGCAATTTTTAGTTTACTGTTGTTGTATTATGAATAATGATAGCTTAGGTGTCCTATTTGGAGAAAAAAAGATGTAAATAATGACTGGGGTTATTTGTCCTTGCTCTCGCTCTCTTTCTCTTTCTCTCTGTCTCTCATTCTTGAAGGTGTTTTAACTTGAGCTCTTTATTGTAACTTCTTGACGGTCTAACAGGAGTAAACTCATTGTACAGATCAGCATTAGAAAAAAAAAAAGAAAAAGGAGAAAAAGTTTCCAAACCATATGCTGCTCTTCATTGAATGTAAACCTAATGTATTCCTGACCATTCAAAGCGCTTTAGTGTAACTTTTACTGCTATTTTTGATGGTTAACTTGTGGCCAAGATCCATAAACTTTCAAGCCAATGTGTAGCTCTAGGATATTTTGTGCATCTATTATTATTATTATAATTATTATTATTATTGTTTAGATCTAATTATGAGCAATGCAAATGTATTCAACCTGTCAATGTGATAAATTTTTAGTGCAAAGGGTTATTCTGTGGATAGGCAGTGATGTAAGCATTTTTCGCCAATAAGCTTTTTGTATTTGTAAGTGAACTCATAGCGCTTGAAAATAAAGTTTCTCTCAATTGCTTTGAACGTGTCTCTACTGTGTTATCAATCAGAGATTAAAACAAAATATAAACTAAACTCAAGTCGTGTTTGGGACTTTAACGCATGAAACTTAAGGCTGCGCGACAACTTCTGGGCTCGAACCGGAGACTTAGTAATGATTAACTTTTGAAACTTCCTGGCAAAAACTGAATCCAGGCCATTTTTTTCTCGTATATTTGTAGCTCTATTATTCACAGGCACAGTGAAAGAGAAGACTTTTGAAAAACTTACCTCTGCTGACCTCTTTTTGCAGCCAGACCCGTGCGTAAAATGTGACAGAAAACGCACTAAAATCCCCAAAATGCGAGGTGGCTTTGGCTTTACAGGTATATAGGCAAGGCTGTAGTTGGTAAAAATCTCCCCCTTACCAAAGATTGTATAGGCCTATATTACTTACAGACTGTGAAAAGTCACGTGAGGTCCATAAAGTTGGTTTTATGGTTTTGGGGAGTAGACAATGTACTATATAATTCACAACCTTGAATGAAAGTGACGGCTTAACTGCGTGGATGGGACTGGAAAGGCTGGACTGGCCAAGGAAGTAGTGTCCACTCATATGTTGATGCCTTTGAACTGCTGGAAAATACAATTTTATTATTAAATAATTTTCAAAATGCAAGTTTAAATATTTCAAAATGGCTAATCACCTTGTAAAAATATTATTTACGCTTTCACAATTAAAAAAACCAAAAGCCAAATGTATCAGTAAATATCCACACACTTTATTTTTATTCTTAGAACAATTAATTTAAATGTATATATTTGAACTTTTATGCTTTAAATATGACTTTACAGGCACTAAATTCTTCAAACCTTGCGCAAAACCTTTGTTTTCATAAACTATTATAAAAGAATGGTAATTGAACTGCTTTAATTTCATTAACTGAAACTTTTATAAAGTAAAATGAACTCTATTGAAGGGAAATATGTGGCTTTTCTGAGAGGGAGGGAGGAGGGAGTTGACATAACACGAACTTGAGCGAGCTCCTGGAGTGATTTATTCCGATGTGCAGAGTCACCGAGCGGCCAAAGGTGAAGTCTCGGACAGCTCGGAGCTGGACGCAGGCTTCACTGCTCCAACATAAAGAAAACTCGGCAGCGTGGCCCTATAGAGCTTTGTCTACCGGCCACTAATAAAACATAATGATATTACGCGCAGGAAGCTGAAAAGGCAGTGAGAGGACTTGTGGAATATTTTCAAAACTCCTTCCAAAATCTAATCTGCAGGTAAAGAAAAAAAAAATAATTAATGAAATGAAAAAGTTAAAAGCAGTGGTGGGCTATATGGGTCCCAGACATTCTCCACATATTCATAACTATTAAGTGGCAATTTAGCCTGCGTAATGAGTATTGCATATTGATAGGGGTAATCTGTACCCGGATCTCATGCATAATTCATGGTGCGGGATCATCGCTGGGTCAGGAGACGCAGGCTGCAGCCGCAGATGCGTCAGGAGGGACTGCGCTGCGCTGCGCACTCTGCACAGTCACCACCGTGGCGCAAAAACCTCTTGTAGCGTCACTTTAACGTGGATTTATTGTCATTTTAGTAGAGGAATCACCATGAACACGATGCGTAATTTGAAACAGGTTTGGCTCCGGTTCAGCTCCTACCTCTTTGTTTAAAAATGTCAGGAAAGTTGTAGAAGTGAAGTACGTGAACGCATCACAGAGGCTCCTAATTTAAGCACAAAGTGCATGTAAACCCGTCATCTTTAAATCTGTTAATTACTTGTTCTACATGTTGAAATAGTGAATATAGACAAAGAAACTGAAAATATTTGACATTAAAATGAACGTTAATGGTCAAAAAGCATCGAAACGCCTCTCAGCAGGACCCGGAGCGAACAGGGCCGGAAACATGTTGTCATTGTGTGAGGACGCATTTCATCCAAGAGTATCTCAAAAGCAGCGTATTTACAGCATTTTAAGCTCATCGTGTCTGGAATCAGCACAAAGGCATTTACTTTTAATTATGAAATTGTCCAGAACTAGTTTCCCAAAATGATCAAATTAGAATCGATGATATGTTTTTTTGTAGGGTGGTACCCCGTAAATGTGTGTGTTTGTGGGCGGGACAACACATAGAACACACACAAAATAACGTATTTGATAAATCGCAATGAATATATCATTTTACTTGATGTACTTTAATTGGACCATTATTATGTGTGTGTGTGTGCATGTAGTTAATCCAGCGAATGAATCTAAGGGGTGGTGGGTTTAAAAACCATGTGTTTCTCTAAGGACAGTGAGATCCAGACCGTTTTAGTGTGTCAGTACTTTTCATGAGGTCTGAGGTTACAGAGATTCTTGAAATGAGGCCCATGTACCAGCTTGTGTGTCTTCACCCAGATAATGAGTCAGAAGAGTTGATATCACAAATCCATTGTTATATGAGTTGAAACAATGAATTTAGACAGTAAAGGTGTTATTAACCAACCTTTAGAAACAGAGAAATATTCATTTGAGGTTCCTGTTGAGGTAATGGGGAGTGTGGAGATCATCATGAAGGCGGTTGGAGACGAGTTGTCGAAAACCTTGTTTTCACTTTGCACCAGTGCATTTAATTCTCAATCATCATGTTCTCTGATGCAGTTTCTTGAAATGAAGCATCGTTTTACACAGGTTGGGATTCAAACCATTTCCCCCTAGAAACAATATACGAGGAATAAAGAGTTCAAAACTGAATTTAAATATTTCTAATTGAAATTCAGTTTTGACTTTGATATGTCATTATCTTACTTCTAAATATAATTATAATCACATAGGAGAGAGAGAATGCGTGTGTGGGGGGGATAAATGCAGGTTTTGGTGTATATTTTAGTACATCTAACGCTTATTATTTAGTTTGAGATTAGACCTATGCGTGTTTCCACAGATTATGATTAAAATCAGGTAATATTAAAATAAAAGTTGCTAAACAGGTTGAAATAAAAAAAAACGTCAGGAAGGAATCTGTCCTTATTTTACCTTAAACCCAGAGGAAATGTCCACGTCCTCCATTAGAGCACGACAATCTGCTGGAGACTTGATGCAGGCAGATTTAGAAAAGCAGAGAAACATTTTCCGTGTTTCAATGGATTTTGAGGCATTTACAGTTTCTTATAAATAAAGTCCCTGAGAGTCCCACCTTATGTGTGTGTTTGAGCTGATTTTGATTCAGATGAATGCCTTAAAAATATGTTGTAATATTAGTTCAAATAAATCCAGAACTCAACTGTGGAAACTCTCAGATACTTGCTGCATGTGGCTTCGCAGGGTTTTATTCATATAATTTGTGCATTAACTCCTCAATTAGCGAAAAATGTAGTGACGTGTCTGTTATGTCCACGTGTGTGTCTTCACACAGATTTCGAGTCGCATCAGTTCCTTCTAAAGTTGAATTCAAATAATGAATTTAGAGGGGGAAACTAGAAATTTCACTTTTATATTAGTAGAAATAGTCAACGATCGGCGCTCGCTTCTCTTTTAAAATCTAATGCAGTCTTATAAATTCCAAAATAAACATTAAATGTATGACTGTGGTGTGTTTTGGTGTCGTGGATGCGCCTCATTAGTGTACAGTACAGCCGCTCGGCCAGCAGAGGGCGCCTCAGCCCTGCCCCTGATGATGATGGATGAGTTTTATTTGCCCTCAGCTCGGCTGTTTGCAGCGTGTCCGCAGGCCAGTCAGGCCAGGGGGGGCATTTAAATCCTGCTTTCAGTCTGAGCTGCTGCTTGTCTTCTCACACTTTATGATCCTAAAAAGTCAAAAATTCTCACATTTAAAAACTTAGCGGAGCCCTGTAATGTCAAAGTGGTAAATATAACATCTGGTAAAATGACTGAAACAATGTTGAAACGAACATTTCTTTTTGGGTAGCAAATTGAGTTTTCTTCCAAAATAAAACAAAAAAACCCTGACAAAGACTCTTTGAGGGACATGAGCCTCAGTTTGGGAAACACAAGCATGTGACCTTTCTCACACATAGTTAAACTTTTAAAAGCAGAATTTACAGATGTAGTGTCTCTCATGGATAAATAAATGAGGTTGAATCACTTCAACACTGTTTTTATTCTTGACCCAATGGCTCTGCCGCAGTCACGAAGTTACTGCAGCTGCAATCTGTCCACAACCTAACAGGTATTAGCTGAACATCTTGGTTCAGCTAATACCTTTTGTTATCAGTTAAAATACAACATGGGACAAATATTAAATATGATAAATATTAACGTTATGGTTTGCAGATTGTAAAGTTGTATTTTTTAACTGCAGATCTGGACAAAGTTTGTTTATTATCACTTTTACAGAATAGTTACTTCATTTATTATATTCAAAAGTGCATTTTGATGCATACAACTCTTAAATAATGACTTATTTACTATCATAGTTATAAAGTAACAAGTTCATGTAATTACAAGAGCTTGGAAGCTCGATATTAATTCTTTATCAACATAAAAATGACATTTATTAGTATTTAAACCTTCTAATAATGACTAACTATCATGTAAACCTTCAGGTCTCACATATTGAATGTTTTTTTTTAATGTTTTCAGCTTCGCTCTGCCTGTGTTACATATTTATAACAATTCATTTACAACAAATGCTGCAAGATGTGGGTTTTAAAATGGTTATTTATGAGTATTTACAGCAGTGGATAAATCCATTAATGACATATTGACGGTCAAACTGCAAACAGGATGAATTAACAAGTAATTTTTTAATATTTGTAGCTGCAATTTGGCTGCATTCAGACTTTGATTATTTACTTATTTATGAGCAGATTTTGTGCTTTTTAAACATTGTGGTGCTTTGCAGATCCTTTTAAGGCTTTACTATTATTCTTAAGTGTAAACTTCATTAATTCTAGATCCTGCACAAATGTATTATTCACATTTATATCTGAATAACTATTGATCAAACAGCATTTATTCATTTATTTTCAGCCCTTTTAACTTTATTCCTGGTAAAATAAAGCCTTATTGTTATTTGATGATTCAAACATTATATTTACATAAATATTGTTTTTATTTCCAACTGGAATAATCAAACGATTAAATGACTATTTCGTACTCATAGTACCTGTCATATTTGTGCAGACTTTGTTCAACAACATTTTATGAAATATTTATGGATACTCGGTTATAAATCTAAAACTTTAGCAAAGCCTAATGAACATGTATATTTGCTATTAAGCTTTTTATTGACATTTATAACTCAATACTTAATGTAGCCATATTATCGGTGAACTAAACTCTTTGTTCATGGTCACACGTAATTAATAACTTTGAGTTAAAACTTCATGAACACGTTTAACTTCTCTCCAGCAGGTTTGACCTGTTTATAGTGAGATTGTAAATGTATTTCGGGAGAAATAAACTTGTCCTGTCTGATAATGAAATCAGTGATTAAAACATTCTAAAAGCTTATAAGATTTTCCTAAATGTGCAAATGTGATGAAATAAGACATTGCTTCAGAAAGACTTTGTGCTATATATATATATATATATATACTTCTATATACACTTAATGCAATGAATCTTTTTTGATGCGTCATTAGAATTTGTGAAAACAATTGATCAAATACACATCTACTGATGTAATGACTCCAACTGTTTATTAAAGCCTTCTAACTTTATTCATGTACTGACATTGTTGATCACACACTTGTTGGTTTAAGCTGTAGATTTCAGTTCAGGAGCGTTTGCAATGTCACTCACTAATATGAGTGCCTGGTCTGGACGTTTCTTTGCAGGGTTCAGTGAGTCTGCGCCTGTCATCTATATTCACCCTGTAGATCCGAATTTGTGTAAATTCATCAGCAGCCACAAATTCGCACCTTGGGGAGCATGTAGGTGATGACACTTCAGCCCGAGCAGAGAAACGTGTACGCACATGCTGATGTTTCCTGAGTGAAACACTCAGAGTGCAGTTTCCACTCACACAGCCGCAGGCCGCCGTGCAGTTTGTGTCCGCTCTCTCTCCTCTTTAGCGCCTCTCTGCTGCTGAATATGACATCTGGGAAGAGTTGCAGGGCGAGCCTTCAATGTGGGCATTGTTCTGCACGTCATTCATCACCCGCTCCTCTTTTCACTGGGGCTGAGCCCGGCAGGAGGAGGAGGAGGAGGAGGAGGAGGAGGAGGAGGAGGAAGAGGGCTTGTTTTCTCCTCCAGTTTGCAGAGGGAAATGTGAGCCGGACCTGGACAAACAGCTCGGATGGGCCGGACACATCATGGAGAGTCTGCTGAGGAGATGAGACAGAGAAGGAGGAAAAGTAAGTTTCGTCAAGTTCTACTTTAACACAGTTTGTGCTTGTTGTTTAATAAAAATCAATGCAGAGAAAACATGATTTTATCAGTTGAATACAGGAGCCACAGACACACGAGTTGAGCCCAACAGACCAGTGATTTGGCTACATGGCTACTAAAGTGATGCATGGTGAGGAGAGCTTCTCGGTTTGAGCCCCGGCTGGGCCTCTGTGGAGTTAGTATCTTCTTCTTGTGCATTGTTCTCTGGTTTCATGCCACAATCTAAATACATTTGAGGTTGATTGGTAACTCTAAATGTATGTGAGACTGTGTGTGTGTGTGTGTGTGTGTGTGTGTGTGTGTGTGTGTGTGTGTGTGTGTGTGTGTGTGTGTGAGTGTGTGTGTGAGTGTGTGTGTGTGTGTGTGTGTGTGTGTGTGTGTGTGTGTGTGTGTGTGTGTGTGTGTGTGTGTGTGTGTGTGTGTGTGTGTGTGTGTGTGTGTGTGTGTGTGTGTGTGTGTGTCCAGTGATGGACTGCTCACCTGTCCAGGTGAAACACACACTCAGCTGGGATCAGATCCAACACTCTGCGAACCTGATGAAGCAGAACAGAAGATGAATGAATGAATGAATGACCACGTTTAAATTATTTTTTTCCTTCTATATTTATGAAATGATCAGTATTTATAGCACCCTTCTTCCATGTTTGAAAATCTTTCATTTTGCATTTCACAATCATTTTTCAGTCGATATTAACATCATGAATTAGTACTTCCCAGTGTATGTAACTTCAGAGAGAGAAGTACTCAAACAACAGCAAACAAGCGTCTATTTAGTCCAATTCAGTTGAGGAGAAATGTGCCGACGTGCAAAGAAACAAAGGAACTGTTGTTTGCTGCTGAATACTTTGCTGGAAGACAATGATTCAAATTGAAATTGGGTGATAATGCAACTTTTCCGACAGGCCAGAAGGAAGCCGTTCTATTTCAGTCACTAAGTCGACTTTTGAAAAAGTGTCTGAGTCTGTGATGCATCGTCCACAACTCAGGTAAACAAAGGTGAAGACATAATCCTCATGAGTTCAGGACTCATTTCCCAGATCTCCCTCGTCTCTGTGTCTTACCAGTTCATTTTCAACACAATCTGCTGGCTCCTTCATAGTGACGGTGTGTCTCTGACGACTCTGTTCATCATAATAACATTTACTGCATCATGCCGATCAGAGTCTGACCCAACTCCAACCCAGAAGGACCCTTGTGTCAGCTGATCCTCATTTCTATCACACACGCTGACTCGGCTCCTCGTTTCTCTTAAACTACTACAGGGTTAGGATTTGTGGGCCAAGTTATGAAATCTGTGCTGACATGAATTGTGAAATGTAACTTTTTTGTGGCGTCCAGTGCAACATGTGGAAACTGCACTCCTGTGGATGCTGGAGGTAATGTATGTGCGTTTGTGTGATGAAGAGGCTTTTTCTGGCGGCGTGAGGGGGAATCCACCGGCTGCCAGTGTTGATTCAAGTCTCCTGCATTAATTCAGAGCCATAAATCCACTTCTCTGCAGACACGTGGTTCCAGCAGCTAATTGACAGGAGAGGTTGCGGCTCTGCATTTGTCAGCAGGGCTGCAGACTGGGAAGGGGGGGTGAGGAGGAGGAGGAGGAGGAGGAGGGGTGAGGAGGAGGAGAGGGGGTGAGGAGGAGGGTGTGTGTCCATCAAGGATCAGACAGCAGCCTGAGGACTGATGGGATGTAAAGTGCAGCTGCAGGGATGTTGTCATATGTGAGTGATTGGCTGCAGTCTGCAGGGATCACGCATGTGTTTATATTTATCCGGTACGTCTTTATTCAAAGTACACAGACTTATCAGATCGGTCCATCTGCACCCCCCCCCCCCCCCCCCCCCCCCCCCCCCCCCCCCCCCCCCCCCCCCCCCCCCCCCCCCCCCCCCCCCCCCCCCACACACACACACACACACACACACACCTACACACTCATATATCAGAGCACGTTTATTTTACTTAAACAGCACACTTATTGCTGATTTTCTTTGTATTTTTATGGCACTTTTTATGGGCCATCAGCGAGAGTTATGGGCCATATGCACCATGTTACCAGTTTATAGGTACGCCACCTGTGTATCCTCCAGTACAGTACTTGAGTACCATTTTGAGCTACTTGAGTATTTTCTCCTTCTGTCACCTCATTATTGAGACGCGTTTCATTGCCCCTTGTTCATCTGAGATTAACAGCAAACGACATGTGCAGCAAATTAATATTTATTAAACCTAATTTCATAGGACAAGATAATAAAAATCTTTATTGATATTTGTTGAAGCTGAACCAAAACTCCTGCATCCACTTAAGCACATCGCAGGCTGTAAATGTGCACGTGTAACTCTGAATACATGACTTTTAACTGGCAAAGTAATGAAGTTACTTTTGCAGGAAGATCCTCTAGACGGACATACTAACACACAGGAGGACATTTCACACACAAATTACAGCCCCCATTGATAAAAACGTGTCTAATTGAAAGGACATTTCCAGAGCTTGGAGCCATTCTTATTGGATTCATCAGGTGTGAGATCCTTTATCTGTTAAGCCATTTCCTGTGCTTGTAAATGTATTTTTCACTCTCTATATTTCATCACAAAAAGCCATTTATACTCCAAATAATTAAATATCATGTGCAAAACTACAGACTTTTTGCATTATACAAAACCATTGTGACTGCATTCAACCTGAATAGATAGAGCAGCAACATAGAAAATCAGTCTGCTTCGTATCAGTGCTTTATGAAAGACCAAAAGTTAATGTGCCAAGACATTTATCCACAGATTGGGGTAATAATTCATTTTATGTGCTTGATTATGTGTTTTTTCTCTCTGATTTTTACCCACTGTCCATATTTTATCTCAAGCAACAACATTTGCTGTTGATATTTGAATATTTGGAAAGAGACTGATAATACTTTTTCTTGTTTATTTCAACTTTCAGACTGATTTTTAACCTGAATAGATGGAGCAACAACCGAGGGCAGAGCCCGCTTTTGTCAACACATCAATACTTTATATTTCTTAAAGACACAAATGTGCAAACACTGGACAAAAGAGCAAAATAAATTACTGTCATTTCTGTACTTTACACACATTGCTGCTCATACTCATACTTTTTGCCATAAAAACTTCACAGACTTTTCCAACAAGCAACAAATTCCTGTTGCCTCCCTGGTACAAATCCATCTAATTCTATTCCTGTTGCAAAAATTCTTCATAAAAACTTCCTGGCCTCTAGGATGCATCACAGATCAGATGATGTTTACCAGCAAGTACTTTGGACTCCTGCTTGCCTTTAACTTTACTTGTTTAAAGTTTGCAAACAAGCATCATAAGTACAGATATGCTTAAGAGCTTGAGAAGTTTCCTTGCAAATTAATATTGTCAACCACGCCCCCCCCCCCCCCCCCCCAGCCCCAAAAGTTGTACACATTGATATTTTGTATTGACATTACATTTGAGCCTTGACTTGTTGTAAAGTTTGCCTACAAGCATGTGTACAGTGGAATTTAGTTTTCCACCTCTGTATAAAATTGCTTTGTCTTCCAAGGGTTCCAGAAGTGTTGCATTAAACCGTATGAGTGCTCAGTTTGTTTGCGTGTACATTTTAAGGCTGCAGTGGCATTAAATACATCGATCTATTTTTCCTAATGGAAAAACTAGTTTAAATTGAATCCTTGAAAAAAAAAAAAACAACCTCGGTGTGATGCATCACAGATCAAGGGTCTCCATTTGCATGAATTAGTGCTTCTTAGTTAAATATTATCTTTAAAAGCCAATCAAGGCGATCGAGCTAAAACGTGTAGATGAGAGATCAAAGCGCCGCTGATCGATCCGCCTTCAATGTCCAAAACCTGAATCCTGCTCAGGCCTGATCACAGCATCCACCTCTCACTGACCGCTGCCTGCCTTAAAACCATCTGATCACTCATTTAAATTAGAGGAGCGAGAGGGAGAGAGAAAAAAAAAAATCTCATTACATCAAAGAAGATGTAATGCATCTGGTATGTGAGTGTGTGGAAACTAAACACTGAGTGATGAATCGCGTCTCTGGCGTGGCTCCTAAAGCGTGCATGTTTGGATTTATTGCTCCAGAGCTGGACGGCTTCCCGGGATTTTTTCAGCAGAACAAAGCTGTGGCTGCCCCAAGTGTGATTTCTGGGCACCGAGTGTGACCTGAATGCATCAGAGTGAAATGACAAAATCTGGAATCTTTTGGCTGGTTTTAACGCCGATGGTGATGGTGGGAGGCGTCGTCTTAACAGGCCATTTTCCTTATCTAAATCCACTTAAAACGAAGCTGAGTGCCAAAAATATGTCAGCTCTGTTTGCCCTCCGCTGAGCCCCCCCTCGACCCTCCCTTAGATGTTTTTGGATTTTCATTTTCCTCTAATTGCCGCGAGGATGTAGCCAATTTGCCATATAGAAATGCGTAAAAACGCTTTTCCTGACTTTATCGCGGGACCATTATCATATATGAAACTGAGCTTGCATGATCAGCAGAACGGGCTTTCTTTTCTCTCTCTCACACACACACCCCCACACCCCCACACACACCAACACTGTGTGCAGAAATGCTGTAGCAGGGCGGTTTGAGCTGCAGGAACAGTGTCCAGTCCGCTCCAGCCGCCTGCAGCCGCACCACGCAGCGCGTTACGCACCGGCTGCAGCCGCTCGGGATTATCTCGCTGCAGGGTCCAGAGTATCCTGAGCCGGGGAGGCTTTCCTGAACAGGTGAGAGGAGCCATGTGTTTGTGTGAGGATTTGGTGGATGGATGTGTGCTGGCTGTGGAGGTGAGGCGGCAGAGCTGCTGTCGCTGCGCCGCGGACGCACAGAGCGGGTTATGTGTCTTTATGATTTACGAGCGTGACTCCAGCCGCGGTTCAACCAGAGTTCATAAAGCTGCATGCCTCCACACTTCTTCTCACACTCACTGCTCTTTTTCTCTCTGCACCCTCTGCAATAATCTCATGAGGACTGACGTCCGTTTGAGATTATTGCAAAAATGTCATTGTTTATCCTGGATTTTGCGTTTTTGTTTTGCATATGGAAAGAAAAATATTATCAACAGAACACAATAACTGACTGGAGGCTTTTCTTTCTCAACAACCACAAAGGCCATAATGTAATATCAAGAAAACAGAAACAAATTAATATCTAGTCTCTCTTAATCCCATCGATGCTTCTGTAAATTAAGATATGGTCATTCCATGTGTTTATATTTTCCTGAGAACCCATGTGATCCAAACAAAAGGCTCCCTCAGTATAAATGAGGAACACTCGTTTTACACTCTGAAAACATTCAAGAAGGGAATCATGAGGGGAGGGAGAAGAGGTGTGGGACCCCCCCCTCCCAAAAGAAAAAAAAAGAAAGAAAGAATAACACACTGCTTGTTGACTGTTTTTAATTCTTCGAAGGTCAAATAACGACCCTTTAATGTGTTGAAACTTATCATTTGTAGTTACAGGAAGCTCTTTGGTGTTTATGTAATTTAAATCTATTTCTTTTTAATATAAAGACATAGTTACAAGGGGGGCAAGGAGGCCTGGACACCCCCTGCCAGATTCCTCACACTACAAAAACTATCAATCATTTTTACCCATTCAGTGGTAAAGTAATGCACATTTTCTCTGTTAGAATTTTTATTCACAATTTATTTACAATTTGAATCGTAATCTGCGCAAAGAACCTGAGATGACATGAGCAGTGCAGGATGTCTGACCCCTCCCCTTTGAAAATCCTATTTACTGGACTTCCTTTCAGTATAAGCTTGTTGATAATTTTGAAAATTTAAACATTTTCAATAATGATTGTTTATGCATATATGAAACGTTAAGATGAACACATTTTGCGTAAAGACAGAATTAACAACAGCCCCCTCCTAATTCTATTCCTAAATTTATCATGTAAACATTACTGATAGACTATTTGAAATTAAATATACAATAATTCAAGTTTTTTTTCTTTACGAAAAATGGGGGGGGGGGGGGGGTGTACAAACCTGCTTTCCTGGAAAACTACTGTCCCATTTTATATATGATTTGCAAAATAGAATGATAAAAATTAAAAATTAAATAATTGTAATTTATGATATATATATATATATATATATATATATATACGCTATTTACTGAAATGGCATCAATTTAAAGATAAACTGATTTGGTTATGGGTAGGTGACATTTAATATATATTGCTTGTGTTTTCTACTAATTTAAAGATTTAAAGACAAAATAATTGCATTTTTTTTTACAGCGGTTATTCGTACAAAGAAATCCGTCTTACTCAAAATTGTAATGAATTAGTTATTTTACTACAGTCATTAACTATGATTTTAAAGCAACTTATTGTCAAAATGAATTAATTTGAATGTAAACCTGCATAAAGAAACAGACAGGAGTCACAGGAGGAGGAACAGGAGAGGCTGGACTTCTCTTCCTTGATAACATTATTTAGCTGTTTTGTGCCCCCCTGTTTCATGGCATGTTTTCCTGTCGATTATTTCCAATCTAATAATTTAAAAGAATAATAAACGTATTTTTCTTTGTTCCTTACTATTATGAAGAACATCAACATTTGGTAAAGACGCAGTCAGAAATCAAGAATACATTATTGGAGTCTTAATATATATTTTTGTGATTTCTTTTTTGGTTTCTGTCCATATTGACAGAGACCCAGCTTGAATATTCGTGCTGCTTGCATCAGTGAATGACACAATAAAAAGATAACGAGTGGCAGTGAGGCTTTGCCTCTTAAGATCGAATAAACATAGAAGTCTAATTGAATTTCTGCACAGCTTTTACAGGACTGTCGTCTCTCTGTGTGTTTTTATTCCACAACAAACGCTTTCTTTCGGCCTCTCTGGCCTGGAGAGGCTTGGCTATTCATGTCAGCGCACTATTGAGTTGATAAGATGGATCATTGAGTCTCCTCCCTGATTCTGTCTCCGTCTTTCTTCTCCCTCTGGATCCTCTCATGCAGGCCAGAGGCGCTCGGCTCTCTGGAAACCTGCCATGTGACATTTGGCTGCCGGCTCCGCCAGAAGGTCAAAGGGGCCCCGGCGCACATTTCATGGAGATGCAGAAAACCAGCGCAACGACTCACGACCTCCGCCATCGCGCTCCCGGCCTCCTCCACCTCCAGCAGCACCTCCAGAACCCCCTCCAGCACGCCCAGCAGCAGCAGCAGCAGCAGCAGCAGCAGCAGCGCTTCTGCAGCACCTCCCTGGACTCTGTCGGTGTCGGGGGGTTTGGCTGCGCTCCGGCTCAGGCGCACCAGCAGCAGCAGCAACAGCAGGCGGAGGAGGAGTTTTCCAGGAGGTCTAAACAGCAAAGCCTCAAGTTTACCCCGACCAAAAAAATCTTCCCTTGGATGAAAGAGTCCAGACACACACAGCAGAAAGCCGGCAGGAGGATCGCAGGTCTGTATGACGTGAAGCAGCAAATGGAGCTTTTTCATTTACTCTCCCTGTAACGAGCTCCAGTGGCTGCAGTTCATTACGGATCTTAGATTTCCTCCTTTTCGGGTTCAAAGGGTCAGTTAGCTATTAATTAAGCTGCAGGCCGTGAGGGAGGAGGCCTGGGCTCACTGGCTGAGCATATTTAAAGAGAATAAAGACGAAAAACAATAACATTAGTTGGCTTTTGACCCTGAAACTTCACAGAAAAATTCTTACATTTACAACTATACAACACACAGGCACAGAAACGAACCCAACAAAATTATAAAACTGACATTCAAGCCAAACACCAGTTTTAGAAACATTTTCATTTAAAATGTAAATGTTTTGCTGATTTGATTATGATAAACTGCTAAAAAAAAAATTGTTTTTTTGTTTTTGTTCTATCTGACCACAAATCATAGGTGAATCTTTTTATATGTACCGATGACATCGAGGAAATGTGATTGATTAGGAAAGAGGAAAAAAGAGGAAAACATCCACTATTGGTGTTATTTTTCCAGTGTCTGGAAAAATAACATCTAAGTGGAATACTTAAAAATAGTCTCAAATTTGCTCAAATAAGATAATTATTTTACATTATGAATAGTGTATTCAATTAGTTGTTGTGGTTTATTTTTTAATCCACATCTTTCTGGGTTATTATGTTATTATTGATATGTGTGCTCATTGGTTTATTTTTTTAATCATGTAACAAAAATTGGTTTATTCTTCTTATCATTACGCAACTCCTTTAATATTGTCAATAAACAGATAAAATAGTCACAAAAGGTTAATGGTTGATGCTGACTCTGTGGAAGTGAGGCTTCATGTGAATGAGCTTCATAATAAAAAAGAATGGGTCATTGTAAAAACAAACAAAAACATATAGTGTATATTTGGTGCGTAAGATTACATACAGTGTTTGCAACTCGTTCAGATTTCCTTCCGTTTGTCACGTTGTCTCCACAGACTGCACAGTCGCTGAGAAGTGTCCAAGCGCGAGCCCGGCCTCCAAGCGGACGCGCACAGCGTACACGAGCGCGCAACTAGTGGAGCTGGAGAAGGAGTTTCACTTCAGCCGGTACCTGTGCCGGCCGAGGCGCGTGGAGATGGCTGGCCTGCTCAACCTCCACGAGCGGCAGATCAAGATCTGGTTTCAGAACCGGAGGATGAAGCAGAAGAAAGACGAGAGAGTCCAGGGCCTCACCTCCACCACCACCACCTCCTCCTGCTGCTCGCCCCAGTCCTCCCCCTCCGCCCCGGGAAGCCCCACTCTGTCGAGTCTGGGTTATGTCCATCTGGGAGGGGATTACCAGCCGGCCTCTCCTCGGCACAAGCCCCAGCAGCAGCAGCCGGCGTACCCTGCAGAATACCCCAAATACCCGGCTCCGTGCGTCACGCAGTTTGACGCACAGTTCAACACGCACAGCCCAGCAATCGGAGAATTGGAGCTGAGCGGCTCCTACTTCTCACAGAGCTGCTTTCCTCAGGACAGAATCATGCAGGCTCCAAAACTGACGCATCTGTAGCAGGAAGTTCTGTTAAAACCTGGACTGTCCAAAAAACTAAACATGAACAAGCACACCACTCTCTTGACTCAGTGCATGAATTCAAATCTTTTTATTCAACTGATAATTCCATATGTATTGAAAAGTTTATTTAGTGGTTTCTTCTTAATCATTTAGCCTGATGTGTTGACTTTTGGCCTCCTTCAAATTACTTGTGAGCGTCTTAAATTAAAATGTAAGCTGTTTTTAAGCCAATACAAATAAACATTTATATTTTGACATTTCAAATCAGTCTTAAACCTACACAGAAAGTGTAAAACCAGAAAACCAGTTGGTGAAAAATCCTTTGCGACACTTTTAGAACGTTGCAAACAATAAAAAAAAAAAATGCATATCTGGTCTTGAAACAAATCTAATTAACTCAAATTTTTACTTAATTCAAGGGTTATATCGCGTGAGAGTGGTAATTATAATGTTGCTTTTGGAAAGGTTTAACATGATAGTTTCAGTGTTGTTAGCTCTCAAGCAGGAAATGGAATCCGAAAAAAAACGCCTGCACGGTTTTTAAACTCGTCTTTTGTTCTTTTTATGGGTCAAACAAGCTGTCAGTCTTTAAAAAGAGGCATGATGGATCACTGAAGTCACTACGCTGCAGCGTTTCTCTCCGCAGCAGTCATCTGTTGGGTTGTGTGTCTGTAATACGACATCACTCCCTATGACCAGGCTCACACTTAGCCTGTCGACATTAAGCATATTTAATGGTTTTACGCATAATGTGGTTTACGAATTATGCGTAATGAAAGCGCGACAAACTATAAAAACCTCGGCCAAAACATACCTAAAAACCATAAATTATGATTACAATCAAATATCGAAAGGCTTAAAAGACAAATTAGAAACAGAAGTCAAACTGAAACCAAAATCCACGACTGGCATTGTTACTTTGAAGCTAAGATTATTTAAAATACATTTCAGGAGAACAAAACTGTAATCAATTCAAAAAAACTAAATGGAAAAACACTCATCCATTGACTAAACATACAGTACAGTAAGCCTAAAGTATGGAAGAATTTTGATCTGTACGAAGCACTTTTTTGCTGCTATTTTAAGATATTGATATAAGTATTCTAACAAGTAGTCATAACGATAATACAACCATGTTATTTATTTATTTATTTATTTATCTATTTATTGCGAGGTTTATTTGATTTTTAGTCATTAATTAGTGATGTTTCGCTCGTCTCACGCTGCAGGCTGAAAATGTGTCCTGATGTTTGTGTTCTTATCAGATGGATGAGCGAGTTTGATTGAAGCGTTTGTCATGTAAATGCGAGCCGTTTGATGGACGAGAGCGCAGACTTGACAGAGTGCTGCAGGTCCTTAGCCATTGGCGTGTAGAGGGTCACATGGTGTGTCAGGAAGGTGATATGAGGGTGGAAGGCAGTTTTACAGCTTTGACATACTACCTAGAAGGCTTAGGGGCAAAGGGAGCACCGATTAATGACCGCTCGGTCTTGATCAGTTCTTGAGCAAACAGCAGGCCGGGCTCCAGGATGAGCTCCTATCTAGATTACCCCGTGTGCAACCGAGGAGCCAATATCTTCAGTGCCAAGGCCGGATACCATAATCTGAACCATGGATACGCGTCGTCCAACTCGTGCGCAACAAGTGATACGTACGCAACGGACGGTCGCCTTGTGGCCCCCTCGGCCTCTGGCCCCCACCAGACTCCGACCCTCCCGCTGCACCACCAGCCACACTTGGATGTGCAGTTTGCAGCACCGGGGAGCTCCATGTACGCCTCCCCTCTGGAGTACGGACATCACCAGTACGGCCTCGCTTCAGAGCAGGACCGGAGCTTTATTCACAGTCAGGTTTCACCTCTCGGGACAAACATGGCTCCCTACACCGGGGACAGCTGCGGGGCCGGGGCCGCGGCGGGAGGCCAGTATCTGCACTTTGGCAGCGGGGATCAGAGGCAGCAGGAGTATCCAGAGAGCATTTACACGAGGTTACCGCCGCAGTGCAAGGAAAGGGATTTGGAGCATGTGGAGGAAACGTCTAAAACCTTCGACTGGATGAAGGTGAAGAGGAATCCCCCCAAAACAGGTTTGTTTCTATTGAAATCACTCCTGTACATTGTGCGTAAACACTGCGTAAAACCCACGTCTTTCAGATTGCTCTGAAAACAAATTGGAATCTAATATTTTCCTCAATGTCACATTTTTTCATCATCATATCTCAGGTGTCCCCCATTCCCCCTCCCTCCATCATCCATTCATGCATTTCTCACCCCTCCCGCAGCCATCGTGTCGGAGTTCGGGGTTCCCGGCCAGCACAACGTGATCCGCACCAACTTCACCACCAAACAGCTGACGGAGCTGGAGAAGGAGTTCCACTTCAACAAGTACCTGACGCGGGCGCGACGGGTGGAGGTGGCGGCCAGCCTGGAGCTCAACGAGACGCAGGTGAAGATCTGGTTCCAGAACCGTAGGATGAAGCAAAAGAAGCGGGAGAAGCTGGGTGGCCTCCTGCACAACACCCCCGCACCTGTGGAGAAAGTGGCCGGCTCAGATTCGGCCTCTCCGCAGGGAAAAGGAGAAAAACTGTGAAGCATGATCAGACTGGATAAAAAGAAAAAAAAAAAAAAAAAGGTGGAGGCCTGAAACGTTTGTTTTTTTGCACCATTCCAGAGAAAGAAAAAAAAATGCTTGTGGACTTGTCAAGTATACAGGGTTGGTTAATGTCTGTGTCTGCTTATGTGTTTATATTACATTAAGTGCTGAAGTAGATGCAGAAGAAAACGTTTTTAAATGATATGTTGTGTTTTTGATCCACCTATCATGAGGCCACACTGTTTTTTGTGTTGGAGCACTGACTCTGTGTCATTGTTTGCACTATTTATTTACAGGGTATTTTCCAACAGTTGTTGAGATGATTTAGTTTAATAAAGTGTATAAAATAATGAAAAATTGCTGTGATTTCTTTGCATGTGAAAGAGAAAATCAGCATCCATGAGTTAATTCAAGTTTTGGACCCCAAATTAATTTTAATTATTAAATCTCTGCGTGGCCTTTTAAACTTCCAAGTTATTTACTTCCATTAATAGTCTCACCAAAGTTCCCTTGCATAATGTGACAAGCGGAATCTTTCACAACACATGGGGTGGGTCCCAGCTGACCTTTTCACCTCGAAATACCTCTGGGGGCTCTAAACATGACAACAAACTCCAGGGAGGCAGGTCTCACCCCCAGTTTCTGCTCGGATACAGCTGACACAGGTCACCACAGAAATCTGCTTCAATTATATATCATTTACAGTAACATTTATTATGTTAAACACTATCTTGGTGGGTCATTCAGCATCTCTGAGCTCATTCTGCCCTCACCTTCCTCCAAACCCTTGCCGGACCTGACCACCTAGTTTCTTGTGATGCTGAAGGGGCAGCAGTTTCAATATTTGCACTGGGTGTTAGGTTTGCACACAGTTCCTGTCCCGACAGCACTGGCCTGTTGTTGCCCTTTTTCTCCCCCAAAGCCGAGGTTCACACAGAGTTCAGGCACAAATGAATGCAGAGGCAATCTGTCAAGACACCAGTGATGCTCGGAGAAATAAACACTGTCCCCCTCACACCTCCTGATTCTCACAGGTATTGCTTTTAATATTGAGAATTATGAAGATGTCGGGCATTTTTGGTCGAACTTTAATCTTTTTAAGGTATCTGAAAAACACATTTTTGGGGAATGAAAATCAGCCATCATTCGAAGCATATCTGCACGAGTGTGCACTTTCCTCACAACGAGATTAAGTACTAATACACATCCACAAATAGAAGTTACAGTTGAAATAGCATACAACACATTACTGTAGATTAGAAAAAGGTGGAGAGGTTTGTTGTCATGCATTTCCCCCTACAAGCCAGCAGCCTCCTCTTCGGATGAGTCACAAGGCCAAGGACCGAGGAGGTGACAATCGATAAGGTGAATAGTGACAGATCCAACAACAAAAAAAGGAAAACAAGTGTGGGACTTCATTCCAGAAGTGTGATCCCTGCCATCTCTGTAGGTAATACCTCAGCGCTCCCAGCGGGCTCTCCATCTGGAGGTGTCAGAGTCTGTGCTGCAGCCAACGCGGCGGAGACAGATGTTCAGCCGGGGGAGAGGAGGAGGATGTTTTTCACCTTCAGATCACCAGCACTCGCCTCTGCCTTCTGCCGGGGAATGTAGGGCAAAAGGAGAAGATCAGACAAGGGCACAACGGACACAAAGAGGCAGGAGGGAAGAGCTCTTTCAAGTCAGGAGAATACAATCAAATGGATACGACTGAGGCCTCATCAAGATAACTCAAGTGTTAATTCTTAATCATAGACATGAACCCTTTATTTCATATTCTGATACTGCTGATAAGTTTGGCATGTGTACTTCTCATAAGAACAGCTCGGAGACTGTGTATGATAGAAAACTGTCAGAAATCAGATGCAGTGGAGCTTTGAGAGCATGTAACCACTAAAGTGGCCGTCAGGGCTCGACCAGCGTGTCGCATATATGCAACAGGAAGTTCAGCTACTCCGGATTCTTCCTACAATCCAAAACCTTGAGTTTGAGGTTTTTTAATGACTCTAAAATTGCCCCATAGGTGTGAAGGTGAGTTTGTGTGTGCATGTGCGTGTGTGTGTGTGTGTGTGTGTGTGTGTGTGTGTGTGTGTGTGTGTGTGTGTGTGTGTGAGTGTGTTTGTTTGCCCTCTGATGGCCTGGAGACCTGGCCAGGGTGTGTCCTGTCTTCGATCTCATTCAGCTGGGATAAGCTCCAGTACGCACAGCGACCCTGAATCAGAAGACGGACAGACTGATGAATCAGTCCCTTGAACTAACTTGGAGGAAAACATGCCTTGCTAAAAGAAAGTTGCAAATCATAACGGCATCGCAATACTTCTCTCAAAATTCATCATTCAATCCTCAATTTACAATCAATAAACACTAACAAACGTCCATTTGATCAAATATGGTGCCTTGTCCAGTAGAGGGTTAATAGATGGAGCATGATCTTCCTCTTTCTCCTCTGATATCTCTTCCACGCTCTGGCGAATGGATGACAACCCCCCTATCTGAGATCCACTAAAAGAAAAGCTATATCAAAAAGTACCATAATAGAAAACTATTAAAGAGCAACTTTATGAGCTGGTTTCCATTGATTTTCTGCATTTCAATGCTCTTTCATTTTACCTAGATTGATGGGATTCATTTTGATTTTATGTTTCTAGAATTGTGAAAATCATTTTCCAAGATAACTTGAGCTTTTATTCTTCTTCAGTGTGTCATGTGTTTTTGACATTACTGAGAAACTCATGTTACAAGTGTGTGACACGCTGTTGAATCTTGTCTGTGATTGAAAAAAGGATTTAGAGGAAGTCCTTTTGAAATGTTTAGATATCATGAACAGTCTGCAAAGTGTGGTTATGAGACGTACACGTGCCAGATTTTGTTTGTGACGAGTGAAAAGGCGAGCAGATTTCACGACAGATTAATCGACAGGGTGGCTTCAGGTTGAACAAAACATTTCATGACATTATCTTGCAAACAGCGGCCTCTTGAAGCTCTTCATATATGATGCCTGACCTGGAGAAGTAAGATCATAATGAGACTGACACGGTCACTCAATCACACAAAAATCCTCATAATTCATAAAAAATGCGGAAACATGTCCTTTCTTATGAAGATTACCACGTTTATTGATTGTTTACAAGCATTGCAGGTTTGCAGATGCAGAAGAAACAATTGCATCATGATATTTAGAATGCAGAGATTACTTCGTTACACATATTACACATCCATTGAATTCCCTGTACACTTTGTCAAATCTTGTGAGCAAAACGAGCTGCCCTTTTTTCTAAGCCGCCCAAGATTGAAAGTGGAAGCTGCCATGCAACGTGGATCACCACCGGGAGAGACCTGGGGTTCACTTTGGCACGTGGTCTGGGCTCCAGAGCCCGGACTCAAACCGGGTTCAGGGTTACTGTGAGGCGAAATCACTTCACCAGCCGATACTCCGCCATATTTGATCTCCAATCAGGGATTATTTTTTTTAATAACAAGTTGCCCTTTGTTCAACTCGGTATCCATGAAATAGCTTTCAGGTTCAGAAAGGTTGCTGAGGAATTGTTTAAAGGAAAAACAAGCGACTATGTGATGGATTATATTTCTGTCGTTTTTTGTAGGAAATATGTTTGGATGTATGTAAAGAGCTCGTCTTCCTTTGTTGTGCCACTGAGCCTCTTTAAAGCCCAGTCTGGGAGATTCTTGACAACCATCCCCCATCCGAGTCAGGCTCAATTGGATCTGGAAGCGCCGGCCGACCTGAAGCTCTCGTCTCCTGGGTCCCCTCCCTACGACTGCATCCCTCTCTCTTCTCCATCAGCATAGTAACTGAGAGAGACAAGTGACTTGGCCTGGGTTAACATCTTAATACTCCCCGGGATTGCCTCCAGGATCCAAATGGCTACCCCTAATAGTTTTCCTCCTCTGTGTGCCTGTCAGGCCGCCAGGACTGTACGCCGTAAGAAAAACAAGACCAGCTGAGAGGCAGAGTAACGAAGCAGCACAATGAAATAATGAGGGGTGGTGAGGAAGAATAGAGCGCACGCCGTGAAAGGGTTTAGGGGTGAAGATAGCGGAGTAAAGAGATGCTGAAGTGACGCCCGATACTTTGCATGGGGAGGCGGTACACTTGAAATTAAACCAGCTCCTTCCTTCAGGAGCCAGAACTCAATCAGTGTCACGTCACATGGTTCAAAGCGGCCAATTCGAGGCTGCCAGGAGGCTGAGAAATGCAAGGTGACAGTTCATTTTACCAGTGACAGTGTGTCGGTCTCGCTTGCTGGTTCCCCAGTCAATTCCCAGCGAGCAGTGAAGGTTGCTGGAGACAGACAGCAGCTACCCCCCTCCCTGCTGCTCCTCTGCCTCACCACCACCACCGCTCTCTCATCGACCCCGCTCTGCTTTGTATTCCAATTAACTGGACAGAGGGAGAGGCGGCAGTGTGCAGGATCACAAGCGAAGGCAGACACATTCTTCTGGCGTCCTTCCAGTCTCTCAATCCCACCACTATCAATAGTGCTGTGCTTCCCCTTCTCCCGTCCCCTTCCCTTCTTCTCGGCTTATGACAAGGGCCAGTTGTTCCAGGGGGATAATTCATGGATTCTTCTTTAACAACCGCCTCTAGGGACAATGTCTCTGTAATGAAAAATAGGTCCCTCTCACACATTCATATATCACATGTAATAGAGGTGTGTAATCACTCAGTCGAGTAGACGCGCTACTAGCTGTAACTGCTACCCTTAACAGACACCTCAAATAATGCTGAATTAATATTTTGAAATGGCTCATATATCCTAACATAATACAATTTGAATGATTTTCTATTCAATGCTCTCAGGGGTAACATTGATTTGAGAACAAGCTGAGGTAACTCCGCGAGTCAGTCAATGCGAGGCTGACTGAAGGTTGTGGATTTAGCGCAACACATTTGCTCCTCTGTCTTTTGTGTCCTCAATCTATCATCACCTTTTTTTTCCTCCTTTAACTTTGCCGACACCGAAGTCCTCCCCCCCCCCCCCACACACACACACACTGACATGTGTTTGAGCAATGGGTGGGTTGGGAATACAATGATGCCGAGGATATCCGAAAAGTAAACTAGCTCTTTTTATCTCCTCCAGCAACACAAACATTTACAACAAACCCTCAAGAATCACACCAAACATCTTTTTTTTTTTTTTAATTAAGAGTTTGAATATGCAGTGGCGTGTTTAAATCAGGGATCAATCTGAGCTACAACATGAGATTAGGGCTTTTGTAAAAGGTGACAGAGTGATTGATAGCAAGAGTTTGGAATTTAACGACTTTTCCAAATGACTTTTTGGTGATTTCAAATCTGTCTGACACTGAAAAAGTCCCAAAAACCTGACATTTCTTTAGCAATTCAAGCTACAAAATCTGTATAAACAAAGGCAAACACATTATGAATTATTTACACTAATCCAGCTGCAAACACAGATGTGTTTTAAAGATAAACCAATGTTTTAATACATCAGTCAGGTCATATAGAGAGCTATTTTCCCTCTTATTGTTTCCCAAATCAAATAAATTGGATCTCACATCTTTGAGAGAAGAAAACGTTTTATCACTATGGACAAACCTTTAACAATCAAATAAAAACTTTGTTTTAAATGTAAAACCTGAAGTAAGTCTGGATATATTCAATTTAGTGCCTTGTTTGAGCTCCAGCTTGAGATTTTCTTTGTTTGGTGAAAGCTGCTAAATAGGTTAATGAGAGTGATTTCTAAATCTTGCTGTATTTTCTCTGTGTTTTCATAAAACTTTGTCCTGGAAAATGTCCTGAACACACATGTTTGTGGACATCAATGTTAATGAACTGAGAAAAGGACTGTAATTGAAGCTGTTTATAACAGTCAGGAAAAAAAAAAAATTTCTGAACATTTTAGGCAACGTTTTGACGTCACTGGGTCAATATTGGGTGATCAGTTTGGAAGATAAGCTCCAAAATGTGCAATATTACAGTTAAAGACATAGTGGACCATCAGTGGGTATTCTATTCAAGCTGACTCAAGACACAATATTGCATCGGTAAAGGAAAACACTGGATCATACCTTGAAATATAATTCAGGTTCTGTTTGACACTGTTTTCCCTCTTTTTATTTACAAAAGGGTAAAAGAGTAAAGAGTCAAAGTGTTAAAAACAGTCTTGAGAAGTTTAAATTAGGGCGTTATTTGAGCTCCAACTTCAGATATTTGCTTTTGTGAAGTGGTTTATAGCAATATTTTTAAAATAAGATTGATTTGATGATATCTAACATGAACACTCTGCCTTTTTTTGTGTAATTTCTGAGGATTTTTACTTGGATAAAGATAATTATCAAAATTTTTTTGGGGTGAAATGAAGATTCCTGGCAATATCACAGGCTGATGAAGGAATTATTCAGAAGCTCAGTGTTTAATTACATGACACAGATCAGATAATTAAATATGAGATCATTTGCAGAACAGCAGCTAAAGTAGTTTTGTTGCACAATGAGTTGTTGTATTTTATGTCTACATCTGGCAGCGCACCATCACAATGAGAGTCGGCACCATAATGAGTTAATTCCACCACAGGAAAGGAAGGAGGTTTGCTGCAATTAGGTGAAAAAATAGATGCATTTATTAGTACCAGCTTCCCAAATTGGCCTGAACAGTTGGGAGAATTGAGCAATTCTAAGTTGGAATACATTTTCCAGGGTGGAAAAACAACAAACTTTTAACCCTTAACAGGTTTCTTTTTTAATTAAAATTTTTTTTAAGATAATAAAGTGAATGTAACATTCTTAATAATGTATTTGCACTTTTTTGTATCGAAATAAATTCAAACAACTGGTGTCATTTTGCTGGTCGAGATCAAATTGACCTTCATGTGACCTTTGAACTGAAGTAAATTTGACACTTAAGATATCGACTGACAGAAACTAATTGAACCAGAGAGAAGTTGAAGACTCTGTCGGAAGATGACACAAACAATGGAAAAAAATGAGAAAAACATTAAATAATGAAAAGAAATTCCACGAAAACATGCCAAATGTCCTGTTAATTACTTAAATCTATCAAAGGGAGCTTTACAAGGGAGCTATTACAAAAGTACTTGTTGTTTTCTCAGTGTCGCCACAAGTGAGCCTACTTTATCTAACCTTATCCCATTATATGGCACTCACGAGAATACTTAAAGGTGGACAATTTACAAACTACTTTGAGGGTATTTAAAGGGTCACTTTTAAAGCCACAAAATCGTGATAAAATATGTGTTAAAGCTGCAAAGGACGTTGACACAACCCATACCACGGTCTCACAATGTGTTATCTGTTATTCACGAAGGAAAAAAGCTAAACAGGACTGTGATCAAACACTGTACCAACCATATTGAATCGCACTTTCAAAAAGCCTCAATCAGGTGACCTTGTCCACTAACTCGAGTTAAGAGTAGCTCCTCCAAGGCAAATGAGTAAATCAAACCAGTGCTCACGTCCATATGTGAGAAGTTTGAAATAGAAGTATTGAGCTTTTTCATTCCAACACATCTGTAAAAGACAGGCGTGGCTGCAGCCGTTCCCGGAGAATGCATTGTGGTGTGTGTGTGTTTGTGTGTGTGTTTGTGTGTGTGTTTGCAGGGCATCACACACTCAAACGCAGCACCTTGGTGCCTCGAAGTCCCTCCCGCATCTCTCTCTCACTTTCCTGCTTGCTCTATCAGATCAGAGAGACCTGCCGTCCCTCCCCGCACCGCAATGCAAATGAGAAGGAATGTGCTGATAAAAGGCCAGATCCAAAAGATGAGAGGGCAGAGGGAGGACAGAGGCAGCCAAATGCCACAGGGAGGAGGGAGGAGGGGGGTGAGGGATGGTGGAGGAGTCAGTGTTGGTAGTAGCGGGAGATCATAGCCCTTGCTCCCCCTCAGCGGCGTTTGATACAGGGCCTTTGTCGCTCTTTCAGCAGTGCATTGTTGGGTGGTGTAATCCCCGTCGGATTACAAAGGGCTTCCCTTTTCATATGGGGCTCACCCAGCAGGCAGGTGGCTGCGGCTCTGTGGAGCTGTCAAGGGGAGGGACCCTCTTTTCCAAGGGAGGGGACCCCAGTTCCTCTTACCTTCACAGGGGCTTTTTGCTGGGAGGCCAGTCAGGCCCAGGTCAGCGTGGGGACAAACCTGACGTGGAACTCAACTCGCTTTGACCCTGCAGCTTCCCCGGAGAGAGGTGACAGGGAAGGAGACCACATCTGTCGGGGACATACTGGAAAGAAAATAACGCCAATATGAGATTATCGCCTCAGTGAATCTTTCAAATTGTGATACAAGCTGGAACTATTCATTAGGCAAGTGACCAGAACTCACAATGAAGAGCTAATAATAATCACAGAAGCCATGAAAAATGAAATCAGTGCAGATTGTGTCAAAAAACAATTGTTAATATTGATAAAGCCTGACACTTTGATTTGAAACTTCTCATTTATTAACCTAAACAGCCGTGTGTTTTTCCCTCTTTCCTTGGAGAAGCACCTCTTACTGATTGATGCCATCATTTAGAATATATCATCAAATATGAACGATCAGGACAGTATAGTAATCACAGTGCCTATAGAACAAGTGAGTATACACATCGGGGGCTGCTTTGCAACCTTGTATTGAAATAACAGATTAAACTGTTGGACAGAATAGTAGAGGTACAGGTTGTAAAAATCCCATTTTTCAACCGTTCAATCTTAAAATACCTATAATCTTGCCCAGCGTTACCCTTTCACCCCACATTTTATTAGAAACAAGAAATAACAAATATAGGAGTTGACGTTATGTTTTTGTAACTTCTAAAAGTCCTGGGTAAAGATTCACCTTGAGAAAAAGTCTCAGGGGTTGAAATTTCCCACTTTGAAGTATTTTTGCGAACGCCCTCGAAAGGGTTAACCCTAACCCTAACCCTGTCAAGATGAAATAAAGGACATTTCTTAAGATAATTACCAAATACAATCACTTCTATTTGACTTTGTAATAGAAAGATGTTATTTGACATGTTGTATGTATTTTTCCCATTTAATACTTTTGACCTATTTTTCTATTGTTTCCATCCATTTCTCACAGTGTCTTTAGCTTAATTTTGATCGGTTCTCTCTGGATCAATTAGTTTTTATATAGATTTTAAGGTCACGTGCATCCCAAGAGGTATGAGTACATTATACGTATACCCCTTTTAATAAAAAAAAAAAAAAAAAAAACAGTGATCCAAGTTAACTTTGTAAAAGACAAATAAGTGGAATTTCGACATTATTCCGTCTAATGAGTTTAAACATTTTAACATCAGTCCAACGATTGATTGAAATCTGGTTAATTCATTCGACATGAGCATCGCTGATTGAACTTTGCTTACTTGATGGCTTCTGTTGTGCTCTTTCAGTATAACAGGATCAATAAGACCATGTTGGGCTCCAACACTGTTTCTATCAGTAACAGTGATTCCACTGCTGCTGCTTCCTCTGTGTGTGTGTGTGTGTGTGTGTGTGTGTGTGTGTGTGGGTGTGTGTGTGTGCCCAGTCCAGTCCATCCCGTTGCCTCTACTGGTAATCTAAACCATCCATCCTTGCCCTGTCAGATATGGTGAGAGACCAATTTAGTGATGCTGCATTCATGTGTTGTCAGAAAGATCCTAATTAGTTTTTCAGTTTCAATCAAAGAAGCATGAAAGTGGTAAATTCACACAGTGAGGGGGAGAATTTCTGAAACCCTGCCTGACAAGACGTGCAGCTCACTCTGAAGATTATTTTCAACCATTTAGAAATGGAGGGTTTAGATATTTCTGGTAAAATGCCAACAGCTATTCATATTCTTATCTTTGACACAAGACAGTTTTATTACACTGGGTTTCTATTATCCTTTGTTATTATTCATTGTGAAACATCACTTTAATGCATGGAGGGATGACTGAATGAGCCTATTGTGCACATCCTCCAGGGACCAGAGACTGACACAGTCCAAATATGTCACAAATTTAAGATGGAAAAAGAAATAAATACACACAATTAAATTCTGCCAGTGAGATGCTAAATACCTGCAACAAAACACAAAACACATACAGGAAACCACAAGGAAATGCAAAATCACCCCAACCCCAGGCCCCAAAAGACAAATACACAAAATAATAACTGTAAAACAGTATAAAACAACCATAACAAAAGATGCAAAACTAACACAAAGACTGATAGCGAGAGAGGAAGAGAAAGAGAGAAAACCACAAGATAAAATGACCAGAACCGAATAATAATAATAAAAAAAAACTAAATAGCATTAAGATCCAAAATTATAACCAAGAGACAGGACAACTGGAACTATGGAAGCTAAGTTTGTTTGGCCTACTGCCACCTGCTTGATTGTGACAGCCATGAATTGCACAGGTGTTCACCATCATAGTAAATTAAATTAAATTGCCCAGTTTTCTAAATTCACTCATGAACAAGCCTGCACACACCAGCTATCTCTGTTTGTTTGCCCTCAACAATGGCAGCAGGATTGTACCTGAACGCATCATGTGCACAAAACCTGCATGCAGGCCAGTAAAGCATCGTTGACATTGTTGCAAGCACTAAGTTGAAAAAGGTAAGAAGATTAAAGAAAAGCTGTAATAAAATGTATAAATCCAGGGACAGTTTAACTTACGAGTTTTGATTTTTGTGCGTTTACCATGAGCCCTTGAACGCACCATGGAGGGAACGTTCTGGAAAGACTGAATCGCTGATCTGAATGAAATAAAGCCATCTAAAAACGACGCGTTCGAATCCAGAGTCGATTAGAAAAACCTTAAATTATTAAAGGTTAAAGCGATGGGTAAGTTAAAAAGTTAAAGTGAACGGTAAGTTAAGATAGCTCGGCTCAATGTTGTTTCTCAGTAACTTTCCATGGTTAGCATGAAGCTAATGAATGCTAGCTTGTTAGCACATACTTAAAGGGAATTTGGGGATTTAAACTTTACATTTCTACGTTTACAGTCATTTTCGCCTCCAAATACAATGTGTCGCTTTATGATAAATTGAAAACAAAACCCTTCCATTATTTAAATTGTTAGTTAATAAGTTGTTACTATAATATTCCCTATAAATGATGCCTAAGTATTTTTTATTTAAAATACTTAGCCATCACTTTAGGTACTAGTAAATTTATTTTAATGGTACCTTTATTTATTTTTATTATTTATTTTAAAAGTGTCTTCGAAATCATGCAGTTTAACTCAAGTATTATTTACACCATGTAATCTACTTTCCAATTTATATTGTCAAACTGCCTAACATTTCAATTTATTTATAGTTGTGTAATTATTATATAGTACTAGTGCTTTATTTAAGTTTGACAAATGAGCTTTTAAATATTCCTCTTTGAATGAATCAAATGCAAGTTTTAGAAAAAGCCTATGGCTATTCTTGTATGTTATTTGTAATGGATTATAAATTTATAATTTAGATAATAGAATGGTATGGTCTCAGGAGAGGATTATAGAAGTTTAGGCTCATCCACCAGAAGATTGAAGCACCCAAACAGCAATGCGAAAGACACAAAAATGTACAGTTTGGGGTTGTTTTGCTTCTTTTCAAGGATGATTTGAACACAGAAGTTTACATGTCACGTCAATTACGCAACATGGTGGATTCAGTACTTGTTTAAACTTTTAAATAATCAATTGACAGCTTTGCTCTTGTTTAACCTGTGAACTTGCTTAAATACTGAGTGATTTTTAGTCAAATAAGTGTTTCGATGGCACAACATTGTTATATTTGTAATTTGTATGTATTAAATATATAGTTCTCTGAGTGATTAGCAACCGGTCCTGCCTGCCTTCACTCATATTCAGCTCTATTACCCTGAGACCCGAAAGTGGATAAAGCAGGAGATGGCTGCATGGTATGTTTAAGATATACTGTTATACTTGGATAGTATTGAATGTGAAATATGTTAACTGTATCACAGTAACGTCTATTTAGACTGCATATGTAGTTTAACAGTGGGCGAATCCCGGTCCTCGAGGGCCACATTCCTGCACGGTTTCTGTACCCTCACTTCAACACACCTGGTAGTAATGGATATCTCGTTATCAGGCTTCCTACAGAGCTTCATTATGATGCATTCATTAAATTCAGGTTTGTTGGAACAGGACAATATTGGAAACATGTTTAACTGTACCCCCCCACAGGACCAGGAATGCCCATCCTTTTATTATCATACTATTTAAATATAATTTCAACACTTTTAAACATAATGCACATTCGCTGTAGTTCGTAGCATTACTGCCAACTAGCATTTCTGTTCTTCACAGTGATCTTTATTATTCGAGTGTGAGATTAAAGAAATTAAAGGAGACTTTGTAGTTATGAGGCTATGTTTACACATACCTGGGTATTTACAAAAATGTGATGTTTCTCTGTGTTTCAGCTTTCAATCACCACAAATGATGATTTTGAAAAGCCCTGCGTGTCCATTTGCATCTAAAGAGGGGTTACAATTGGTGATGTTGTGTTTTTTTCCAGGATTATAATTGGCCATCATAGCTTCATGCGTCTCGTTATACTGCGCCCTACAGGTTTGGCATGCTCATGGTAGCTCTAAACCAGGGGTACATCCGAAAAGTCCCTCCTATCTCCTTATCTATGGACTTTAGCTTAACCAAGTGAATGATGTCACAGGTTTAAGGAAAGGTGTTAGAAGGCTTCCTAAAGGAGATAGTGAAAGGCGATCACGGTGGTGTGGCAGTCGGACCGCACTTTCAATTGGTGACGTCATAATAATGCGACAACGGCGCAAGTTAGTGACGTCTGCCGTGGTGGGGAAAGAACTACAAGTTTTCTAAAATGGACTACAAAAAGCGCATTTGGGTTTTAGATGATTTAATGTTGTTCAAGGCAGATTATTGCTTTGGTAACTTACATGAGCTGCTCCGTTTTTCCGACATCTTGAGTTTCCCTGAACGCTCGGATGAGCGGGTCCCTTTAAATGTTGTTGCCGGAAGGAATTGTGGGGCAGCATGAGCTCGCCTCCTTTGCTAAAGGAAGCATCAGTGGTTCCTAAGCTAAAGGAGGCTCTAAAGGAAGCCACGAGCCTCCTTTCCTTTGCCTGTTGAGAATTCGGACAGTCCTTATCATGGCCGCCACACAAAACACTTCCGGGTTAAGGAAAAATCGATAGATAAGGAGATAGGAGGGACAATTCGGACGTACCCCAGGTGTATATGTGGTCAGTGTAAATGAAGATTTTTTTTTTTTTAAATGTAGGGGGGTAAATTTTTGTTTTTAGAAAAACCTACTGACATGTAAATAAGCCCTGAGATCAAGTTAATAACTGATCTGGTTAAAGCAATAAGGATATGAAAAAAACACAAAACCAAAAAACAACACACCAGATGTGGCTGTAGGTTTTCTGAGGTTGACTTCCTTTAACCTTTCTTTTGCTAAAATGTACGTGACCTCAATCCCTCACTGCTGAACCTAACTGTGCAGCACTGTGAGCACACAGAGGGGGTTTTCTCACGTCAGTCAAACCTTCATCAGAGTGCAGAGGAAGTTGTGCTTGTGCACCTGCTCCTCCCCATTTGGTGCAAATGTAGATGCATGCACTGAAGTTGAGTTTCATTTCAAAAGGACACACGTGGTTCGATGGCTTGCCAGTTGATCTTCTGAGTGTGTTAGCACTGGTTCTTGTGTGCCAGTCTTGTGTTTCTGCCATGGAACTGTAAAGGATATGACAGAAGCTGGGAAAACCAAAGTTTGAAGGCAAAAAAACTCCAGATAAGTCATCGAATTGCAGCGTGTCAGGTTGCACTGCTGAAAACCAGAAATGGGGTCAATCCCGAGTGACATCAGGAGACTTTTGGATGGTAAAATATTTATTTTTTGTTGCTGGTACATCTTACTTTACACATTCTTAGTCGTATATTGTCTATATTTTCTTTGTATTATGTCTTGCAATTGAAAACAGCATATCAATGTAAATATAGTGTAAGTACACACATATTTCAACAGAATGTAAGCTAAAATACAGCAGTTTTACAGTCATGATGACACAAGAACAGCTGCCCCAAAAAAATGTGCATTGTCAAATGAACTGCAAAAACAGTGTACCATAAAACTAGTCATTTCTCCCCTTTATTTTCATACACAATAAACTGTTAGCAGCAGAATGATAACCTGGCACTTGCCACATTTGCATGTGCTTCCAGGCCAGTGAACACGCGTTTGAAAAGGAGATTTGCATGTGTCAGTATATTTATGTAATATCAGAGAGGCTACATAAAGAAATTAAACCAGATAAGTGATGTGACCTGACCTGTTTTGGCTTTGCTATCAGGAAGATGGGACCCACAATGTTCTCTGTAACGTCAGTGTGACTTGAAATCCAGTTAGCTTTTAGAGAAATGAGTTTTGACAACAGTATCTGTCTTTCTAAGGTCAAAACTGGAAAATAACAAAAGGATGTGTATAGTTTTAGGAATACAGTACAATGGTGAAATTAAAACGAACTAATTGGGCAGATGCTGCAATTCTTGGAAGGCAATTGTTATATTATTTAGAGTATGAGGAAATATTGAGGAAGTAATTTTAGAATACAGGTTCTCAGTTATTCACATTATTCTTTTAAACTTTTGACTTGAGGTTCTCTCCATATTACATCCCAATAAAATTGCAAATCTAGAGTAGCTGAAAGCTGTTTTTGTAAGGTTTTTTGGTTTGTGTACATTTTAGGACAATCAATCGTATTTCCAACTCATTTAATCGATTTGATGTCTCTTTAAATATGATCGCATGGTTGTTTTTGTAAAATAAACTTTCAACACTTCAGATTTAGAAGTTTTGAAAATTTGTGAGCAGTTGTAAGCACAAAATCTTACTGTTTCCAAACGTTTTGTCCTCCTCAGACTGTGAGATGTTTGTATCTGAGATCCTTCAAGATGAAAACCTGAGTGAAGAAGTTGAAGAGACCCGGCAAGTCCTGCTGAATAACTTCAGGGTTGTCTACAGCAGGTAGGATTCTAGCTCCAAAAACAAAGACACAAAAAGCTGTTTTGCTGCTGAAGCGGTGCAATGTAACTTCACCACACCATTATCCATGTTTTCTGTTAATACCATGAGCAAAATACCTATAATTGTAGCTGTAATTGCCTTAAACACAGTTTTCAAAATCACATTTGAAGGAGCTCATTTCGTCTAATCGTGTCACCTTCAGAAGTCCAGACACAAAGCAACGCTTGCTCTTATTGTTATATTAGAAGTTTTTAAAGCTCTGTTGTTGTAATCTGTTGTTGATTGGGATCATTTCATTAGAATGTGTTGTAATTTCCAAGCATGAGCTCAAAATTCTGACAAGAAGTGTAATAGTTACTCCGGAAGCTGTGTTGTCTGTGCTGCACGTTGAGCAAGACAATAGTTCAGATGCAGAATTATTTCCTGCACATAAGACCACAAAACTTGTGGTTGGTTGTAGTCCTCTGTGCAGGAAACACTTACTCAATTTGAGAAGTGAACACTAAAAACTGAGGTGCTCTAAACCAGAAAGACTATTGAAAAGTTTGCAAATCATGCAGGCAAATGTTGATTGTGTCTTTATCTGGATTTTTACAGGAACCCTCAGGAATTCCCCTCAAGATGTAAGTGAAATCCATCGTCACATTTTACTTAATATACACAAGTGATGTTGACTGATTTGGGTCTTTCTTTCCCAAAAATGTGGACCCTTTCATCAAGTGTAAACAGAAAGAAGTTGCTGGTATATAAGTCATACTGGAGCAATATTTGAACCAAATTTTTGCTAAAATTGATGACTTACTTTTTAGAATTTTTGCTCATTATCCATCATTTATATCTGCTTGATCTATATTAAGATGACAGAAGCCAGCAACATCTAAAAGGCATCATGGCTCAGAATTTGCATCTCATTGCTTTTTTTAATTGACCTTTTTACATAATGTCCGTTTATATTGAGTGTTGTGTTTGTCAGAGGTGCACTTATGTGTCCATCAGTGTTTCACATAATACTCAACATGAGTAAATGACTAGTTACTTCTTCAACAGAAAAACTAACACTTGCATCAGTTTTACATGTTTCCCTCTGTTAACCCTGTATAGAAAATGTGCAGAAGTTATGTAGTGTTGTTGTGACACATTAGCTGTGACACATTCTAATGTCAGGGTCTCGTATTAAGTTGAGCGAAGTTTCTTCAGTTAGTGGGTGGATGATTCTCTATTACCACATTTTTGCTGAAACATATCATCTCTAGCGCCCCACAACCTAAATGTGGTATGGAAGATGGATCAATACACCAAAGTACATATAAGAATGGAATAGTGAGACGTTACATCACAAAACAGTAAAACCTAATTCTTAATCAGTAACATTAACTGACATTGGTGATACTGGACAGAGGTTCACCAACCTGTCAAAAAAAAAAAAATCATCTAACAAATGTAGAACAACTGAAGAACAATTTTAGAAAAATTGTTGTAATTTTGCCAAGACTGAGGATTTATTTTTGATTTTAAAAGTTTACCGTGACATATCTAACTGTTATATCTAACATATATAACATTTTGTCTATTAGGGCCACAAACAGGTTTTTTCTTAATTTAACGTAAAACCCAACCCTCATACTTTCCCCATTAAAGAAACCTAAGAAATGAGGGCACAGAGACAGCAATTGGGAAAAATAGTTTCTATTAAATACAAACTAACTTTGAAGGTATTTCAGTGTCACCTATAAAAAGCAGGGTCACGTTGGGCTGGTTGTCCTTGGAGAGGGACAGACAGCCACACCGCGGTGCCCTTGAGGTTAGAGAGGCCAGCATGTGACCAGAAGCTGTTCAAAACCCACCGCTGACAGGATACCACTGTGGGTGCATACTGTATTTTTTGTAAACTATGAATATGATGAGTTGACAGAAATTATTTCCCCAGTGGGATTGATAAAGAATTTTTCACATTCAAACCTTTGCGATTTTTGGGTCAAGCCAATTAATCTCAAACGGCTGGAAAACCAACACTGTCACAGCGGCGAGCATAAAGCTTGACAGAAAGGCCCAGCCTGTTGACTCCAGTTGAGGATTTTTTCCCTGTGAGGAGAGGTGCTTACCACTACACCAACATTAGGGTGCCTATTGTCGTTATATATAGCTTTATGGAAATTGCAAATAGCTGTGTTAGTTGTTTCTTTATATTTAACATATTGTCCTGATGTTTTTGTAGTCTGGGTTGTGCAATCTGTTCTCTGTCTGGATATTTTTTGACTGGCTTCACTTGCTTCTCTTTCACCCTCAGTGGACGACGATGGTTCTGATGATAACCGCAGCTCCAGTCTGGGTCGCTCTGCCCAATCAGACGACGCGTCAGTGGCCTCTGACTACCAGGATGATGGAGCTCCTGAGTGTGAGTGAACAGCAGCCGTGCCGCTCAGTCTCTCTGCGTGTTTGTGTTTCATTCTATTAGCGCAATGCGGTGATCAGAGCTCAAAAATGCCTGATTATAAATGAGAGTGTCAGTGCACTAATGGCTCTTTGTGCTCAAACAGTAAATGAGAAAAGGAGAAAGGAAATTTGTTTCTGAGCTGTAAACATGAGGCCAAGACAATCCAGAGGCAGCGCAGCACAGCGGGGTGAAATTTCAACCCCGGTAGAGTCACGTCTATATTGTCATTATGAACACGTGTTTGTGCTGAACGGCTACAGGACCTCAGGGTGGACAAAGGAAAAGGTAGAAAGGAGGAGTCACAGAGGACGCTGCAGTATTCCTCAGAGAGCAGTGCAGTTTGAACCTGCCCACATGCCAACACCTCGCCACAGGAAGCACAGACGCTCCATTTTGTTCTACATTGCATTGGCGCTCGCCCCCTTAATTTGAAAAACAGATCACATTTGAGAGATTTCCCTGCTCTGTGGCCTCCTACCTCTACTGACATCAGTGGCTCCTCCTCTTTCGCTAGGCCACAGTTCAGGTAGACCAGCCTCACAGAGACCTGAATGGTGACCTAGAGCTCCCTCCAGTGGCAGATCCTTTGTTCCTCCGCTGCCTCGTGATCTTTTCCCCCTTGAGCTGTTGTGTGTGGACTATTCACGGCATGGAGGCAGCCCACACAGGGAGGAGGCTCTGGAGCTGCAGGCTAATGCAGTGATTGATTGACCCCGATCCCCTCTATTCTTTCACAACTGGGTTTGAAATACAACACTGTACCTGAGGGGCCATGTGTGTTCCATCCCTCTCTGCCTTTATCAATCTTTCCTTCTATCTTCCCTTCGCTGACTCGCCGCCCTCCCTTTCGAACTTTTTGTATGACTCTATGTGCCAGCTAATAGCCCTTGACGTGACATGCCGCAGGTGGGCATAATTGACTCTGCTGCCTCAGGTACCCATCCAAACAGCCTTTTTTTTTTTAGCTTCTTTCCGGGGGTAAAACCAAGATGTTTGTAGAATTTCAAGACTAGAAAAAGAAATATTTTTTCACTGCTTGTTAATCCCAGCTGGACCCAAACCCAAGCCCCCACGTGATTTTATAATTGGTTTAATGAACTCAACGGACGAGGAGCTGCCGCGTATCCCCGCAACTTTAGAAAACAAACCCCGGCAGATGGTGCGAAGATCGACCACAATAAGACAATGATGATTCATTTTTTTCCGAATTGTTCATTTCAGATTAAACATGGGGAGATTTACTTTGGAGAAACAAACAAAAAATCAAACCATAAAACGCTTAAAAATTTCCCCTTAAGGCCATAATGGTTGCGTGCCTAACTACAAACGGTGCCGTCTGTTACAGTGGAAAGTGATGGCTGTTAAAGCTGGAACGCGATGTCATGATGTTGTCTGTGTTAAATGTGAGATGCAGCCAATTATGCAGCAAAAACCAGAATCCTTTTTTCCCCCTCTTTGCATTTTGCTTTGAATATGGAGAATTAATACCCCTCCACGCTTAATAACTGCACGTTTTACTGTTTGATCGATAATCATAACATTTGACTTTGTGAGAAAAAATGTACACCTCCCAGCGCCGCATGGTTTATTGCAGCCGTGTTAGCGTAGTGAATGGCCTGTGTCCTCAGCGAGAGGGCATGCGGAGTTCATAGTTCATCCTCTGTTCACCGGCGGTTGAAAGATATGGCTCACACTTTGCTGCTGGGCGGTCCGTTTCAAGGCAAGAGGGAGCGTGAAATAATGACCAGACCGCTTAATGAAATAAGAGACATTTCAGGAGGAACGGGAGCGACTCTTTGGGTTTTATTTAAATTTTCTTTTCATCCTTTTAATCAGCAGAATGCCTTTGTTTTGAAAATGAATGATAATTTTGTGATTTAGGGAGGAGTGTGTGCCGTGTAAGGTAGAAAATTGAGTTTTTCTTTTTCCTCTTTTGAGTTTAATGGTATCGTTTCATTTGCGCTTACTGTACACAATGGAGACTTTGTGACTCGGAGGATGTATTATGTGTGGTAATCGACTGCCTGCCTTCGCCGCTCTCTGTTCCCTAACCAGAGAGTGAGTGAGTGTGAAGTCGATGGCTGCTTTTACACGCAGGAGGAGCCTGTGCCATTTGATTAGATGCGCCGGCCTGTTGTCTTCAGCGAGCTGGGTGACACCAGATTTGTAATAGCTGACAGGAACAGATGGAGCCTCCATTGTTGGCCCGGGTGTCTGCATGGTAATGTGAACTGAGTTTCACCCGCCGACCGCACCAGTGACCTGACCACGCCTGCAGCCACACCCCGGCTTCGTCTGCCCCCTCCAGCATTCTCTCTCACTCTCTTCTAAATATTCGGGGCTCTCAGGATTTTTTTTTTTTCGTCCACTCGCACTCCCACCATCACACGCTCGCAGCCATTCCAGTGCATAATGCATACACAAACAAATATAGGCACAGCATTTCTCCCTCTGGTGTGCAGGGTCTCTTCACATGCCCTCACGCACATGAAGAGACCCCAGGAGACAGCTGGAGATGTTTTGCTTTTAGCCCCGTCATGCTGTTTGCAGGTCAAGTTTACCAAGTCGAAATGGCCTGTTTGTTTTTCCTGTGATTGGGGAGCACCGCTGGGCACTCGGGGATGTTTGCTGGAAAGCTGCAGCAGTGACAGAGCACTGCACGAGCAGCTTTGTTTCGGGAGGCATGCAGAAAAGATGGCTCTTTAAATACGTCTCGTAATGATTCTGCTACAATGCTCCGTATTTACCCGGGAAGGATTGCAGACATCAGATATGTAAAACCTCAATTCTGCGTGTGGTGCTGTTTCAACCATCTTTTATCAGACTGGACAAATTAAAATTCGAGTCGATAAGACAATTAATCCCTCATTTTTTATATCACTAATGTACAATTATAGATATTTTACATAACTATTTTTATATTTCATCACAAAGCTTGAGATTTTAAATTTTTTTCTTTGGGATTTGGCGTTCTATTATGTATCATGATACATTTCAGGCTGCACCTAAAGGTTTGACAAACACTTGTTTACAATTTCTTGGCTTCTCAAAGACCAAACAAAACATTTTAACAAAAAAGAAAACACGATAAGCAGATGAAAAGACATTAGATCAGGAGTAGCTATTACAACTTCTGCACAATTTGTGCAAACTTTGTGTAAACTAAAGAAACATTTATTTGTACCTTTCATATTTCACTTAAAATAAAAGAAAAAGATCCAAACATCTACAGTCTGTTAGTTCAACAAACGATTCGGAGAAAATGCTCAGAAATCTTCCCGGACAAGAGACGAGTCTGACACCTTCAGACAAGTTTCGACCTTTTCTTCTCGGTATTGGGCTTAAAACAATACGCTATTCAGTAGTTTCATTTTACAGTGTTTAATTCTGTAAGTTAGTAGTGTAGATTATTCAATTTAGCATGTAGCTGGGTAGATATACAGGTCACAATGTTTTTTTTTTGTTTGTTTATTACTGATAAAACCAATTTTCATCTTTCTTTTCTATTAAACTCATTGTAGAGTAAATGAGCATATTTGGTAACTTGTGCACATCTTTATGTTTGCTTGCTAAATTGAAGGAAATATTAGAATTCGGGAAAGATAGTTGTGCCTACTGTTCGGACAGGGGTTATTTTTGTAGTCTTTATTAAAAAAACATGAACACAATAGTGTTTTTAGTGATCCAGTTAGTGCACATCATTGATGCACTTTTCTTAAGAATATGAAAAACTCAAGTAGTTTTTCATAACATTGATACACTGAAAATGACTGCAACTATTTTTGAAGAGACACCTAATATGTCTAATATGTCATATTCCGTGTGCTTTATTATAATCCATCTTTTATTAGTATTAAAGCTCATTTTGAGAATTTTGTAACTGTAAATAGTGTTATTTGTATGGTTTTGTCAGTTCTATTCCTGTTTGCAAGAGATTTGATTGTATTGTTGTCATATAATGGAGTGTCTTTATACTAACTTTAAAGTCTTGAAGTCTTTAATTCCGCCTTCATTTTTCAGTAGGAATCTATTAAGAGTGAAACTAAAATATTTGCTACTTTTACTGTAACAACAGACTAAAAAGCACCATCTTTAAAAGGACCCATGCCGATCATTTACAGATATAAATAGTCACAGATTAATATTTCTTGAAGCTGATTATTTGATCATTTGAATGGAAGTTTCTGCTTCTTGTGAACGAAGCGGTGATGTGACTTCTGTCAGTGATTGCTGTGCTGGCCCCAATTTTCCTAAAGCAATTACCGAATGCAGCAGGATAAACAATTTGAAGTTATGTCTCGCTGTTGCCTGTTTCTCATTTGAATATGCGGAGCCAGTGCACAGTAACAACATTATTACACTGCGCTGGTTAATAGAATATTAAATCCGAATTCTGTCCTTTTGGCTGAGGCTTGAAAAAGCGATTGAAGTCGGAGTGTTTGTGAGGTTACGTGCCCGGGTCCCCTGGCTGGTACGAGAGAAAAAACCCATGATGCCAGCTGATGGATTGACGCTCCATTAGGGGGTTAATCAGCGTTCTTTAATGCACCAACTGGCTGTTGTGTGTGTTTGAAGTTGAATTAACGCTTGGAAAAAGGTGAAGTTTGTGAAGACACACAGAAGAATGTTGAAACGTTTGCATGTGACACTCTTGGTTGTGATTGCCCCGGTTTCCCTTCTTTTAACCCTTTACTGGGCAAAAAGTCAATTAAAATAGTTTTTTTTACCATGATTTGTTGTTGGAGGATAATTCTAAAGAAAAATAAAGACACATCATTTGGTGCGAATTGTACGATCATATCTCCTGCAAAGTGAATGAAGGCTGACCGAAAACACGCATTATTTCTTGTAAGAAATTGCTCTAAATGAGGTTTATCCTCCCTTAAGGATTGCATAGAGAGTATTGTTTGTACATTTAAAGATAGGTACTGTCACTCTCAGTGGGTTTCTGAGTACAGTGCTCATGTTGAAGAACAGTTTTATAAAATATGTAAGATAAATACATCACTGCTAAATGTTCTAACTGGGAATAGATGCTTTAAAGTAAAGGGGCCAAACACTTTGCTGTTTATGCTATTATGAGACTAAAAATAATACCTGTCCTAATAATTAGTTGTTTTTTTTCCATTGAAGTGAGAACAGATGCACAAGTAACCAAGTATGCTGACCTGCAGATAGAAGGTGAAATGCAGAGCCTGGACAGTGTTTTGGCTCTGCAGATACACCCGCTGTGGGCTTGTCAGTCGTGCTGTCTGCACCCACTTACTGAACTTTTGACCTCCGGCCTCTCGCTCGACCAACCTGTGACCCGTCTGCTCTCCGTCCAGTCGCATGAAGGCGTGAGTGACCCTCCTCGTCACATAACGCCCATCAGTCACAAAGTTTCTGCGCACTGGCTGATCACCGTCTACTGTATCTGTTCGTCACAATATCTGCCCGGAGAGTCATTTTTCACCGTATTCATCGGTGTATGGATTTTGTGACATTTGGATAGTGGCTGCTCGTTTGCGAGGAAGCGAGGAATATGTTAATGACCTCCACTCTTCCTCATTCTCCTTCACTCTCCTCTCCTCCCTTCAGTCGCTGTCTGTGTGCTTTTCTAGAAAGACACACACACACACCACGAGGCAGAAGCAGGCTCTGCGCGTCGTTGCGACTGCTCGCCATCAGGGTTCAAAAGTTCATGCTATTCCCCTAGGGCTACTGTGCTGCTGCAGATGCTGATAGTCTTTTCTTTCTCCCTCTCTCCTGGCTGCCTTTCTTTCTCTCTCTCCCTTGCTGTTTACACTATTAATCTTGTACACTCTCTCTCACACACTCACTCACGCTGCCTGGCAAGAAGAGAGCGGCTTGAAGGGGGGATTTGGACGTGTTTAACCGAAGGGCATCCATCACTCTCATCTCTGGCTTCGCCCCCACCAATGGCCACACTGTGTAGTTTTTGCATCCTCCCGGTTTGTAAGCCCTCTGATGCAGCTCTCCCCTCATTTGCTTTGTTTTATTGTTGCACTGCATATAATTACATCCCTCCGTTGCCTCTGGTGCAGTGCCGTGTTGAAACCCAGGGAAAACAGGCGAAGGTAAATGTGCAGCAGTCCATCTGTAAAGAGGCACATAGGCAGAATGCAAAGTGGGAAGCTGGGGCAGGGTGGCTCCTAATCTCCCCCAGAGCTGTCAATGTCACAGACAAATAGCAAAACTATCAGATGCGGCGGGTTCACCCAGAGGTTAGCGTTCCCAGGTACCTCCTGCATTCACTCCCTCTCTTTCTCCCCCTGCCTTGCAAATGAGAATTTGATTTTGCCCTCCACTGGAATCCATTTCTGGAGATGAATGAAGTTTCAATGCCAAGCCCAGGTGGCCCCGCTGATTTCTTAGGGAAATAAATGGAGATGGGAGAGATGTGTTGGCCTGTACACAGACAGTGACACGGCAGCCTCCAGTACCTTCGGGATTCCTGTGTTTAATTGTTGCTGTAATGTAGCTCTTTGAGGTCATTAACATGCCCTTGTGGTGGAGTTATCCGGGTATGTGGAGGATGCTGGGTAGAAGTCACCGCGCTCTGTTTGTGTGCCCAGTGGGATCAGACGCTCGTTTACTGGCATTTCTCCTGGAAGGATGCTTATCTACCGTGCTTATTTTTACCCATGATTTATAGCAGCCTTTAGTGTAAGTCAGGGACCAGTTTCATTGTGAAGGGATTGAAAACATTAGTTTTTATTTAAAAAAAAAAAAAAAAAAAAAAGCACTCAGATAATTAACTTTAAAATATAAATTCCCTGCAGCGCCGATCACAATTAAAGTGAGTGAAATGTCAGGCTTAAATAAACACAATTGAATTATTTATTTTCAAATGTACTATATCAGGCTATTTGGCTTCATTTAATGGCCTCAGTGATTGTAATCTTGTAATCTGTTGTGTGGACGTAATTTTAAATTATTACCGCTATTCTTGCTGTTTTATGGTACATATATTTTTCACAAATGTACGCTCGGAAAGGAACTTCTGCCACAGATGCATTTGATTTACCGTTTTGAATGAAGAAACACAAAACACATGTTTTCCGTTGTTTTCCTGATTAATCTCCTCAGTATTTGTGAAAAAAAAAAATAAAAATCCAAGAATGGAGTCAAATCAGAGTTTCTGAAAAGTTTTTAAAGAATTAAAATAGATTGATCCAAGGGATTTTTCCATGATTACCTCTATGTGTCAGTTGAAATAATCTAATAAAATTGTAATTATGTGATAGAAAAATGAATGAATAACTTAATCACAGCTTTTTTTATAAAGTTGATACTAAACAGAAAACGTAAACAAAGAAGATCAACAATTATGTGTGTGTGTGTGTGTGTGTGTGTGTGTGTGTGTGTGTGTGTGTGTGTGTGTGTGTGTGTGTGTGTGTGTGTGTTGTATAAAAAGCAAAAAGTTCAAGAAAAATTATAGAAACATAAAATAATTTTGGCTATAAATTGATTTGCCCATATTAACAGTAACATTTGTTTTCATTCATATGAATGAAAAAATAAAAACAAATAAAAGTCACTGGTTTTCATTAACATGTGGCCCATTTTTTCACTTCAAAAGAGAGATTTGTTTAGTATCACCTGTTGCCAATGGACCTGCTGGTGACTTCTGAATAAAGTAAAAAAAAAAAAGAAAGTATCATGTAATTATTTATTGATATATTATGTACCAGGATTGAGTATAAACTGAGAGGCATTTGTGAAAAATGGCCATGGGTTTAAATTATTGCTCAGTGATCACACTGCAGGGCCACGGTCCTTTCTTAAAATTACATTTAAAGCATTTAAGTGGAAATAGCAGGAACATTTTAAAGGTGCAATAACTGTAGACTCAGAGGGCAAATGTGTTGATTTTTTTTCCTGAGTGTTTTTCCCTCCAGGCTCTGTCGTAGACTGCGTTATATCCCATTTTTATCGCAGACACGGAGGCTCCTCTGTGGGCCCGAACTCCTCCATTGTTGGTATTTATATTCTTACCACTGTTTTTTTTCTTTTTTCTGTCTCTTGTCAGTGAAGCAGCTGAGAACCATCCCCAGCGATTAGAGGATCATTGTATCTGCAGTTAAGCATTTGAATAGTGGTAGTAAATCTAGAAAAGGGAAATTCAGGGTCGCTGTAGACGCTGCTTATGGCTGCCCAGGGGGAAGCCGATGTCACATAGTAAATTTAGCCCCTTAGTGTCTTTACAGTGGCCGGCCTGTGATGTTTAAATGTTGGGATCCAGCGAAATGGAGACCAAAACGGCTTTACATCTATTCTACTGTAGAAGCTCTGAAATCCACTTTTTTATATCTATTACTGAGTAAGTCAGTCAACTTAAAGAGGAGAAACACTTGGTATCCTGGCATGACAGCAGAGATGCAGTCTAACTAAATGGGGATCATTTCAGAAGAAAGATAAAATATTTACCAGATTATGTCTCTGTACTTTTTATTCCTTTGTTCTCCTTCAATTTTATTTCATTGTGAGATTATTGTCTAATATGATTGGCGTCCCCTGATCAAAAAACAAAACAGACCCTAATCGTTTCTGCATAAATTCCGGCTCCCATTAAACATTATTAGGCGGTGATGCAGCCTGATATAATGCACTGCATGTTTTCTTTGGTTCAAACGCATGCATTAGGAGGTTCTAAACATGGTTTATGTATCGATGACTGAAGTCCTAATCAAATCAGGGGGAGGGAGGAGGGCAGGGAAGACATTCTGCCCTTAACCTCAGTGCCTCTCAGTCTCTCTCCGCCCCTCTGATGGCCGCCTCACTGGAGGGACATGCAGCCAAGGCCTCCTACTGTAATGAGGAAAAATGTATCAATTTAGCCCGGCCTGTGCGCAGATTGAGCGCCGGCTGGGTGAAGGTGCACCGAGTGAATCCTTTCTCCTAATCAAGGACGGTATCGAAGAGTATTGCGGTCTCCGGCTGGTAGAATCAGCAGCATTCCTCCTCGCAGCCCCCTCGGGGCTGGGGAGCCTCTGCCTTCTGTTTCACCTCATCAGCAGGGTTCACCGGGGGGTCAGGTCCTGCCCCCTGATGCTGCATTCAATGCAATACCTCTGCTGTGAAAGCCCCGCTCTCAAGGACTGAGCAGAGGAGAGCGAAAACATATGATAACTCTCAGATCTTTATTTCTACCTGTGATTTCAGGCGAGGTGGGGGGGGGGGTCACCTCACCACATCTCTAACAATACCATTCACAGTGTTAATGGAGGCTTTCCCTTGTGCTAAAGGATTAAAAATACATAGTTTCCTTCACATTTCTGTATTTCACAGTGAAAAGCTGATGCTCTATTATATTTTTAATTTGTTATGAGACAAGTAAAGCAGTAAAAGATGATGATATGGTGTAAACATGTATTTTCACTCTCCGTCTGTTGGCAGGTCGATTTTAAGAGGACAAACAAGACAATAAGCAGACGTCCAATAAAGCAGAAAGAATAATCGTTTTTAAAGAATTCTGTCACTAAAAAATGTCATATATTTTCAAAATAGGAGAGTAATTCTGTAAATTCTAACAGATATATCACCTTTCATAGTCAAAAGGTTTAATATGCAGTAATAAAACAAATAAAACAAAAGGTACAAGCAGCTCAAAAACACAATACAACTACATCAAAATCCTCCCAAGATTACCTAGTAGTAAAAACTATAAATTTACACTGCAATCTTATATTTTAAAGGCATCTCAAATCAATTTATTTTGTCTTCAAAAGTGGCTTTTTTCCTCTTTTTTGATCTGCAGTTTCTATGTTAAAAGACCAATCTGTAACTGTGAGATAAATTGAAAATAAATCAATAATGGTAGTTGCTGCAGCCCTAAAGCAAATAAAACAACACCTGATATCAGTTCTATACAACAAAAGATAAATCCATTACAACCTTATGAGCAAAACTACCTGTAATCGTCAACTTTGACATTCAGAAAAGTCTTGTTTTAATTTCATGTTTTTTTTAGGCCAAATGATTGATCCATCAACAAAAAACAACATCCGAGATGATCACATTCATGAGCTTCAGAAATTAAAATAATTCCCAGAAAGCTACCTGCAACCTTCCAAAACTTTGATATCAGAAATAGTATTTTTAAACAGTTATATTTTATATTAGCCAGAAGACTGAAGTGCAGTCGGGAAATAGAAAATTATTTTTTTATAAAAAAACCCCCCCCAAACAATTGTAGCCTATAAAACATCAACAAGTATCACAGTGAAATAGAACAAATTTACAAAAACAAAACAAAAAAATCCTACAAAGCTATGGAACGTCAGAATTAGAAATATACCCATATATTTATATAAAGATCCTCAGATTGTGACCCTTGCTCTTAGGAATGTGGTCTGTTATAAAATGGATGACAAAATGAATAATTCCTGACATTTTATATTAAAGGTTATAAAATGACATCTGACAATATTATTTGCAACTTTATTTTCGGTGACATTTTTCAAAATCATATCATTATATTGGCTATATTACTGATATATAATCAGACAGAAAATAAGGAAAAACTGAATTAGAAATGATAAAAGATAAAAAAAAAAAAAGAAGAAAGATAATGAGAGTCAAAGGCAGCAAAAATGAAAGTAATCCCGGTATACAATGCAAATTTCTAAACACAAATGTCACAGAAACTATTTGAATCTGACAACTTTGGCATTTTGGAAAACATTTTTAAAAACTTTTTCACTACATTTTATCGGCCTAAAAATTCACTTGTGTCACTTTGTCAAATGGATCAATCATTTTAATGCTTGTTAGTTAAATCTGTGGACGACCAAAACTACAAATATACAGTGCAGCCTTAAAAAACAAGCCCAAAAGTCTGACTTATTTATCAGGAATTGCATTTTTCACTGTGAATTATGTAGAATTTTACAGGTAAAATGACTGAATTGTAAGCAGGAAATGAGCAGAAATTGAATCAAAATGATATAAATTGCTCATCAAAGTCTAAGGACACAAAAATGTTATTCCCAAAAACCTTTATATCAACCAAAACTACAAATACACAAAAAGAGGAGCCCCAAATAAACAGCTTGATCTGCAGGAATGACATTTCTCACGGTTTAGTGATGTTTCAAAAACATTCCAAAAATAAAAAGATAATCTGACGCCACAGCTCAGGCAGACAACAAAAATGAAAAACATTTAAAAAAAAATGCCAAAACGACACATATTTATTACTCGAGAAATATAAATACTAGACTATTATTACAAAAAAAAAAAAGGAGATATAGGAGGAACATGAGAGGGTAGTATTGACAGACGTGACAAAATATTGCTACTTAATTTTATTACCACATCTCACTGAACATTTGGTTCACCCTGCAGGAAATGACACTTATTCCACGTGGAAGCAAGATGCTTTAGGCAGAACCATAAGAAAATGCTGCACTGGCCTGCATTTTCCTGCCTTATCGTATTTTTCCACTCATCGTGCACTGCTTCTCCCCAGTGTGAGTGTGGTGGATGGGTTAGAGACGCGGTTCAGGCTGGAGCATCAGAAAGTGCACGCAGCATCAGAAAGTGCACGTTTCCCCGGCTGCTGTCGCTCCGATCGGCCGCTCCACTCCCTCAGAAGCACGATGCTCGGAGGATCTCTCACTCTGCACCAGCCTTTCCATCTTCTGCAGCACCATCAACATCTCCACTGCATTTATTTTGGGGTGTTTTCATAACATCTTTGTTGGGTTATGACCACGGTTAGATCTAATGTAACGTATTAGTCCTCCCACCCAACCATTTCCCTTCATTTTGATTCACTCTCTATCCAGCCTTTGATTGACTTTCAGCCTAACTAAAGTGGATTTTAATGAGAGAATACATTAACTCCCTCTGGTCATGCTAACATAAATCAGCCTTTTCTTGCGGGATCAACTGCTGAGCTCATAACACCATGCTGAGAGAGTGTGAATAACCAAATGAGAGATTGCGACTGGGGCAAACCGCTGGCAGCTCAGATGCATTGTTGTGTTCCCCCTCGGAGGCGAACACGAGTTCAGAGCAGAAGCAACAGAACGCAGCGCTTATCAGCACACAGGTCAGCTTGCTCAAGGAAACGCTGCTTTGTCGGGATCAATTAGACACATATCTCCGGTCAATTTCTATTGATTATTCCCCTCCATTTGGAAATGGGGCAACTGAAATCTTTTCTTGCTGATGGGCGCCGAGAGATGTTAGATTCCGTTAGCCAGGCCCGTAGCAACTCCTCACCTTGATTTACGAAACGCGGGGATGCGACTCCAACATCACATCTATCTGCTTCTCTTTGTTGGTAATTGCACTCAGCTAAATAGGTTATGCTGAAATATCAATAAATTGCCATCAAATTAATGTCAATACCGAAGCTGTGGATGGTGCTAATTAAAAAGCAAAAGGGATGAAAATGAAGTCATGGCATCGCCCTGAATAATTGATAACGCAATTTATGATTTTTATGAAAGAGTGCCGTCTGTCTGGGACTTTGATGAGGCCTTAATTAGATGCATTAATGTGTCTCTCTGTGCCTGCACTCAAACTCCAAACTCAAACAACCATGATGGTTTTCGGAGGGTTTTTTTAACGCTCTAAATTACATGTTTTCAAATAACATTACCTCAAAAGATCCACTTAAGGTTACATCGGTCCCAGAGAGGTGTTAGTGTGTAATTTTCGTTTAAAGAGGCATTGTTAGCTCTGGGCCAATCAGCCTGTGCTTCTGTTTAGGGTGGGATCATGGACTTGAGCAAGGGGAGGCGTTTCAAGGTTGTGCAGTGACTCTGTGGCCGGATCCAGAACTCTTGTTTCTGTTATAGGCAGTGTTTGCGCCACGCTTAAAAAAATAAAGGTTCATGTCAAACTAAAGTGTTAAACAGGATTGTTTTGGAGTTTTTCTGACGCTCTCAATGAGACATTTTAGTGTGTGATTTTCATTAAAGGAGGTGCTGTTAACTCAGGACTAATCAGGCTGTGCTTTTATTCGAGGTGGGATCAAGGGGATGTGCAAGGCTTTGTGTGGTGACTCAGTGGACGGATCCAGAACTGTTGCGCCCCCTCCACTCACTGTTTTCACCCACTCTGTTGCACCCCTGTTTATTTTTTTATAGAGCCCTCAAAGAAATAGAATTTTGACCAGAGTGTGTTGTTGAACTTAGTTTAAAATCTTAGAAGTCGTGTTAATGGAATAAAATCTCTTAAAACTTAAGAGTGACCAAATGAAGAACCATTTCACAATTTCTACCTTCAAAAATTGGTAACTAAGCTAAATTTCCTCTGTGAAATATTCCTTCATATTCAGCAATATTATTTTTAAACAAATGAACCTAAATATGTTAATAAGCTGCTGCACATGCTCATTTAACCTTTAAAGGGTAAAGATTTTAAAGAAAGTTTAATATTGGAAGTTGGAGGGTCATTTTAACGCCTAAGTTACACATTTCCAAATAACGTTACCTCAGAACATCCACTTAAGCTCACAGAGACGTTAGTGGGTAATTTTCATTAAAGGAGGCTTTGTTAACTCGGTGCCAATCACGCTGTGCTTTCCTTTTAAGGTGGGATCATGGACTCAGGGGAACCAGGATTCAAACCGGTGTCCCACTCACTCAGGGGCGACCACCAGGGTTGACTACTCTAATTATAAACATTATTACGTTTATACCTAAATTATTAAGAAAGTGGGGTAGACAAATCATAACACATCAAGACAAATCAATAAAATGTGTTCACATGTCACTTTTCTCTAAAAAAAAACATTTTTCAGCCAGGCTGAGATTAGAGAAGGATCAGGTGATTTCAGACTTCAGAATATTCTTTGGCCAAGCCACCTCAAACTTCCAAACAAGAGTTTTTGCTCAAAAATGACTCATGAAGGGTAAGGTTGTATTATGTTTCACATCCAGGTCGGAAAAGTCCCAAAGATTTAACAACCGATGTGTTTCAGACTTCGTATCACAGCACATGTTTAAGACCTGCTGGTATGTTTCCACACAGGTTACATTTAGTGTCAGAGTCGGGGTGGGAGAGGTGTTTACTGTGACTATGGAATGATCTAAAGCCTTTGTGGACCCTACACTCAATGTTTGCACCCGCTTTGTTCCAGCCCTGTTAAAGATTCATACAAAGAACAGTCAAGTGAGGTCAGGTCACCTGCGTTAACGTGTTCAACACGCATGAATGTGTAATGTTTATTGACTCGAGCAGATCGGCGTGATCCCGTGTTGATTTTGCACCTCCTCATCTATTAGCCAGACTCGACCTTTGAGATAAATGAAGAGCGAGGGAAGCAGACAGATGAGGGGATTACAAGTGGGCCGCAACAGGGAAGCAGGCCAAGGAAAAAAATGGACGGACTGCCGGCGGATAAATGAGGTGGAGGAGCATAATGGCCGCTGTTTGTTATGATGTACTGAATCAGGTTCTCTTTGACAAAACAGTCCTTAGCACCCTCTGTATTTATAGTGTCACTGGTCAGTCCATCCACAAAGGCAGGCTGATGATATGTGAGCGTGTTAGTGCTGTGAGGTGTCTGAGGCTCTGCTCTGGAATGACCCGCTCATCCGTCAGCACTGCAAACTGAAGCAGCGCCGTGTTAGCGGATCACACATCAGTTTGGTTAGGAACTCAAATCTCTGTTTGATTCTGAGTTAGCTGAGCGCAAAAAACAATATCAGCCTGACTTTGCGCTCTGGATTAGAGTTACTCAAATGAAACTCATTCAGAAAAGAAACACCAGAGGTTCAGAGAGCTTTAGCTTTAAGTAGAAATACAGATATCAATGGAAGAAAATACTCAATGTACTGAAATCGGTTCTCAAAGTATGGAGGGTTTTGAGTTTTAATCTCATGAATCTGATAATAATGTGATAACTGTAGAAATTGTATAATGAACTTTAATGTGAGTGTGAACAGGCTCAGTGCAATTCCTCACGGAGGTTAAAACAATCCAGTTTGAAGAAGGTAAGGTGGATGAAATACAGATATTTGTCCACAAACTTAGACAGCAAAAGTAAAAAAATCCTCAGACAAATACTAAAGTGAAGTACCTGAAATGTATACTTAAGTACACTCTCAACATTACATTGTTTCTTTGCCCCTCTGAAAAGTGAGTACCAGCCTCTGAAGTGGACATTCGGCCGCCTTGAATGCCCACTCGGTTTTCAGATTTCTGTGAATGAGACTGAGGTTCCTGTTTGTGTGAAGTCGGGGTTTGCTCTTTGTTTGAGCCAGTTGTGGGATGACATGTTTGGTTTTTCCCAGCAGTTAAACAGGCCTCTCCTGAGGGGGATGGACTCCAGGCATTCCCCTTGTCATCCGTGCTCTGAATGGGGGTGTCACACCGGCTGTGTAAATGATCTTCCAATGGCTTCTGCGTTTCATGCTAAAAAGGAGCTTTGCTTTTTCTTCCCCTCTCTTGACTGATGAATTCAGAGGAAGCGGGGATTTTTTTCTGACATGCAGGAAAGCCAGGTACTCCAACCCCTCGAGGTCAACCTGAGGTCAAGTTCCCTCTTCTTATGGCAAAAGGCTTGAAATGAGACGACTAATTAGATTCTTTAGTTAAAGTTTGGCCCTAACCTCATCGCGGAGCAGCTGGTTCATAGTGAATCTCTGGAGGCAACCTGCTGTGAAGTAGTTAAGACACGTCTCACTCACACTGCACAGCCCCGGCCAGCTTCCAGCTGCCTGATCACAAGGAAATAAAACCCAACAAAGTGATCTTCTCTCCCGCACAAGTTACAAAGTAGACTAAAATCTAAATTAAGTTCATTGTGCATTACCGAAAACGACTTCTCTAATTAACTTAAAGCTCTCGGGCTGTGCCATTGTCTTATCATGTTTAAAATTTGAGTTTGCAAATGGAACTGAGTTGTTGAATTCCCACAGGACGGCTGCTGTCGTTAAGTTGCATTGTGAGCAGATGAACGGACTGCAGTGCTCAGCAGCACTGTACGAGTATTGATCCCAGTTTCTTAAAGCCGAGCGGGGATGTGTTTGATCCACCGGGGTTGGAGCCTTTATATTCCCAGTGAGCGTCTGAGTGAGCGTCTGAATGAGCGTGTGTTGGACAAAGGTTTATATGCTGGGAAATATTTTACTGACATTTGACCACATAATGTGTTTTAGGGGATTTACAAGGAAACAATAACAACTTTCTGTATTTTGAGCTTCTCAAATATGATGTTTTGCAGTTTCTCTCTTTTTTTAATATGAATGCAAATTACAGTTTTTTGCTCATTGGATTTTTAACCAGCTGATCTTCCTGTGCTCACAGACTTTGGTGACATCCCCCCAGTGGCAGCCCAAGAGCTCAGCAACATCCTGAAACAAGGATACCTGGAAAAGAAGCGAAAAGGTACAGCAACACACACCAAAGCTTCAGAAAGCACCTTCTGGACAAATCTCATATTTCTACTGATTCATTGCTCAATAAACTCACGTGATTTTTAATTTGGAACCTGCACTTCTTCCTCAGACCACAGCTTCTTTGGCTCAGAGTGGCAAAAGAGATGGTGCGTCCTAAATAACTCCATATTCTACTACTTTGGCAGTGAAAAAGGTTTGTTTAAATGCCCACATGCAGAGGGAGACTTTATATTTACCTGCTTTTAATGACTTTACATTGTCCTGCTCCTCCATTTCCTCCTCCCCCCCCCCCCCTCCTCACAGACAAACAGCAGAAGGGCTCTTTCTATATCAGCGAATACAACGTGAAGTTGGTGACCAACCTAAGAAAAGACTCGAGAAAAAATGCCTGCTTTGAGCTCAACGCTCCGGGACAACGGCCTTTCCAGGTCTGTACTACAACAGCTAATACGTCCACGTTCTTCTTCATAAAATTACATTTAGAAAAACAATGAGTGGATGAAAGATAAAAAACACTCAATAAATGAAAAATAATGAATGAAATGTCAAAAAATGAATGAATACGTTAAGAATAAATGAATGATTGAAATATATAATTTGAAAGTTAGATCAAGTTTAAATAAATAGATGATAAATGAACTTAATGAAATTCAGAGGTGAAAAGAAGAAAAGAAATAATGACAAATACATATGCGTTTGAATTCAGTTAAAATATGAGGTCAGAATATTTGTGAAAAAGCAACATGATGTACATGAATTATATTTCAGTTTAGGTATCATCTTTGAGCTTTTCGCATATTTCTGAGTGTATGCAGGCCAATAAGCCTCACGAAATTACAGTCCTGAAATGCTCCTGTTAACACCCCTCAGAGGTGTTGTTGATAATCAAGACAGCTGCTCACATACAGAGTAAAATGATGATTTCAATCCATTTTTGGGTCACAATGTGCAATAAAAAAAAGAAAACATTTTAATACAATATTTATACGGCATATCTTGATGTTTTTGTTTACGAAAATTATTTGTCATTTTTTTTATTGAGCCCTCATGAAAAAAACACCTCATATAAACCTTGAGCTCCTCATTTGGACCTTAATATTGTTGATATTAGAGGTCAATTACGAGCAGATGATTAAAACAAATTCATTTGCAACACTGTGCACTTGAGTGTGAATGGAGTGATATTAACAATGTGTTATTCTCCCCTATTGTATTTTTATTATGAGATTTTGATGCTCCACTATCGGCACAGCTTTATTGGAAATATTTTCATTTTATTAATTAACACCCACACTGACAAACATCGCATTCCCCGGTCACCACAATTGAATATGTCTTAATTAAATATCGCAGAGGGGAACCATCATGCATCTTAAAAATGTCCTATTTTTAATCGTCCTTTTTGGCCCTTATTGGCCATGTGGAAAGGGATTTGATGAATGTCACAGTGATTACAGATCTGTGTGTGTAAATGCGTGCTTGGCTGTGATGATAATCACGGTGTTATTGTCTCTCTCTCCCTCCAGTTCACTGCCAGCAGCCCTCAAGAGGCCAGGGAGTGGGTGGACCAAATCAATTTTGTGCTCAGAGGTCAGCCTGCACCCTTTTATGCTTCTTTGTTTCTGCTCCTTTCTCTCTCAGGAGTGTAAACATCTGCTCTTCAGGCTCTAAAACCTTTTGAATATTCAACATTACAAGTAAAGCAGGCTAACTTTCAATAAAGCATGAGCAAATTTTTTTCTCCACATTTCTGAAAAAAATCTATCAAACATAATAACTGGGAACCGTTTTTAGGTTTGCAGAAAAAAAGGAACCAAACACTAAGATGTTTCGACTATTATAAGAAATACAATAACAAATAGCACCCATGTCAATATTTATCAAAACTGTAAGTGATGCACAAGTTAGCAAATATGATCACTTGCCCAATAAAGGGTTAAAAATGTCATCTTAATGAAAAATGCAGGTGAAGCAGCATAAAGCGTCGAACATTTCTTTTCCTTCCACTGAAGTTTTCTCCTGTTTTCGAGAGGCAGAAAGGTCACAAGTGCAAAGGAGTGCTTTATCATCTCTGACTGGTATGAAAACCACCCGATCCATCACCGCTGACTCAGCCGAGCACACCAGTCCTGAATCTCCTCGTTCGACATGTCACCTGCCGTGTCACACACGCCATCACGAACCTTTAGTTGTAGTCCAGCCCCCCACCCCCACACAATCCCTCCTTCCCTCTCTCCACCCCGAACCCTCCTACCGAATTCCAACTTACAGGAAATTGATTGGTAGACGTTCTGGTTACCCTCCAGTGACATTGATTTCTGCTTGGCTGCTGGTGCTCGGCGGAGGACCTGATACCCTGTGTTGCAGTGTCCAGTCGCCTGCAATGAGACAGCTCCTCCATCTGAGCCAGCGCTCCAGCCTCCACTACTCTAAAATGGGCTCGGGCCGGGCCACTGATTTGCGGGAAGTAACAGACACTCTGCAGTTTGTCTTACTTCCTCCCAGCACAGTTTTTACAGTCTGATCCCGAGCATGCAGAAAATTACTTATCCCCTTCACTTTTACGTGAGAAGAAGACTGACTTTGAAAAACACGCAGTCATTTCTGTGTGCGACGACGGAATTTCAGGAATTTTAACAACATTTTGGAGGCTGTTTGCCTAAAATGCTGGCCATTTTACATACATCGAACAATTCAAGTGCAGTAGTGCCATCCAGTCCCGGTACTGCGTGTTTTTGATGTGCAAAACATCTGATAGTGACAAACTCACGACAAATGAAACATGTAAAACATGCAGGCGCAGCATTACTCCAACAGCAGGAGGGGACAACACTGAATTACAGTCATGTGAGTTCAACCAGAGAAAATACTTGGTCATCCCTGAACAATCACTGACAATAATGCTGTCTGAGACAAGTCAAATAACACAGAAAATGACTTTGTGCAGAAATCGTTTGGCGAACTGTAATGTTTCTTGGATGTCAAAGAGGTGAAGTTTGCATAATCTTTTCTGATTGTTACATTCATACCGATTGACATGTGCAGGATTAAAAGCTACATGCAGACCTTGTGCTGAAGTCTCACCTTTTGATGGTAATTGTATATAAATAAGCAGTCATCTGAAATCTATATAGCTTTATTTAATGTACATCATTTGTTTATCAGTTGACACGGATTCAGAAAGAATCAAATGTATAATTCCTCAGAAATGCCCTTTTTGAATTATTCTTGCACATGCATGACTGTGCAATATGTCTTCATCAAAAACACATGATAGAAACATGATTTAACAGGAAAATGTGGGGAAGATGTGAAAGGAGAAGCTAATGTGCACTGAAGAGCAGTAAGTTGATTATTTGTTTGGTGAAAATAAACAAAGAAATATGCTAAATTAGTTAATATTTGTCAAAGAAAAGTGATGAACATCTGATGAAATCTTTAGTTTTCATACGATCATATCATGTGAATGTCAATAGAGGCATTTGTGTAATTTTCTTCTCATTTTGAGCTGTTAGAAATAAGAATTGAAATAGTAAAAGCTCACTTTCTCATGGCCTGATTAAATTCTTACTAAATAAAAAGATGAACACTACATGCAAAGGGAAAAAAAATGAAGTAAACGGAGTGTGTGGTGCTCATGGCTGCTGTGCGGCTCGTGTGTGAGCCTGTTGTGCACTGCGGTCCCTTCAAACATTTCTCTTACTTTAGCCTTTAATGCATATCTATTGTCTTTTGTGCCACGCTGCGCTCCATCTTGACGCTAACGCCGCCTATGGCCTCGTCTCGCCCTCCCTCACAGATCTCAGCTCCAGCTTCATCCCTTTTGACGACGATGAGGAAGAGGAGGAGCCCTACGATGACATTGAGGGGCCGTTGGGCTCCGCTCCTCCTCTGCCTCTGCCGCCTCAGCCGACGGCCAAGGCCTCCCAGAGGGGCTTGCAGGACACGGGGGAGGTGGACGAGGAGGACGAGGATATCTATGAGGTGCTGCCAGGTAGGAGGACGTGGCAAAAGACACTCCAGCACAGACCCTCCTCATACTCACTCAGATGAATACCCAGTCCCTCTGACTCACTCCAGCCCGGAGGGATATTTGCGGCGGGATTTACTTGCGATCTCTCCAGGCTGCGAATTTTGTGTAAGCAGCTGCCCTCCTCGCATCACCCACACTCCCAGGCTGATCACTCATTTTAAATCAAGCAACACTAATAAGCTGGTCAGGGCTGAGGCGTCTGCTGCAGAGGCACACAGAACAGGAAGAGCAAGATTCACTTACTCCAAATCTGCTTCCTCTGCTCTCCCCCAACACTTATGTTGTTGAAATCAGTGAGAGCCAGCCGGTTTCAAAATGTTCTGTCATACAACGTCCAATTAGCTCATGTTGCCAGGCAACAAATAGCCACAATTCAATCCACTTCCACAGTTTTTAGGCTAAAATTGCCTGGCAACAGCAATTCAGTTGAAAGGAAGTGAAAACTGCATCTCCCAGTGCTTAAAATAGTTCTGGCACTCCTAATGTCCCGTCTTTAATAGAGATTAGAGTTTGACTGACGAGACGCCGGGACAGTGTGTGAGTCTCCTACTGTGGGAGGGTGAAAGGGTGAGGGAGGGGAAACAACCGCATGTGTCAGGACGGCTACAAGATCCCAAGAAGGACAAAAGGGGTGATCCGATCTTCTCAGGGCCGTCGTCCATCACGCTCCCTATTAAATAAGATACATCAAGATTCAGTTTCACTCAGTGAGTACATTACCTTTGCCAAAATCACTGGCGAGAGGGAAATCACTCTTCCAACTGTCACGCTGCCGTTCAAAGCCATCTGGGAAAAGGTACAGACCCTGACCACAGATGGCATATCGAATGACCCGCTCTTTCTTTCACTTTCTCACTCCTTCGCTTATCAATCACTCTGCACCACTCTTTGCTCAATTACAGCTTTTACACAGTGATTAGAGGATGATTGGTTATTGTAAGGAACTGATCAGGCTGGGAAGAGCTTAGCAAAGATACCTATGCTTACCAGGGTGGTTGACATAGCTCCCTTTCTGTTGAAAATACTTTTATAACAAGGGGGAGGGCGCAAAATCTATCCTCTGCCTCATAGTGATTATTGGCCTTTACCAGCAGAACGAACAAAACACATCAATAATGCACTGCTAGTAAGAGCTGCTAAACATCTTCTCATTTTATCAGAAACAATGACGATAAACTCCATTCTTTCAATCTTTTACCACTTTGTACTACTCAGTGTGGAGGGGGACTGAAAGAAAGATGTCGGTTTGAGTCCGGGCCTGGCCTTTCTATGTGGGATTTGCATGTTCTTCTGTGTGTGCAATGGTATTTTACAGCTATTCCAATTTTCTCCCACAGTCCAAAAACATGCATTTGAGGTTAATTGGTGACACTAAATTCCCAGGAGAGTGTCTGTCTCTTCTCTGTGTTTGTGATGCAGATTGTATTTGTTAATTTTTTGATGCAAAGCACATTTCATGTCATGAGAGCTGCTCAATAAGTGAAGCTTATAATTATTATTTATTCTGAAAGGCGTCTTCCTATTTAGCTTTCAACCGTCACACCTTTTACAGTATTGCTTATATACACGATACAGTAATATACATCATAGTGAGGTCAAAAATGTCCGAATTAATCAGAGCTAGGTTGAATACTGAATAAATTTCCCATGGAAAATTATTATTTTAGCAAAACATTACTTGAGGAGGAGTAATAAAGTATTTAGATGAAAACCTACTTAGTGAGTATTTTCTATGTAAAATTCAGATTTGCAAAATTAGATACGATGACAAAAATAATTTCTTCAGTTTGAAATAAACACATCTTTCCAAAATAATACATTAAAGCAACTTTATACGCAAAACGAATTATTATGTGAATTATCAAGATCTTTTTGTAAAATGTGTCCCTCAAAAACATTCTTGCCAGTCTTTTTCTTTTCAGTTTTGAAACTGTTTAGTTTGAACATAAAGACATTTTTTTCCAACAAGAGGCCAGAACGCTGAATAAAGTAATTTTACATTCCTTACGTTAATTTTGACAGTTAACTCGACCACCGTTTTTCATTTTCTGAACCGGGTGTTACAGTCACCATAATTTTCTTAGAAACTCATGAAAACCTCTGTTTTTTTAATTGTTTTTTAATTGTGTTTTAATTGACTTGTGCTTTGTGTGGATGACTATTGTTTGTAATTTGTTGTGTGACATGTAATCCCCAAGAGGCTGCCCTGTGATGCTCTGCTACTGCGACAACCACAAAAAGAGTGAAACGGCTTTCTGTGCTCACAAATAGTCTGAGATAAGATAATATATATATATATATATATATATATATAAAATCTGTCAAATAGACGTCGAAAAACTCTCATCTGCCTACAGAGTCCTGAAGTGATTTTACAGGGAAGGCAGGAAAATTTTAGTATTAAAAGCATTGACTAAAAACTAGAGTATTATTCACTATTTGATTTCATGTTCTAACGGCTTGAAATGTTTGTTAAAGTGTCAAAGTTTTGATTCACATTAACATTGATGAGACCGTTGGGGGGTCAGAGGTGAACCGCCTCCTATTGGACAACATAATGAGCGGATGGTGAGCGGCTGCAGCAGAAAGCTTTACCTTCTCTGTCCTAAAAAGACTCACTGTTGTTGATATCGAAGTGTTAAGTGTTTTTTTCTTCCTGCTGCTGCTGCAGAGTTTGTGTGCAGCCACATGACTTTGAGGCTTTGCCTGATTGGTCACATGCAATCCGGGGGCGGAGCCTGAGGCAGAAGCCTCTCCAACAGATAATGAGATTATTTTAACATATACCAGTTAAAAGTAAAGGTAACTAGTGGCTTAAGTTTTTCTTCAGAATCGTACTCAAGTGAAAGTATTCCTCTCATCAGTCCAATTCATACTAAAAGTTACTCATGTAAATGTATTGAAGTGAATGTGGTGTGTCACTTCTCACATCTACCTCTGGATTCAACAGACTGACGTTTCAGCGCTAATTCTACTATTTCGGTACCATAATGTCCTGCCAAGATTTACAGAGGACAGAGGCATGCTGGGAAAGACGGGCAGCGTGATTATAAGAGTCTTTCTCTCTCAATAAATAGAAATATTCCTCTCTCCGCTCATTTATAGCTCGCATGAATGTTTAAAATTACATCGCCAGAGCTGTCATTCAAGTTTTTATTTCCTGATCTTGTTAATATTAAACATCCAGAAATATTAAGTCTTTGCAGTATTCTTGACTGCAGCATAATTTTTTAGGTGATGTGAACCCCCCCGACCCCCACCACTACCACCACCACCAACCGCTCATCCACGCACAGCCTCCATCGGTTTTGTTGCAGCATTACTCCGAACACGCCTCGGTTTGCAGGCAGAGTTCAGAGCGACGGCTTGTATTGGCTCCGGCACTGATGACTGATTTTATTGACTGGAAAATTAAATCACTTGGATGTAGAAACCGTTGGCCCGTGGCGGTGGCCTCTGGATGGAAATGATTCTCCTCTGTAGAAGAGTCCCGGACAAATGTTCAAACCTGCTGCAAACAACATCATGAAAAAATGTGGCGCAGGAAATAAGTGACTGTGTTTCAGCTGTTAGTTGGAAGAAGTCGGGAGTTCAAAAGAAAGGAAAACAGGAGAATGCTAAAGAGCTTCAGGCATTTAAACACAAACAGAACCACAGATATGCTTGCAGATGCAAAGTGTGTGTGTGTGTGTGTGTGTGTGTGTGTGTGTGTGTGTGTGTGTGTGTGTGTGTGTGTGTGTGTGTGTGTGTGTGTGTGTGTGTGTGTGTGTGTGTGTGTGTGTGTGGGGTGTGTGTGTGTGTCATCTCTGGTTCTCTTCCTGGAAGCAGAAGTGCAGGTTGTGCTGGGAGGTGGATAGTGTTGCTGGGTTGTGGCACTGCTGTCAGGCCGCCCGGGTTACGGATGGATGTGGGAGACCGAGGGCAGGCGTATCACTGTGTCACCTCTCAGACCACCGCGAGCCACGCCCCACAGTCAATGACACGTCCGCCTCCGCACGCCTCAAAGACAGCCTTTTTAACATCTCCTGCCCCTGATTAATGCAAACAGATTGATCCTCGTGGAAGAGTTAGAGAAAATAAATACGTCACATGGATATTCATCAAGGATGTACTAAAGACCCTGTTTATTTTTTTTTTTTATTTGTCTTAGCCTGACAGGGTGACTCCTTGCTCATATGTCATCCACTTGTGAGGCAGAAATTAATACATTGTTACAGTCTGGATTCCAGCAGGTATTGTTGATTATCAACATTTTAGTCATTTATCACATTTAAAATTGACATATATGACTTGTCTGAGAAATGTTTCGTTTTTGTTTTGTTTACCAAACATTTGATCGTCTTTGAAACATTGACTACATTGATTATATTTGTTTTTATTAGACAAATGAAATGAAAAATTAGAGAAAGAGGCACAATGTTGCTTTTTTTCTGTATAAAAAAAATTACAGATTTATTCATTAGACTTTATTATCAATTAATCACAATTAAAAGCATTTTAATGTTATTTCAATCTCATCTCAGTATTCCATTCAAGAAGCAAGCTTTTTCAATTCAAACTGATTTTGCTTGTTGTTTAAATGTAACACTCGGATAACCTTGACATTAGCGTTGGTATCCATACTGTTTAGCATGTTTAGCAGGGAGGTGGTCCCAGAGACTTGAATTTCTTTGGTTTTATTTAGATCCTTTGATTATATTTTGCTTTCAGCCGTGCTCTCATCCACTCTTCAAATCCTCAGATTTTCTAAACTGAAACTTTTCATCCACAGAGCCAATTAACCCACTCTCATTCATTTTCTAATTTCTACTTTTTACACATGGTGGTCGTCTGATGTAGTGGGCCAGGGTGATCGCTCGACTGAAAGAAATTTTCTCATGTGCACTGAAATGAGAAAATCTTTCTTAAGAAGTAATTTTTCTGGAATTAACCAAAATTAATACATACTTTAAACGATTCTCAGTAGTTCCCAACCAGGGGTGTGGAGCCCGAAAATCAGGTTTGCACACTTCAAAGAAAGCCAGAAAAAGACCCGGGAAAATCCCCATTGCTTTCAGTTGGAAGGCTCCTGCTTTGGTATGTTGGTGAGAGTGGGCGTGTCCTCCAGCGTTTGGCTTCACTGTAATCGGAGAAGGAGTCCGCAGACTTTCTTTGAGGCAGTCATCAGACTCCAGGGAGAAAAAAAAAGTTGTAAACTGCTGGTTGTGATACCACAAATCAGATCAAACAACTTTGATATGAGTGTTTAAAAGCATTATAAGGATGGCTATTGTTTGGTTCAGAAAACATGTGCACAGCTACATAGTTTGATGAAACAACAGTTATTACTCCAAAACCAGGAAAAGACTTCACCGCTGTACCTTCATGTTACAAATGTAAGATTGAATACAAGATCATCTATCGTGGTATAATCTTGTTTGATCTCCCAGCATTATTAATTTGTGCTTCTAACACTGTGTCCTGTCATGTATGTTAATGAGAAAACTAAAACGTGATTATTTTCTTTATAACAAAACTGTCATTCCAACCTGTTTTACTGGGTCACATTAGACTGTTCGAGTGTATCAACTGAAATGTGTCCCAATCACAAAAACAGACTCAGCTAAATCTCTTACCTTTGCAAATGTGCTTTATCAAATATGATTTCTTTCATCTTTTAGAGGATTTTGTGGAGCCATCGGATGAGGGCGCTGAGAGAAACAGCAAATCAGGTCAGAAGCTCATGTCAAACGCTCATTGGGAATTATTTTGGCCTTTGTTTAAAATGTTTAAACGTGTGTCTTGTATTTTCTTCTTGGTCATCAGACTATGCTAACTACTACCACGGTTTATGGGATTGCCAAGCGGATGAGCCCGACGAGCTGGAATTTCAGAGAGGAGATCTCATCTACATCATTAGCAAGGTCAGCATCACCATCAGCAAAAATAATCTGGGAGGTTATTTAAGTTTCTTCCTGAATTCAGTGTTTTCTGGACCCTCATCTCCCAGTCAGTTCGATGGAGATTACTGCTCTGCTCTTCCTCCCTAATGGAAATCCATTCCTGATTGCCCCCTTGACTCGCAGATATAATTACAGTAGTTTAGGATGAGTAAAATGAGATGCAGACGTGTAAAATGTGTAATTATTTAAGGGTTAAACAACATCAGCTCCAGTAATAGTCTTCATTTCCCCCCTGAACATGCTGATTTCCCCAACATCTAAATTCCTCCGTTAGCGGAGCGCGTGTCTCCGTGCAACAGAGAAGCACCAACAGTGGCATTGTCTATTCCCGGGCCACTAGGGTGAAGTGCCGTTCGGGTGCTGCGTAATGGTGCTGTTGTTCATTATGGAGCCTCTATCACAGGGGTTAATTGAGTAGGCAGCCATGCGAAGCTCTTCAGTTCTGTTTGACGTAAACTGCAGGTGAAGCCATCCTGCATCTCAGCTCTTTTTCTCTCAATCTATTTCCTCGTGTTTTATGGCCATTGTGTAGTTACATGCAGAGTATCTACCAGTGAAAAGACACCCTACTGGAAATCAATGGCTTGTAATTTGGGCACTTTTCCTCCACTGTGTACAGGGACTTGTTCCCAGACTGTTGCTATTGGTCGGCCTCAAATTGAATCATCATGCTCTGCGTTTTGGCCAAATTATCTGAAGAAGAGAGGCAAGAAGAAGGAGGCATTTTCCTTAGTAATTATGTGTTTAAGGTTAGAAAATGATGCCTTTAATGTTCTTGCATCTTAAATCACTGGTTAAAGCAGTGGTTTTTCAAGTGTTCATTGTTTGTGAAGCTTACTTGATAATATAACTTCAGCATCACCTTGTGCTCTTTGCTCATTTTTTAATTTGGATTTATTTTGAAAATTCAGACAAGATCAAAACAACAAAACAAAGACAAAGCATGTGCACGCAATACATGGTTTAAACAATAAAAGACAAACTTATTTTATCCATGCCCATTCTCCATACGTTATAGGTAAGTCGTTAACCTGTTCACCCTTGAAAATATACAATGAACATCAAAACAATTATAATATTGAATACATTATCTATGTATATATATATAATGCCCATAAATATACATATATCATAAAAATGAAATTCAATATTGTCAATATTCTAAAAGTATGAATAAATCTATGTATTCACACTTACATCTAGTATGATATAATACACTATAATTTAAATACATATGAAACCAGCACTGTTGGATGGTAAAGCAAATCAATGTTCTCACATAGGATGAAACTGTTAATCTTTAAAGCTGAGCACAGGTTGGTCTGTTTGTAAGTTTGCATGTTCTCCCTGTGTGTGTGTGTCTATTGTCTCTGGCTTCTCCAGAAACATACATTTGCAGTTAATTGGTGACTCTAAGCTGCCTGTCTGTTTTTTCCCTGTGATGGGCTGTTGACCCAGCAGCCTCCGACCCTCAGTTAGATGGGCTTGGTCAGACGGTGGATGGATGAATGGATGAACGGACGGATGTTGTGTTTACAGTAAATTAAAGGAGTGAAGGTTTCAGGCTTTGACAGTGTGGGCCTGCAGGAATACGAGCCTGGTGTTTGTAACAGCAAATAACTTGCAGGTGAAATATGTCCTTCGCAGAAGATGGACTTTTAATTGAGGCTCTGGTGGCAGTGGCGGATAAATGAGATGCCAGCCGTCTCTGTCTGCGTGTGCTGCTTGATAGGCGAAAATGTCAAAACAGCCATGTTCATTTTTCACCCACCGATGACGAAGACCTGGCACTGGCGGGAAACAAAGGGGAGTCGGCTGTGCGCTGGCAGGTCCGCCTCACACAGCCTCGGCCTTGCTCTGCGGATTACTTTCCTCGGTATAGATCAGATTACTGCTTCACTGAAAACCTTAAAAGCAAAGTAAGTCCAGGTTGGAGGCAGGACTTGGTTGTTGTATCTCACAGTCTTAATGGCACAGATTACTCTTGTTTTGTCAAGCTGTAAGCTAAAGTCATAACAGTGACACACTATAAGAGAGTATTTTCACTATCTTCTAATGGACTCACAATGAGGGTCAGGTTGTAAATTATTTAAAGGTGATCTCCCAACTCCTCCTCAATGTTTGGTTTTCTGTGACGACTACCCGTGTCCTATTTTTTTGTGTGTGTGTCCTAACAGCGTCACATTCTTCTCATGAATAGCATTATTTGGATTATAGCTCGTAATCGGCGATTTATTTTAACGAGCCCTCGGGGAGGGCTTCCCCGCGTCTTCTGTGTGGACGCCGCAGACCCTGCCGCTCTTCAGCTTTTACGGGGGGGATCCCTGAGAACCCTGACCTCGATGAGTGAAATACGGGCCCTTGGCTAGAACTCAAGTCTGTCACTTAACTGGGGACGCAGACACGCGAAATGGCCGTAATAAAAGCAGGGCCCATAAATTCTCTCAGAGGGTGGGAGGCCTGGTTGTCTGTGCTGTTATGTCAACACTGACCATAATTACAAGGTAATAAGGACACGCTCTAAGTGCTAAATCAATGGTGCTAACAAACTGTTATTTTTAAAGCGGGGATGTGATTGACTGCTGAAGTGCAGAATGGGATAGCCACAGGCGTGGTGTCATATGGCTGTGAACTGAGGAGAACATGCCGATTGTATAAAAGGCCCTCATCCATCATTATTGATCTCTCACTTACTGTAAAGTGGGGGCATTTTTACTGTATCTGTGTGCACAGCCCCCCTTGTGAGTTGCTGTGTGTGTGCACATTTCTGTATCACTGACAAAGTAAATAAATTAGTAACCTCACAACTCATATGAATCCCATTAGTTTGAGATTATTAATCTGGCAGTTTGCCTCCGCTGCAGGTTTCTGCAGCCACTAACCTTCCGTCTGCACCGCTCCACGGCGGCGACGCTGCTCAGCCCGCTGACACACGATGTAGAAAAACACTTTGAAATCCACCCGACGACTTTGTTTTCCTTTTGTTCCTGCCTTTCATTTCTACGGCCTTACATTTTGCAACGCACATCATAGCTTTACAGTGACATTTTACCAAGCGCTGACAAATTCAACCAAGCTTAGGTTTTCTTGCAATATCACACTCAAATGTTCTTCGATTGCTTACACACGTCTTCACTTTGCAGCATGATCTATTTGAGGAGAAAAAAACTATCTGATTCACTAGAAGTTTGTCTTCATGGAAACCAGCGTAGACTTGATATTGCACACTGATCCACCAATAGGAGTTTATGGTAGTAGGATAACATACAATGTGCAGTGATTCAGCATTTGCATTGTTTATGATTGCATCTGTTTCAGGATGAGGATTAGATCAGGTCAGCCTTTAGCAGGGATTCTGCTGTTTCCTCAGTTAGCTCCTCCCATATTTTATTATAAGATATTTTCTCTGTTGTCACCCTTCTCGGTCCTTGCAATCTTTTCTGAATCTCTTGTGTTGCTTTTTTTTTTTTTTTTTCTATCTTTTTCTATCCAGCTTTGACTTTGTGACAGATAGTCCTAGATTTATTTGCAATTTCCAATGTGTTTGATAACTTTATCCACAAACACGTCTAACTCCATGGTATCACATTTCACTGTGTGCTTGCAGGAGCTCAGCGCTCCGTCCAATCACTCTGTGGTGAAAGCAGGAAATAATGCACGCAAAGCCGTCATTTGAATCCTCCTGTCTGCACGTGGTGGCACTGATGGTATCCTCGGTCGATCACTCGGAAAACACATGCAAACCAAATCTGCAATCTGCATGTGTGACCTTGAAATTTAGCACTTTATGCAGCATCTTACTTAATCAGGCCATATTAGTCTCAAAAAAATATTTAGATCAAGTTGGGCAACTGGGCGACATAATTCCCCAAAATGGTGAGGCAAAGAGGAAGGTCAATTAACCACATTTTAATATCGTTTGCCTTTATTCCTTAAATATTGTAAACCTAACTGAATTTTAAGGTAGAAAAGTATCAAATACATGCGTTTGATTCAATTAGCTTAATTTACAGCCATGCAGTTATTGCTTTACATTTAATTAGAAGTTCCAAACTGTCATGCATCATTAAATAGTCAGTTATAATCTGGCCCTCTGGTCGACAGGAGGAATTTTTCGCGGCCCTCACCATGATGGAATTTTTCCGTCCCTGTTTTAGATCATCACTGTTTCAAACTTTATTCATTATATAGGCTGCAAATCCTCATACATACAAACACATTCTGCATGATACAGAAAAGAAATGGAAGAGTGTGTCACACATATCACCATTCGCTGAACCATAGTCTGCAGGATTATTAAGGTAGTTGCAACAACAACAACAACAACAACAACAACAACAACAACTGTACATTGAAAATACAAATATTTATCTATTTATTCAACCAACTTTGGCAACTACCACAGTTGCAAAAGCCGTACCGATGAATTGTTTTTCTGTCTTGTACTGTGACTATTTACTATGAATACACTTTAGATTACTCTGATGTCATCACAGTTTCACCCTTTACTGGGAGAGAGAAGATGAGAACGAGTTTATGGTCTTATCATAAGTATGAAGCAGCAGTGTTGCCATCATTTTACAAATCACCCTATTTATTCATGTATTACAGTATGTCTTTCATGATTTTAGGGTTGTTGGTTTGTCATAAACTGGAAGAAATGTGAAAGTTACCAAACATGGCTTCTTGACCAGTAAGGCTTTAAGGAGAAAACATAAACTGTGTGTTTATATTCCTTCACATACGACAATAAACATATTACTTCACTTTGAGATAACAAAATAATAATAGTATAACAAAAGCAGGTTGACGACAGCTACTTATATTTTTCTACACGTCGTCACGGTGTATGTGAAATAACTTTGACCTCTCCAACAAACCTACAACCAAAATCTCAGGTCATGTGTACCCCACCCGAGTGTGGGAGGGGGACATATATTTACTGCGACTTTAAACGGAGCCTTAAAATGTTACACCTCTCATGTAGGGGTGAAACATTAATACAGATTAATAAATTAAAGTCTATATAGTAACACCAAATACCGGACAGAAAACACAATAAATCTAAATAAATGCTGCAAATGTGGTGATTTCCAATATAAAAGGGTGTTCAAATAAATAGATATTTATTGCTGTTTTCTTAACTTTTATTTTTTTAAACTGCCTCAATAACCCTGATAGCCCTGCTGACTTTGCTTAAGCTAATCGTGATATACTGTCGCTTGTCTGTATCGTGCACAGAGGTGTTAGTAGTAGGATTTACAGATGGTTGTGTCTATTAATTTATGGCATCAGCTAAAAGCTATCCTTTCACTTCTCCCTGACGTGTGTAATACCTGTGTACTTTGCCGGCCATGGCCGTCACTGAACCATAAGGTTGTCCTGCATTCTTGCCCTCTAATTTATGTATCCTGAATCAAAAGACACTACAGGCTCTACAGGTCAGCTGTCACATTCCTGTATTCCCACAGGCACTCATGGGGAACGGCGGGATGGAGTGGGAAGAGATTTATGGCCACAAACCCTTCCAGGGTCCTTTAAAACTGCCAGGCGCTGCTGCTGCCGCTGTTGCTAGTGCCGGTGCTGGTGTCTGTGTTGGTGCCGCCACCTCTCCCCTCTTTACCCTCTCTTCCTCCTGCATCCACCGTCCAACCAGAACCCTCGGAGAACGGAGACAGGCCAGCCAATCGGCTGCTGCTCCCAAAGCCAAGCATCACCTCATGTTTGGCTTCAGCGTTCAGCTTCAGCTGCAGGTCGGAGACAATGACAACGTGGACACCACTGACACCTTGTGGTGGTTTTTAGTTTTTAGACCTTTTTTTTTTTTTTAAATGATAATTTACACAAACATTAAAACCTGATTTACAGCTGTGTAAATTTACTTACTTTGATTTATAGTGACCTAAAAAAACTAATTCAAATTAAAAAAAAATTTAAGTTAGAAAATTCTTTGGTGTGTAAAAGGCTCAAATTCTTTCCGATTCTGTGGGGTCATAACAGGATTATTCTGTGTTTTACATACCACTTTGGCCTGCTGCCCAAAGGTCACACTGACTGAATGTGGCCTGAAGAAAAGGAAAGAGTGGGCTTAACAATCAGATGGGAAAAGTCAAGCAAGAGAGACAAAGAGTGTGTGTGAGGGGGGGGATCCCTTTATTCTTTTGTGTGAACTCCTGTCCCCCTCTCTTTGCTCCTTTTCTCTGTCACACACCCATTTAAAGACCCCTAGCTGCTATTGTGGCCATAGACACCACGACGCTATAGACAGGCAAGACATCCTATTTACCACCCAAAGTAGCAGGGGGTGAGTCTGGGGTTCGGGGTCATGCAGGAGGCAGCGGTCATCCCCCGGTCAACTACAGTAGGTCATTATTCAGCCCAAGCCAATAGCCCAGAACCGCCGTCCGAGCAACCCACCCCCCAATCCATTCTGCTTAATTATTATAAATGAGGGGCGGCGTAAACAGCCATCATTACAGACACTCAGTGGCATACACAAATCCACTTTAAATTGCTATTAAGTTAAGGAGCTATCTGTAATCCCAGGCGTGCATTAGAAAGGAGCGAGTAGGTTTTTCTTTTTATTAAATCTCATCGTCCCTGAGATATTTTCAAACGTTCTCATGCTCTGTCATGTTTCCAATTTGAAACCAATTCACTGATTTAATTAAAAGCCCACTTGGAAAAAAAAGTGGACACTAAGTAGCCATTTCCATCTGTGGTTATGCTGAGTTGTCGTCTATATTTCTGCATGGATTTCAACGGGATTACAAATTTTTTTATAACCTCTGTCAAATTATTTATTTTTTGTCCCCGACATGGTTTGAGGTGGAGTGAAGGTTCAGGATGGCGGTCTACGGATCCTCTGCGTTGGGCGCGAACATGTTTATCAGGGGAGCAGTGATGGAGGAACTGCAGAGAGCTGCAGTGGGTCCACATGGAGGAGAAGGAGCAAAAACAGAGAGGATGCAAGCAGCTTACAGGAGGGATGGGGACGACAGGAATGGGAGGAAAAGGAGGAGAGGAGGGGAGGAGGGAGTGGAAATGGGGAGGGAGAGATTGTAACACCCAGGCGGCGGGTTCAGCGGCAGGGCAATGAGAGACTTCCTGCGCTCCATCACGCCCAAGGCCTGCCTCAGTCAGCTGGTGGCCGAGGAAAGATGCCTCATGTGTCAGGCTTATTAGCACTCCCCCTAGTTTGTATGCATTTGGGATTGTGTGTGAATGTGTGTGTGTGTGTGTGTGTATATATATGTGTGTGTGTGTGTGTGTGTGTGCTTCATCTGTGAGATGTTTGTACGTGTGTGACGAGAAAAGGGTGGAAAACAGGGGCATGCAGGCCGGGTCTGTTCAGGATCGTACCCCCCGTGATAGAAGGTGTGTTTTCAGGGGGTGCAGACAGGTGTTAAAGAGGTGTTTTTGTTTGAGGTGGACCTGGAGTCACCTTCCCTCCTCTCCCCCGCTTCAGGCTCGGCTAGCTGTCAATCTGTCCTCCGGTCGGCAATGTGAGCGATGGGCCTATCAGGATGCCACCATTAGCCAGCCCCCTGAGTGGTAAATAAACGATCGCGCCGGTACACTGCAGGTGTTGTCATGGCAACCCGCTCTCAGCTGCCGGCCCCGCCCACACCCGTCCCCCCAACTCAAACCCCCCCCACCTCCCTCAATGCACTCGGTGGAGGAGTCACCGGGAGGTCAGCGAGTGAGCGCGCCGCAGCCGCCACGACACGGCGCTGTTCAGCTCCCCCGCACTCTGCCCAGGTTGTCGCAGCAAACACAGACTCCTGTGTGTGTGTGTGTTTGTGTGTGTTTGTGTGTGTGTTTGTGTGTGTGTGTGTGTGTGTTTGAGTGTGTGTGTGTGTGTGTGTGTGTGTTTGTGTGTGTTTGTGTGTGTGTGTGTGTGTGTGTGTGTGTGTGTGTGTGTGTGTGTGTGTCTGCGCGCGCGCGCGTCACCTCTCACACTGTGCAGATGCAAAGTGTGTGCCGCTACATCTTCTTAATGAGACAAAACCAGCCATTTCCCAGAAGTCTGTCGCTCAGGGGACGCTTTGATTTTCCTCAACCTCAACGCATCTCCCACCTCGCCTGAATACTTAACAGCTTGTTGGCGGTGCCGCAACGAGCCCCCAAAATGTCCCCTTTTCTCTTCCCGCACCCCTCCACGCACAAAATCACAGCTAAACAAATCAAAGCCCCCAAACACCAAATGAAAGAGACGACAAACAGAAGGAACGGGGGCATCGAGGAGTTTGCATAGTTTTTGTCATTTGGGTAATTTACCCTCCACGTCGTTTGCAATGTCCCTATTACAGCAGGTGTACTCTGGATGAACCCATTTCAAGAGTGAGGAAGATGGACTCTGCACGCCTGACAGACTTCCACTGCCATTGGCACCCACTCTGTGATGTAGCAGTTGTATTAAAATGGCGGCGCTGATAATCCAAAAGACCTTTCTCAGGGAGAATTTGAGACCGACTGCACAGATGGGCCACGGAGATAAATAAAACTCTCTGTCACTACGGTCGCTGCAATAGTGCTGCGACGCCCCCAAGGGAGAGAAAAACTGTTTTACTCCCTCTCTCCGTCTGTCTCTCCCCCATCTCCTCCTCCTCTTCTCTTCACGGGCCCTCAAATAGGAACCGGGGCCAGCTTTCCGCAACCGGGCTTTTCCCTGCGCGGTCTTATGGGGAGCATAAAAAAAGGCCATTTCGGACCCAACTTTCACTCAGCGAATTGTCTGTTTGTCAGGGAGCCAGGTGCAGTGGAGCAGCCCGGTCTGAGCTGTCAGAGAGGCTGGTGGGGGGGCGGGGGCACAATGAGGCCTGGGTGGACAATCTGCTTATTGTGGGTACCTGTTTGTGCTGCGAGAACACTTGAGTGTCGTTGTTTATCACCGTCTGAGTGCTTCATTTGTCCTCGATGCCCAAACGCCGCTCGTTAGCTGCAGGCCTCATTCCTCTGCCGGTAGAGGAGCTAAACCTTTAATGTCACAGCGTGTTTGTGCCCGTGTCCTTACATTTTGTGTAATGTTTCATCTGCTCGTCGGTGGCGAGACAAACTGGAGGAGCTCGGGGCTCCGTGGCTCCTTCAGGCTGTGAGAGGACGGCGACCCGGCTGGTGCCTCCTCTGCAGGCTTCAGCCTCCCTCTGGGCTTCGGCCAAATATTGATCCAGTGCAGATCAAGTTAGAGGCCCAACTGCTTTGTGTGTGTGTGTGTGTGTGTGTGTGTGTGTGTGTGTGTGTGTGTGTGTGTGTGTGTGTGTGATGTGACTTCAGTTCCTTAAATGCTCCAAGCTTAAATGGGTCTATATGTATGTACATATGTATAAAATGATTTATTGTTGAGGTGGAATAGGGGTAGGAGTACATAAGCTTAGGCTTCGTCCTCCTCTTTTTCAGTTATAGTTGGGCTTTATCTACTGAACCACTTCATTTTGGCTTGTTTCGTTTTTACGTTATTCTGTTATGGTTTGAATAATTTCATTGGTGCCCACATGCCCGAAATAAACTTAAAAGAAAGAAATAAAGAAAGAACATCTGGAAACATGAACGTATGCGTTTTCAGCTTTCCTAAATGTGCTGTAAAATAGTGACACTGTTAAATAATATCTTATTTTAATCGAATCAAGGATATTTTATCTTTGAGATGCAACATGAAGGCAATTGAGATTTATTTTCTTCCTAAATCTTTCACTTAGGTAATGAATTTATATTGTATTTCTTGTGATATATATGAATAACAAAGAATATTATAGCATAAATGTAAAAGCATGTCATGTTTATCTGTGTGCTTGGTGGGTTTTTAAGATTGATCGTTTTTGCTATTTTTATGTTTAAAACTAAAGTGTCTGAGTTTTTTTTTTAAATCAAAGTGTTATGAATAAAATATCTGAATATGTGAAATAAAAACATCCATTTCTCCTGAAATATAAACAAATTCTATACAATTAATGTAATATACATGTATAATATTAACTAATTTGAGTAATTTAATCAGAGTTGTTTCCTACAGATTATAATTTTATTTAAGCTAATTCAGTTAATTTCTAAGGGGATATTGTAATTTATGTTCATAGTTTTTGTCCGTTAAACTAAACAAAATAAAATAAACAAAAAATCGTTGATAGTTAATGCATAATTGAATAATTTCATAATTGTCACTGTTTGTGTTGCCTTCTTGTCTGAAAATTATTTAGAAGTTGGATTTACAGTAAATGCTCTGTTTTTTTTTTAATGTGTGTTTCTTTTTTTAATCACCGTGAAGAAATGAAGCCGGTTGATAATTATTCTGGGGGTAACAGGCCAGCTGCGGTTATGAGCCATTTTATTCCGAACACTCTGCCTCTCCACAGCCTTGTTTACTGTTTTCTTCATTTTTAATGAAAACCCTGGAGGCCGAGCTCCTAAATGTGTCTGACAAAACGACACCTGGTTGGTTTGACCAGATTGTTTCCTCCTGTAGTTGACTTTGTGTCCCAGACGAGGCGTTTTGAACTCTTCATAGGGCGCTCATTGAAGAACTGAAGGCTGCTGTTGAAGACTATTTCAAGATTTTTTTGTGACATTTTTAAGACAAAATAAATAAATACGGCTTTATCTTATTAATCAGTTATGTTCTACTTTCCAATAATATAGCGCCGTTTTAGCAAAACAAAGGATCGGAGGTGTCTAACATGTGGCCGGTGAACCAAGAGGGTCCAGCCCTGCCGGCGTGATGATCGTAGAGGAGAAATTCACTGTAATTCTAAAATACAAAGTTACGACACTGAGGGATTAAACATCAAATAGCAGCGCTGCTCGTAGATAAACTGCCGGGAATGCAGCGACATACTTTGGAAAGGTTCGCATTGAATACGCTCTTTACAAGATCAAATTATGCACACATTTTTAGAGAGCCCATGTATTTTTTATACGCAGGTCATCATGCTGTCACGTTCCAGGTCCGGCGCCGTTCACATCCTATTGGGCTCCTTGTAGCTCCTGAACTGGAATGAGTCTGACTGCCCTCATCTATTCTATCATTGTCAACACTTTACCACAGTTTGGTCGGAAGAAATAGGGAGAAAGGCCATATATAGTATCTTATGTAGTCTCTGGCCCACCGAAGGGTTAAGCTGACAGTTTCGGTGTTTTAGTGGCTACTGGAACACGCCGGGCCCTCCTCCTGTATAATTGCAGTTCAAATCATTGGAATGGTTGTTCTTGTGCTAATAATATGGGACAAGCGGCAGTGTGGAATCAAATAAAAATGTGAGATTGGCGCTCGATCCGGCTCGGTTTTACTTGTTCCCGCGGCCCACTGGGAGACCTAACGCTCTTTATTTGCTCATTTCGGGTGCAGGAGTACAACATTCACGGCTGGTGGGTTGGAGAGCTGAACGGCACCATGGGCATCGTCCCCAAGGACTACCTGCACCCTGCCTACATCCTCTGAGCTCCAACAGGTACCCAGGCACTCTCTTATCATCAGCATTATGGACCATTACTGTGGCCTAATACACAGAAACTGTCCCCCTGGTACTCATCCAGTCGTTGACCTGCCATTTATGGCATCTGCTGGCTGGAAGAAGTACTGCATAAAGGGATCTGAGCCCTGCAATGGGCGGCGGGTGAGAATAAATACATGCAACCAAAGCATGATTACGGCGTCACTTGTCCTATTTAAGAAAATGATTCCCTAATACTGGAAGAGAGGCTCAGCTTCAAATGAAGGCTGAATTATTAATGCACCTTTTCTCTGATAGTGCTTATTTTTTTGTTTGTTTCTCCAGCACCGCTGCTGCTGCTGCTGCTGCTGACACATCCCATCATAAATGTCACACACAGATCCGTCTGATAATCCCATGAGTCTGTAAATCTGCTGCAACACTTTTAGAAATCCCGCACCTACTGAGCTAATGTGCGAAACACAGGGTTTAATCCAGAGGACGGAACTTAATCAGCTAAATGTGGGCAATATTAATACTTAATGGTTACTGTTTGTGTATCCCTGTCATTTTAATTCATTAAACCTATTCAAACTTTCATGAGTATTTTCTGATATTTTGTAACCAGTTAAAAAAAGAGAGAAGAAAAGTTCTCATTGATAATCCAGCAGATTAAAGGTTGATGAATTAAAGTGGGCTGAGGTGTGTTGGGCCATACATTTAAAAAGAAGATAGAAGAAATAATAATAAAAAAAAAGAAATTGTCTTGGATTTAAAATTGATATGTGAACATTATATTGGTTTACTATCAAGTAACTCTCAATATTGTGTCTGTTTTCGTTTTATTATTATTGTTTTAAAATGCTGGATTGTTTATACATTTTGTTAAGATTTTTTTGTTTGTTTTTTTAAGCCTTTTAATAATGTTCATACAGAAACAATTAAAATATTTATAAAATTAAACAGCTGACACATGCATGAATATTGATGAATGAATAATTTTAACGAGCAGATACATTTACATCACATATCAATGTAAATGTTTAATTTATATTAATAATAATTCATTTCATCAGTCACACTTGTGAGCAGGTACATCTGGAAGCAAAAGTTGTTCTCATTGGTTTTCGGCAAGAAACGTAACTGATTTGACTAAAATTCAAATATCACATGAAATTAAAAGAAACGTTCTTCCAAAGTAATAATTGCAGTATGCTGAGATATTCCACTTTCAACACGAGAGGAGATCTTTGTGCATTTTTGCATCAATCTAATTTCATCACTTGAAACCTGATTTTAAAATATCTCAGCTTCTTAAAATCGAGCATTAATTCTTCAAATCATCTATCAGTATTCATGCATATGTCTGGTTTCCGTTCTAATCCTCAATAAAGTTCATACAAACACAATAAATACCCAAAACTGCACAACTTAAACTTTAAAGCCCCCAAATTCTTTATCAGTCTGTTTAGTCTATAGTTTTTATTTTTAAATTTTAATGATCACAAAATAATGATTCTCTTGATAAAAGCTGTGATTTTACTGTCAAGTAATCATATTGATGTGCACAGAAACGTCACTGCTTCAAATACTAAATGTGCCTTGTTTTAACATCACTTCGGATGTTATATTTATGCTTTTGAAATGAATATTTTCCTCTTTTTTTTCCTCTTTCTTGATTCTCATAACATGACACATGATACATTAATAAAAGCAGCCGTGGTGTGTGGTTTACTCACTAAGTACATCTTAACACTTCTTCACATTACCGTTGGAGGAGTGTTGTGTGTAGATTGATACCAAAGTAATACCTGTTTATTACCAACTTGTGCCTGTTAAACTTTTAAATTGAAATCTTTGATAAACGTCCTATACCTGAACATCATGAAAGTAGGTAAATGATTCTCATGGCCACGTGGCTTCCTGACCAATACACCTTCCAGCAGAGACTCCTGCAGAACCAATAACCCCAACCCACATCCAGGACTTGGTCCAGGCATCGGAGCATGATGATGCCCCCTGGTGGACTTTTATTGGAGGTGCACCGACGGGGTCCAGACTGGCAGAAGGCGGTTGATCCAGGAGCTGGAGAGCTCTGAGGAAGACCCAAAACTCACCAGTAAACATACCAGAGCAAATAATTAATTTGACTGTTTACATTTACACCGGATATATAAACATGATCAATATGTCCAAAACGCTCCATAAAGTTTAGAAGTTTCAGGAAGAATGGGAAGAAAAAGGAGCCATTCTGTCTGAGTTACTTTATAAAACCGCATATAGGATGGGTGAACAGGAGACTTTGTTTCATTTGAAAGAAGCCTGAAAGCCAATTAAAACATTAGTGGAATATTCTGCACTGTTCATGTTCCTAAATATTGTCATTGTTTTTCAGTTATTTATTTCTGTGAAGTAAACCTTTGTAGTTTATTATTAACTTACCACACAGAACACCAAAAGAAAGGCTTTATTCACTTTTGATAATTTGTCCTCATAGGATCAGATGGTTTATTCTAAGTTATATTTCAATTTCAGACATTTAGTGCCATTTCTGACTCATATTTTCCTCGTGAGAAATCCAAAACACACAAATTGACGTCCTCATTACTCTTGAGGTAAACGCAGTGTTGACTTTCAGCCACTAGAGGGCAGAGTTAATGCAGCATTTCAACACTATGAGATTTGCAACAAAAATAAGAAAAATAAAGACAGATTCAGGAAGAAAACATATTTATTCAAAGTAAAACAAGATAATAGTGTGCATATATACATGGATGTCAACAGTACCTTCAACAGCATAAAACATGAGGTCACGTTAGAAAGAAAGAGCTTTGCATTCATAGAATTAATTAGAGAACAGGAAGGTGTTCAAAAAGAAAACAGGAAATGCCATTTTAAAGCAAGTAAATGTCAAAACTCCATTTCTCTTTAACAGCTTGTCTGGAAGCTTTAACACAATAGTAAAGTCACATTAAACTCCGGGTCCCTTTTAAATGAATGTAGTAGTGTCTGGAAACAACGATGAGGTCAAACTGCAGCCACAGACACACATCTCAAACATGATTAGATACACTCATTTCCCATCATTCAATTCACATTTATTACACAAACTGAAATTTTTTCAGCTTTTATGTTTTAAAATACAAGGGTTTTTTCCCCCCCATTAAAGGCCTAAATGATCAAATGTAAATTAAGTTTTTCTCCCAACACTTTAGCGCTATGGCTGAAGAAACAAGTGGACAATCTAGTAACTTTCCAGTAATGTTCAAAGATTTTAGATGCACCTGATGTTTCAGGGCTCAGAGAAACTAATATCTTAAAAGCAAAATAATGAACAGAAATTAGTAAAAAAAAAAAGTAAAAAAAAAGAAGTTTTTTTTATAAAAAAAAAAAACAAAAGGCAGAAATGAGTTTGTCGTTTATCATTTTCTCCTTTGGTCTGAATAAATTAAACCAAAATGCTTTGAATTGTTCAGTTTATGTGTAATACATTAAAAATATAAAGAAGTTTCACTTGTTTGAATTGAAGGGAAAATCAACATTTTGAGTGTATTGCAGTTGAGACGATGCGATCACATCATCAAACAGTGACAGAGTTTTTTCTCAGGCAGGACTGTTGTGAAGCAGCAGGTCGGAGTTTGGTTAAAACCAGCTTCTCTTTGACACACAAGAATAAAACGGTGCAGATTCACAGAAAAAGAGTGGATGTTAAAGAGATGTGACACCAATCAACACCACGGGAGAAAATAAAACTCTTATCCAGGCGAACTCAAGTTTGAAAAGTTTTTAGAGTGAAGCTTTTTGGGGTTTTTTCGTTCCTCTGATAATAAACATGATGAATTCACTGTGAGATGATTCACCTCCCTTCAGCGGAGGACAAATGAAAACCAGCCAAAAGAAACCTTTCACATGTATCTGTCTGTGAGAATCATGCAGCTTCACATCTTTCTCCAGACTAAAAATGTAAAATTAAAACTGCTTTTTCACAATGAATTCCCTTTCACTGACTTCTTCTTTCACGGCTGCAATAAAAGAGTAAAACTGAGACGCAGCAGATGTTGTGCGTCATTAAAAAGGTTTCCTGGTATGAATTTAGATTTTTACGTGTCACCAGCAGTGGGGCAATACGGGGTTAAAAAGAGAGAATTCATCCTTTAATTCAAGTGTCTTCTGTCTTAATGTGTCTTTGAAATGTGTCTTTTTCTTTTCTTTTTTATATCAGTCTGCATGATAATGCTCATTATTGAAACTAACTGAACGTGAGCGCCCTCTGCTGGTACTAAAAAAAACTAATCAGATCCAAACATGAGACAGAAAAAATAACATTTTTGATTTTCTCACTTCCGATGTGCCAAAACATCCCCACAAAAGAGCAGGCTCCGTCAAAATAAAAGCATCGGGAAAATGACTAGGTCTGCTCTGGCCTGGAGAGAGTGATTTACCGTGTTTTGACTAATGAAAACATAAATCAGAGCGTCAGCGACTTCTATGGGCTCTGCTGCTCACTGGACTACAGTAACCAGCCTACCTGAGTATAAATCTAATTCTTAAAGTTAAATTAGGAGACGACTTGCCGTTTAACGGTACAATATGTAACATTAACCAACCAACGTTTGCTGGACGCTGGCAGGGAGTCACTGTAGTGTTCAGTCTGCCTTCTCCCAGCTCAGTTTGGGCTGTTGGCCACTTGTTGCCATATCAGGCCTTTATTAACGCGACGCTCATCGTGTTGGGGTTCAGAGGTATGAAACACAAAAGGTCACTCCTTCTCTGCTGAATGTGGCTCGAGTGTACGGCACATCGGTGAGGTGCAGCGGCCCGGGCACAGATCACGTGGTTCAGGTGCTGTCAAACCAGGGGTGTCAACTCCACAGTCGGCACGCCACAACTGGCCCCCGGAGAGGTTCTAACGGACCCGCCGGAGGAGCTTCCGTGTGAAGTGTAAAGGAAGTAAGATTTCAGTACATGGGAGGAGGAGTACATCAGTAGCATGAGCATCAAGACCAATGGTCGGAGACATCATTTCAGAAAACTCGCCAGATTTAAATTGAATTAAATTGATTTAAATTGAATTAATATGAATTAAAGCACTTCTTTGGTTGCAACAAAATTCAATAGAAGATAAAATACGGGAATCTGATGGAAGCTGTGAAATGTTGCAGTGTTTTACAACCCGAGGCGTCTTAAAGAAATTAAATTATGTTGAAATTGCACTTATTTTTCTTTATGTCCAGGCGGTTTTGTAAAATGAATATTTAATAAATAGAATTTTAGTAACAGGAGATTTTTGTGTAACTTCAGCTTTCTTTTTACTAATCCTGCCCACCTCTCCTGTGTGTGGCCGGTTGACGAGATTGAGTTTGACCCCCCCCTGTGTTGAACTAAAGCACCTCGGCCTCCTGGTGCTGGTCTGCAGCGTCCAGACACAGCGAGGCCTCCTGCTCCAGACATCGACCATCAGTCAGTCCCGGCACGCTGCTGCTCTCCAAGATGCTAATGTCACTGTTTTCAGTCAGATCTCCGTCACCCACCGCTGAGTTCACGTCCTCGTCCTGCTTTTCCACAGTGCATCCGTTAATCTGCAGGTCCAGGATGCTCCCGCTGGACGCCTCCACCTCCGACCAGTGGCGGACGACCTCAGGGGGCAGCTTCACGAAGCCGTTGGCGGCCTGAATCGAGAGGTCGGCTTCCTCGCTGGCGCTCTCCTCTTCATCGCTGACCTTCACGATGCTCCCGTTGGAGGAAGGCAGTGATTGGCTGTCCTCTTCACTCTCCTCTTCGGTCCCGATCAAATCCTCCAGTGTCTCTTCAGCAGTGTCTTCGTCACAGGTTCCCTCACTGAGGGTTACGTGGGACTGAAGACAAGAAAAGACAAATTATAAAACCAGAAAGGAATTAATCGGAAACGGTTCCATTCATATCCGACACCACCCTAATTTCAGTTTCACTCCGACACACTTCCACTGATCCACAGGCAGGAGGACTTGGAGAAAAGTCATGCTCCACAAACCCGGGATCTTCTCACGGTGAGGCGAGCGCGCTCACCACTATATTTAGTATTGTGAACTTGTAAACATGAATACTGCACCTGGAGCATTTCCTCTTTGGTTTGAGCTTCTTCTCCACCCGACATGTGACTCTCTGAGGCCAGGGGATTTTCCAAAACCAGCCGCTCCAAACAGACGTCTCCCACAGCTTCTCCATCAGGTGCGGCGACATCGTTTTCCATCACGTCCTCCTCACCGGTATCGTCTCTAAAAGCTAAAATCTCTATTGAACCGTCAGACTTTTCATGTTTTACTTCCTCCCGGGAGTCCAGATGAGCTGAAGTTTCCCCTCCTGATTCTAGAGCTTCGCCACTCTCATCCTCAAACACACTGTCCACACACTCTTCAACCCCTCCTCCCACGGGCGAGTGCACCACCACAGGAGTCTGGATCTGGGAGCCGCTGTGCTGGATTCCTTCCTCCAGGCCGAGCCCCTGTGTGTCGCCCAGGCTCTCGCCCAGATAAAACCTAGCCGCCGTGGGGCCGCAGTTCTCCACCACAGCCTCCAGGTGGTCGCTTCTCTGAGAAATCTTTACGGAGGATTTCGCCGTCTGCTGCGATTCAGCCGAGTCCTGATCCCCGAGCTCCAGTAAACCTTCCAGAGGGTCCAGATCTCCACACGAGAGCAGCTCGGGGCTGAAGGCCTCGTTAGTTTGTGGACAGGGTGGATGAAGAGCCGGGCTGCACGAGCAAAGACAAAAGATTCAAGTTACTTTATGACAGGGCTTCACCAGCTTCGCCACCCAGGAGTAACATCACTACAATCCCCCATTGTGGACTGTGTTTGGTTTTACAAGATGAGACAGAAGAATTTGAGCCAATAAGCTCAAAAGATCTGCTCTAATTCTTAAACCTTCTTCCTTCAAAACCTGTTTGCAAGGTAATCAAGACTTGATGTTGGTTTGGCTGCAAAGGCGGGTCACACTCCAAACTCTTTCCTCTTCCGTTCTTTCACTTTGAGTTAAGTAATAAACTGTTTTTGGCCTTCCTGTCAGAAGCTTCACCCTGAGTCTCCACAGGAGGCGGAGGTAAAAGATCAGACTTGCAGTGCCTACCTTTCCATGGACTCATAAGAAACAGTCAAACTGGAGTCCTTGATGGCGTCGTCCTCCTGAGCCTGGGCCAGTCCCCGATTGGACGAGGCGTAGGTGAGGATGGCGTCCGTCACGGAGTACGGCGTGTGGCCCTGAACGCAGTCCTGGATGTGACCGATGGGCAGCTGCGTCTGCAGGAAGAGGTGGAGCTGGCTGTCGGACAGACACACCGTCGTGTGCACCACCCTGCAGCAACAAACAGGTACAAAAACACACCGCCACACACCCGCCTGTGATCTCTTGTCTGACAAAACATTACGGTGAAGCTGATAAGGAAGAAGCAAAAACGCAGGAGTCTTCAAAATCACATGGTCTGATCTTGACTTCAAAATATTACCAACTCTGGCACTCTTAATGATAAAAACTAACTTTTCCAAGAAGGCCTGGAGTCCTTTCCTCCGCCTCTCCAGGAAATCCTCGTTGCTGAAGGAGAAGAAGGATTTTCCTGGAAGGTCTGGTACTGGTCTGTAATGAAACAAAAAACCAGCAGTGAGACTGTAACGCGCAGGAAAACACAGATTAATGCTTTTACACCATCAGGAGATTTTGGCTTGATTTTAAAATTAGGTGAAAGTCTTTCTACGGACGCTTAGATTTTAACCAATGAATTACCATTAAAAGGGGGAATGTGAGGCTGTGAACGACACGGGTCATTTCATAAACTGGAACTAAATTCATTCAACCCGTAGAGTCTTCAGGTGATACCTCCTCAAGTTCTCTGGGACTAATCCACTATGTCTGAGGACAACTCCTGTATATTCATAAGGAGATCCTGCTCCACCATCTGTCATGTTTGTAACCGGATCACAATGCCAAATCAACCTTTTATGGGACGGACGAAAGAAGAAAAAGAATAAACAAGGTGTCGCTGGAGTCCTGTTGACACTTCAGAAGTCCAAGTCTGAGTCTTTAAACGACACCTGGACTCCGTAAAACAAAGTGTCTGTGGCTTCAAAACAGTTTTTCAGTTTGGTCCAAATAATAAAAACCTTCACGGCAGCAGAGCGTTTCTTCTGTTTGCATTTCTCAGACGCCGTTGCACAAAAAGAAAAAAAAAAAAAAGTGTCCTTTGACCGACACGGTGGAGTTGACGCGTTGGCGTTCACATGCATGAATAACAAAGCAGGAGCTCTCTTACACCAGCCCCGCGTTCTTCTGCATCTTCTTCCTGAGCCACACAAACTCGCTGTAGCGCCGGCGCACGCACGACGTCTTGGCCGTGAAGGCTTTGCTGTTGGTCTGAAAGAAGAGAATCACACGAAGTTGTCGAGCAGTTATATAAACTCTTGTTAACCGAGAAAGGCTGACAAACCACATTTTTCTCTCAGGTTCAGTACATAGACACGTTCTGTTTAACTGCACTGAGACTTACTTTGCTCTTAATACCTCCGTATGAAGACGATGGTAACATTTAGCCACACTGAGGCTGCAGGTGGTGATTTTAAGAAATTAAGTATATTATATCTTTACAGTTTTAAGAGTTTGGATTCACAGCCAAGTCATTTCCTGTGTGTTCATTAAGAAAATGTTTTAGTTTCAATTATATATTAGAATGTTATTAATTAATTAAGCTACTTTAACCGAATATAGTACAAACTGATTACATTGTGTGAATGAGCATTCACACATTATAAATGCATTGTGCATTCATGGAGTATTAAGTATAAGTACCAGATACTTGTTATACGACCTCTGGACATTTCATGACGAAATTAAGACTATTTTCAATGTGTATAGATTATTGGAAATTAAATGAAAGTAGAAACTAAAAACTGGGATTTGAACCTGTTTTCTCACACTCAACGGTAACATATTAAAACATGATGCCAGCTGAAGAGTCTGGTCTATAAGAACAAATACAAAAATAGAAAAGAAATAAAATGAACGTGCACTTTGAGATTTTTACAAATAAAAAGTATTATTATTGTTATTCTACCAACAAAGACACTGAATTTAATCTGCTGCAATAATGTTTCCTAACAGATGTTTTTTTTTTTAGAAAAATTAGCCCTTTTGAAAATAATCAAACTAACTATAGCAATCTGTTGTTAAATTTCAGCCTCTGGCTGCCGGCTGACAGTCACAAACAGCACAGGAAGACAAAAAGGTCCAAAATGACACCGTGTGCGTCCGTTAATTTGACAGTTTGCTCCAATAATCGACCTCATTCATTGTGTGAATGGTGCTCCAGCTGTTGGGAGCTGATGGGAGGACTGAGGCTCCATCACATGTCAGATTAGCTCCGGTAACGTGTGACACAGTCCAATGATGCTGGCATAACAGGCTCGTCTTTGACAGGCGGGAATCAATTAAAGCACCGGCTGTGTGGGTGGAAGACACGTCGTGACATCAGATCATCACGTTAGAGTATTAACGTCCTCCGAGGCATCGTTTCTTTAATTTCCCTGCAACCATTCCTCCAATCTGACATGTTGGAGCCGCAGTGACATGCAATGGATCAACGTTCAGCCACCTGCAACCAGAATTAAACATTGGTGGGAGACGGATGGTTTTTCCCATGTAAAACTAGTGAATCGGGAAAATTGCTGTGATTTGTTTTCTGTGAAACGAAACAGCGACACACACACACACACACACACGCACGAGAGTTCATTACACCACTGTACAACCCTGCCATGACACCCACAATAGGAGAACGCCAATAGGAGAAGAGGTGAGAAAAAGAAGTAGTAAGTATTTGTAGAAGACGCAGGAAATGTAGTAAAAAATTTGAACTAAAGAAAGAAGTAAAACTGCAAAAAATAGAAAACAAATGAGCTTTTTTTTCTTCTTCTCAACTGACTCATCTATTAGTTTCTCTGGCTCCACACGGAATAGATTAACTGAACGATGAAAGAAATCAGGAACTATTTACACAACTGAACAATGACTTGACCGATTTTTTATGTAAAGAAACCCAAACGTGTGTTTTTTATCCAAAACAAACTCTTGTTCCGACGGGGTTCCTCAGCTGGATGAAGCGATAAATAATCCACAGCAAACACAGAGAAAGGGAGAACACGCGAGGTCACCTGATCTCAGTTTCACAAGTCAACACGTCCGTCTGGACGGCGAGCCTCACCGCTGACACGGCATTCCTCCTCCTCCACAACAACCCCGCCGAGTCAGGCAAAGAGTGAACAATCAGTCAACTGCACGACACGCCTGAAGACACACGCTGAACCAGACAGCTCCAGGGACAACCGCAGGGCAGCGCTCCTGCTTCCTGCTGAATATTACCTGGAGAGACGTCCTATCAACCATCTGGTTTCATCGTGACGTGACCATTTAGATTCTGTCTGTCACGTGGAGCGAGCATTTAAAAAGCATCCCGACCATGAAGAGACGAATTCAACCCATGCAGAAATGTTCAAAGCTACACAAAGAGACACATAATAAAGCCCAAAAAAAGACAGAACACCAGAACCAGGAGACATAAAACGGCCACAGAGGAACAAAACCACTGCCAAAGCGTGCTGAAGGACACTGAATCGCAGGCTGAACAATCTGTATTGATCACAGATCATATCATGTTTACCAAACACTTGTGGAGATGACGGGAAACTCTATGGGCAATGAGATTTATTAAAAAAAAAAAAACTGTGTTATTGCTCTTGCTCCTAAATAAAGTTTGTCTGCCAGAAACTATCTTTAAAATCTACTTCATGTAAAATGTTTCACTTCTGCACAGAGAATAAACCAAAACACCAAAACAAGAGCATCACCACTCATTTCCAACTCGCAGTTCCCCAAATCGATCCCATCAAAGTCGATATGTTTCCAAACAAACCGGAATTTATAGCCATCGAATTGTACTGATGTTTTTCTAACTGATGTCATCTTGGGGAAACTTGCCGCAAGGGTTTCTGGGATATCAAAGATGGCGTCGCCGCAGCTCAATCGAAAATATCAACATTTGACAGATTCAGCCTGGAAAACAAGCCAGACTTTCTCAAAGAAAGAACCACCAAAATAGTCTCAAATGTTGGGAAACTGACGACTAATCGTTTTTCCAGTGCAAATCGAGATCTCGCGAGATCGAGTGTACAAACAGGCTCTTGTGAAACAATGCGTCGGGAATCCTCACGTCTCCTTGAAGTTAAGACAAACAAACCCGTGGATGTTCTGTGAAATTTGGAAATACGTGTTTTTATGAGTGTAAAGATCAATTGCATTCAGAAAGGTACTGACCGCGTATTAGAGATGTACATCAACTAAATCTGGGTCTTTTAATTTTTCATGATCAGATTCTGGTAATGTAACTTTAACTTCGGCTGTGACAGAAGGTATTTATCAACTTAAATTTTTTTTTTGCACGGGGGTATTCATATTTTCAGTCAATTAAACAATTGATTACAGTTTTATTCCGGATTATTTATTTTGCACACTGCTTTCAACGATAATTTTTCAGTCAGTCTATGTATATCCCCCATGTTGTTATCACAATAATGATACATTGTAATTTATTGTGCGGATCTTATTAAAACAATTTAAAACTAATAACAGAAAATAAATGTCACTAAGATTCTGAGCAAGTAGAAAAAACCCCACATAGAGACAAATCTACAACAAATGAGAAAAAAACACCCAGAAAAGTCCCAAAATAAGACTCAACATGACCACAAAGGCAATAAACTGACACAAAACTGCAAAATGACCACAGACACATGACATCTGAACGTTGACGTAATCAGCTGTAAAAAAAAAATAAATAAAATGTCGTCACAAAAAGGTGTTAAATACCAGACAATAGACCAGAATACAACAAAAAGATTCTCAACAGGTTGAAAAACAGGCAAAGAGGCACAAAAAGACCCAAGAAGTCCTCAGAAATGACATAAAACTGCAAGATACTGTGCAAAATACCCACAATAATGGCAAACTTGCCACAGAAAAACCCGGCGATATGACAATACTGAAACAAGATGATAAAAAGATTACCTGCAAAAAAAGCCAAAGGTGCAAAACAACTACAAGAAGGTACAAAGGACTATAAAGACTCAATACGAGGACAAAAACCCACATATACCAGAATAAGAAGCTCAGTGAAAAGAAACAAAACTGGAAAAATAACCAAAACCATGTTATTGTGTACCTTGTGAAGCAATTTGACCCACTAATGGAGCTTTTCCACTAGTTTCTACTCAGCCCTGTCCAAACGCTGCTACACAAATAAACTTAAAACGAGGAATAAGTTCCATAAACAATAGAAGAAGAAAAAAAACAAAAAAACATACGTAATTCCAAATTTGCTGTTTGTGCAAGAATTCAAAATGAACAAAGTTCAATGATCGGTAAGCGGATTGAAACAGAGCAGCCGTTCTGCCGGGTGTGATCCTGCTTCCGTTCGACTACTCACGTGTAGGAATATCTTGTAGTCCACGTACGAGTTCCACGAGCCTTCACTTTGGACCCGTGGATCTTGGACCCGCACAGCCACAAACTCCTGCAGGAAGGAAACGGACACAGAACTGCTGAGCGGTTTCCACGCTGGATGTTCAGCTGAACCAGCAGATCGAAGCACGACGGCGCACAGCAAGTTCCGCAAATGTTCGTAATGCGTCGGTGGAGCGTTTTAATATGCGAGTAGAAGTTCTCTGAAGGCAGAGAGATGAAGTTTGTGTAGTAAAAGTAAAGTCAGAGTGAAAGCAGAACTGCAGTGGGGAAGCTACTCACATCTTCTTCGCGGTTGCTGTTCATCCTTCCGAGTGCAGCACTGCGGAGGGGAAAAAAAAAAGAAAAAGTGAGAACACAGTTCAGTCAAGTGGACAGAAGTGGCCACGTATGTGTGCGAGTGTTTCTACGGCGTGGTCACAAGCTGCTGAGTCACCCTTTAAAAGAGGAGCCGGTCAGCGTAAATTCACCGGGCTCCTCTTTGAGGTTCATGCATTGCGGGACGCATTTCACAAACTCTGGCGTGACATGGGAGCTTCAGACTGAGGAGTTTTCTCTTCTAAAAACCAGGAATGATTTAGTGCAGTGCATCCAGGTTGTGAAGGATTTACCTTCAGGAGGGCTGATGAAGATATTTTGAGCTCTTACTTGTTGAGTGGCACGTCATGTTGTTGTGTATTGCAATAACGATAGGATTAGCAATAAATAGACATATTTTGACCTGTCCACTCTGCCTTTGTTTTTAGTTAGCTGAGATTGGCTCCAGGCAAACCTGAAAAGGATAAAGTGGTGAAGATGATGGACGAATGGACAAATATTGAAGTATTTTGATAAAGATGTGGGACTTTGTTTAAGATTATCAGCTTTTTTTTTTTTGCAGTTTTTTGTGGGATTTTTCTGAAACAATTCGTTAACATCCCAAAATCTAACCGATTGACCCTTGGACGATGACAAATCATCCCCGAAGATCTTATGCAATTCGGGTGAGTGTTTTTTGCAAAAAGTTGGTAAAATATACCAATAAATAAATAAATACACGCAGACGAACACACAACTTTCTCCACGAAAGTAATCATACAATACAACAAGGCTCAATTACGACACCGAGGGGCAAAATGACCACAAAGAGACATTAAACTACTACAGCAATGTGAAAAATACCCAGAAACCGATGACAAAACAAAGTAAGAGAGACACCGAACAACTATACAGATGTGCAAAATGACTGAGAACGGCCATACAAATAGCATAAATGAGTCAATTTAACACGAAAAGATAATAAGACGACAAACACACGTAAAATTGGTAGAAATGCGAGATAAATGACCTCAAATATTCACAAGACTATTAAATTTGCATTTTCGATCATACATGTGTACCTAATAAAACGGTAAGGGAGTGGACACTAAATTGAAATGCCGAGAGTTAAAATGAAGGAAAGAGATGCTTTTAAAAATCTAGCACAAGCAAGAAAAAGCCTAATTGAAAGGTGTGACACACAAACATCCAACACTTTTATCACTTTTCCCTCCTCATTGACACTTTAAAGTTCAGCGTTGCTGCCCAAGCTGCAGTGTTTTCCTCTTTAACAGCTGTCACAGTGAAGGCAAAGCTCAGGAAATCTGTTCAAGAGTACGTTACATCTCCAGAGTGTCTATAAAACTAAACTTCACCATAAACAAATGTGCCGTAAAGTAAAAAATAGCAGCAATTAAGTGATCAGACTTCACGAGAGCAGCTTGAGTTGTGTGGCCTGAATGATGACACTTTAAAAACCATCGGGCATGAGCCGAGTTCGACTCACTTTCACAGGTTGTTTGCTGTCTGCTGCCGCCGCTGCTGCTCCGGGGTCCCGCCGGACTCTGTCGGTGCTCTACTGCCCGTCGACGTCTCTTCCCTTCCGGAGAACAAAACCGTGAAACGCGGAGGCTTGTTTTCACGGACAGCTCCTTTCTCCATTCCGCAAGTCACGGCCAGCGACGTGCTCGCGTCATGTGCTTACGTCACTACGTCAAAAGGGGGCGGGGTAGCCAAACGGATGTTACAAAAAAGACTTAATTCAATATTTAAAAAAAAAAAAGGTTTATCATTCAATAGCAGAAATAAAAATATTGTATGTTTTTAAACAGATAAATTTTTTCTCTCCGGTGGTTTATCCAGACGCTGTTCGGTCAGCTCGGTTCATGAACTGTAGATCTCTAAACAACGTGGAAGGAGCTGCTCCTTGTGTGTGACTCTGCTCTGGTTCATCCACACGTTGCTCGATCATCTCTTTTCAGACGCTCCGACTCCTTCTTCTCCTCCAGCAGACTAAGGGGCGGAAACGACACATTTTAGCCGAGTCGAGCTAACGGCTCCGTTTTAATAACAAATACACAAACAACGACGCTCCTGCTGCGGTATTTTTACAATCTCCAGCCTGACGTGCAGCCAGACGCGGAGTCTGCACTGAACCAACTTTAAAATCATCCAGCCAGTAAGTCATCGGTGAGTTGTTTTTTTTCCCTCCTTTCTAACGTGTCGTTTCTCTTGATTGTGCGTGATGTTAGCCGCTGTTAGCTTCACACGTTCGGCTCGATTCAGACGGGCGCTCTTTAATTCAACGCAGCACGGCTCCGCGTGCGTGAAGAGCTCACGTTTTCATCTGACACACATGTCGGGGTGAGCCGCCGAGTCGACATGGAGGCGGCGGCGAGCCGCACGCAGAGGCTTTGTCATGCTTATCGTATCCCGCAGCCTCCCGCACGCAGCGGCGGCTTGACGCCTCCATCACGCAGCTTCCAGGTGTACCGTGTCTCCACGTTGGAGCACAATCATGGCCACATTGACGCTCTCACGTGCACGCGCCGCGGCTTGTTTTTATTTTGCAAGTAAACGTGATGACGTGAACCAGGTTCACGCGTTCATCCAGGTCACATCTGCACATGTAAACATGTTTAGAACGTTGTTAACATGCTGTAAATGTCAGTCTGATGCAGCTTCAAGACTACAAAACATACTGACAAGTGAAAGTAATATTACTTTATGCAACATAGACATAAACGAAGAATGTGAATTATTGGATGTAAATATCTAGATCAAACCTAATTATTCAAATCAAGTGGTGTAAATAGTACTCAAATACGAGTCTGATAACCTGTTGAATAATACCCAATAAACTACAATTTTGTTTTCATATTTAATGGATTTCTGCCTAATTCTAAATGGAAACATTTTTATTTATCTTTGAGTTTTTTTTGCTGATTTGTGAATGAGAATTTAATATTAAAGGAATGTGTAGTCTTGATGTTGTTTCCAGACAGGAATGAACTTGTTTCAGTGATAAAGTTTTTCTTACAGATATTGCTTTCTTTTGTTCTACGTTTAAAATAGAGAACTTGATGGACGTTTTGATTCATGCATTATGAAACAAGAATTTTCCTTTATTTTTGGTATGAGCAGTTTTTATAATAAATAAATAATAAATTGATGGTGTGTTAGATTGTGTATTAAAGTGCTAAATGTGTGTTATTATCCAGTTATTAAGTGATCAATGCATTCGGTTGAAAGTGTATTTTTGTAGTTTTAATTCAGATATACATTGAAATCTTCCGCTCGGTAAATGCAGCGAGTTTATGAAGTTATTGGTTCACCAGTAACGGAACGCGGAGCAGACTAGTCCGAGGCAGTCGAGTCAGACGGTGGTTGATGTTCTGCATCGTTTCTCACTGTCGTCCACGTTTCCCCTGCTGTTGAGCAGGAAGCTGCTGATCCCCGGATCCACCTGATGAGTATGAGCCTGACCACAGAGCCCCCTAACGATGCCCCCGCCGTCACAGAAGGTGGAATACATCAGTCATTATTTCCCAACATGCATTTCTGTCTATGCGTGTGTCTGTCCTCAACTCAGTCATGGCCTCTTTATTCTCGTCCGCAGGCTGCGAAGGAAACGCTAACCAGGCTCTCCTCCCACCGACCGAGGGCAAAATGACGACCTCCCCAGAGAAGAAGGAGAAGAAGCCAGATGAAGTGGCTGAGGAGGAGGAGGAGGAGGAAGAGTATGTGGTGGAAAAGGTCCTGAATCGGCGGGTGGTGAAGGGCAGAGTGGAGTATCTTCTCAAGTGGAAAGGCTTTTCAGAGTGAGACATGATGACCTCAGCTTCATCCCCCCCAGCAACCCTCAGCACCTCGCTCGTAACACCCCGCGCTCTGAATTCACAGGGAAGACAACACGTGGGAGCCGGAAGACAATCTGGACTGTCCGGACCTGATCGCAGAGTTTCTGCAGTCTCAGAAGTCGGCACAGGAAGGGAAGAGGAAGGCGTCCGGAGAGGCAGACGGAGACGACAGTAAAGCAAAGAAGAAAAAAGACGACGTAAGTCGCAGCTCTCCGACTCCGTTACTTTTACTTTACAAACCTACAAAACTCCGCCTCCACCTCAGTTCACTTTTATTCTCCTGCCCAGCTGTCCCACGAACTGCTGACTTTGGGTTATTTCCTGCAGTCGAGCTCTCGGTTTGCTCTCAAAGTAGCATGAAAACAGTCCGAGGGTGATGTCATACAAACTCACAGGCTTTAGGCTGAAGAACCCGTCTTGAGGAGCTTTCATTTACCAGAAGATAAACTCTGTTACAAGGACAGCTCAAGGTCGTCGTGCACATTTGAACAGCCAGAGAAACACAACGGATTAGTTTGTTGCAAGAAAAATATAAATTCTGAAAGAAAAGAATCTTCAAGACGTTTGACTATGTTGAATGTATTCCCTTTAAATCGTCACGTTATTGGTGTGTGTGTTTTCTTAGAGCAGAGACTTTTTTCGAACCACGTGCAGACTGAATGTGCGGTTCTACAGTGTGTCGCTCCTCGCTGGCCTGTGTAGTTTGTGTGTGTGTGTGTGTGTGTGTGTGAGAGAGAGTGAGACTGAAGCGGTGTGTTTCCCCTCTTCAGCCGGAGAAGCTGCGAGGCTTCGCTCGAGGTTTGGACCCGGAGCGGATCATTGGTGCCACAGACTCCACGGGAGAGCTCATGTTCCTCATGAAGTGGTCAGTGGCCGTCCAGCTCTCCTTCCTGTGTGTGTGTGTGTGGCTGACTTTTTCTCTCTCTCTCTGTGCAGGAAAAACTCAGACGAGGCCGACCTGGTGCCGGCCAAAGAGGCCAACGTGAAGTGTCCGCAGGTCGTCATCTCCTTCTACGAGGAGCGGCTCACCTGGCACTCGTACCCGTCCGAGGAGGAGAAGAAGGAGGAGAAGAACTAACGCAGGGTCCAGAGAAGCTGTAGTTTTCATTTTCATTATACTTTCGGATGGGGGGGGGGTCAGAGACAAGCAAGACACCTTTGGACTCATTGTTCTCGGTGTAATTCTTCCTCATTCAACTTTCACTGTAAATAAGCTGGAGCTCTGCTCAGCATTCGCCCGTCGTGCTTTTAATTCGTCCCCGTGAGGTGAAGCTTTCCGTTCTCCAGCGTGCCATCATCTCCGCTCGGCTCGTCGTGCTTAACAGGGCCGTGCTCAGACACTCGATGTAGGGATTCAAACCATTCTTCTAAGGCCCCGTTTACACGACAACGAATACGAGTGAATCCGCAAAACTTTCTTCACTTCCGGGGGGGGGTCCGTTTACATGACACTGGTGCGAGGAGCCACGTCTGTGTGGTTTCATTACACAAACAAGCAACAGCGCCCTCCCGTGGTCCGGCATACTAACTACATCGTTAGTGTGTCTGCTGCTGCAGCGTAAACGCACCACTTTCTTTTTTAACGGATTAGGTGTTGTCACGTGAAAGGTTGTCGTGTAAACGGGGCCTCCTTTGTTCATTGGTAATCTTTGTAGTGCTTTTCTTTCTGTCTTGCTTGTCAAGTTTTGGAAAATAAACCACGTTTTGTTACAGCGCCGTGTCCTCTGCCTTCACACAAACCTCTGATTGATGTTTGCTTCTTCTATTTGATTTACGGGTTAAACGCTTGTAAAGAGTCTGTCTCAAGAGTTGTATTTAAATGAACAATGACTTCAGAAACTAATCAGAATTTTACAAAATGCATTTTAAAACCATTTGAATTTGCTGAGATTGTTTTAAATTATAATTTGAAAATTAATCTTTGTCGTTCTACATTAGAGCAAAACAATTCTTTGACTTTCACTGTGATGTTTACTCAGGAATGCTGATATTCAATTACATTAAATTAGAAATCTTAACTTTTACTTTGAGTTGTTACATTTAGAAACTTTGACTTTCAATTTAATTCAGTTTAAATATATGTTGTACCCTCTGATTTTAGTGTGAGATTAAATTAAAATTGGACCACAATGTTGCAGCTTAAATAATCAATCAGCCCCCCAAAAAATAAATATTCAATACCGAAAGTTTAAATAAAAAATTAGTGTATCGAGAATTTAAGGTCGTTTCTGACTGAAATTATGTGAAATCCTCAAAACGAAACCAACGAGTTAAACTGATAAAACCTGTGTAGATTTTAAGATTCAGTTTAGGAATAAAGGATCACAGCAAAGGAAAACTGGAGCGCGAGAGTCACAGGTGAAAATAAAAACACTTTATTAATCAATAAAAACAATTCTTGATTGCCAGCAAATATCTGGAAACTACATCCAAACTCAAAGCCCGGGTCAGACTCGTTATGGGGACGTTAGACGAACGACACAAATCAAAACCAACATGGAAGTATTTACAGAAACGAGACGGACGGGGAGAAAGTGCACTAAGTAGTAGCAGTACTAAATAGTCGGTGTCGCACTGAGTTACACTGAAGTGAATGTTAACCAGAGTTTCATGCCTGAATATCACGTTTAATGAGGACTTCTTCTCCTTTACTGCTCCCCCCGTTTCCACGTCAGGTGAAACGACACACAAACACACAAACTTCATTCAGATAGACGATAATAGCACTTCTACTTTGAGAACGTGTTTTTTTTTTTTCTTCTTTTTTCTTTTCTCCTCTTAACTCGGTTCCCAAAAACCCTTAAAGGTGAAGATACTGTGATTGTAAAATGAAGGCATTCACAAAGTGGCCACGAAGTGCGACCTCAGTTAAAATTTGATCTGGAGATCCGACGTGGCCTCGCTCCGTTTGAGAAAGAAAATAAAAATAAAAATAAATAAAAGTGAGGAATTGAACCCGACAGCTTGGCTTCACAGCACTTCTGTTAGAAAAAGGTTTCACCTGTACGAAGGTCGAAGAGGGAAACATTCGAGAAAAACTACGGAGGAAAGAGATTTCTCTTTGTTCTGCATTTCAAGATTTAAGTTTAAAGTGACTCGCGGCACCACCTGGTGGTACAAATCAGTATTACAAAGAAAATATCAGGGCTCGCTTATTAACTTAATTATCACCAAACGAGGCTGTCTTTGGAGTAAGACTCAAGAATAATAAATACTGCATAAAACTCAGGTACTCAGGTTTTTCCTAAAATGTCATGACTTTAAGAAACTTCAGCTTTAATCATGGTATTTGGCGTTTTTCAATGTAAACTTCAACTGTAACAGTCTAATAAAAAAAAACAAAAAACAAAGTTCATTTGGAAAATTTCCCAAAATCTTAATCTTATGTTTGAGTGTGTTTTGGGTGTTTGAGACATGAACCTAACTTTTTTTTTAAATTTGCAACTTGATTCCTGGTTCTTGTTGTCATTTAACTTTTTTTAAACCTAAAATTGAATTTAACGGGATAAAAAATATCTACGTTTACAATTTTAAGTTTTCCTTAGGTCACTTTAACCTGTCAACATTTCAATGACTTCAATCACAACATTTCCTCCTCGTTTCAAAATTCTTTTCTTGGCCAATTTATATTCACCAGTCCTTCTTATTCCTAATCAATTCACATAAAATGTTTTTTAAACCTTTACTTTTGTCATTTCACTTTTTCTTCATTTTGATTTCAACATTACTAATAAATATAGTCAATCATATTAAAGTTGTTAATATTCATCGACTTTTTACATTTTAACTTCGTTCTCAAAATGCACTCTAAAAGTTTCCTCTTCCTCGGAGTTTGTTTTCCCCTTAATGTGGCACTAATATGCCCTCATACAGGTGAGTAACGTTGGCAAATAAGTTATTAATGGATTTTGCTTCGGCATCAACCGAGCCCGCTTCACGTCGATGCCTAAACTGGGGAAATTGAACTAAAGTGGTTATCTAGAGTCGACCGGTGACGACCGGCGGATGGTTGAGTCTTACAGTACTTTCTGGAGCTCCTCAGCACGTCACAGTCATTTCTTCAAAAGTCTTCAAATCAACGAAGAGTGTCGACTTTTTTTTTTTTTGTTTTTTTTTGTTTGTTTTTTAATGTAAAGCTGATGTGGCTAAAATCCTCTAACCTTGTTTATACTACAGATTATGAACAGTTAATAAGAGCCTTCCTAAACGCAGCTCCCGTATTTAAACCCGCAGCGAAGGAATAGCGACAGACACAGCAAAATGCATACAGCCAAGCCTTTTAAGGACAAATTACAGTGCTATGTATAATTTATAAGGAAGTTGATACATTTTGCAATGCAGTGTGCCTCCTCCTGAAAACATTCTCTTGCAGGACTTCCTGGGCCTCTTTTCAGCGGCGGCCAGCCCGGGAACACTCGTCTTCCTACATACCGATCCTTTCTGGGCGCCTCCCACCACCACCAGCACAAACCCACCAGAACCAGGAGAGCACCACCCAACCTTTGGTTAGTATTGGTGTTAATGAAGGACTCTTCTTCGTGCCTTTGGTTATCTCGACCCTCCCAAACAGAGATGCTGTTCTTCGCCTGAAGATTTGAAACTTAAAAGCCTCGATGACCATAAAAATCTCCAGGTGGGATGTGATCGATCGGTGCATAGGTTCTCCAACCGTCAACCTCACGCTGTTCACTGACCTCCACTCCAGTCCTCTCCTCCTCCCTACAGATTTCCTCCTCGCCGGTGGTTTGGTGCAAAAGGATCAAGAGCGGCTAATTTTTTTTCTCTAATAGCTCATTTCGTGTCCTTTTCGTTTCCCTCCTCTCCTCACCTGCACAATGAAACTCAAGCAAGGAGCCACTTCTGCTTCAAAGTTGTTTCCAGGAAAGAAAATGTAGGAACAGAATGAAAAGGGAGAAACTAATGCAGGAAGAGTAGTCAAACGCCATTCTTCTACTCACCAGAATCTTCTTAAAGGAAAAAAGGACATCTCTCTTGCATCTGCAGAAATCTTTCTTATTGATTTTAGCAAAGTGATAGAATAAACTGCAGCTGGTCCCGCCCTCACTTCTTTTTGTCTTTCTGTTTTTTCTCGGGCTTCCGGCTCTGCTCGGCGGCCGTCACGCCGCGCGGCATGATGAGCACGCTGCCGTCGGAGCCGTACTGCAGCGAGTACTCACTGGGGGGGTAGGGCCGGCCCTCCTCGTCCCGCAGCTGAGTGAAGACCTCCTGGTACAGGCTCTGCATCTTCTGCTTCATCTGCCGTATGGAGCGGATGAACTCCATCTTCTCCTTCAGCAGGCGGGCCTTGTCGCGCCGCAGGTCATGCACGCCCTGCTCCAGGTTGATGATAGTGTCCAGCTTGCGCTTGCGGCAGTTCTGAGCCGCCAGCTTGTTCTTGCCGCGCCGGCGGATGTCGCGGATGAGGGCCAGCTGCGCCTCGCTCAGGTGATGCTTGGCCAGCAGCTCGTTGAACTCCTCTACCGGCAGGTTGATGATCTTGTCGTTGGTGAAGGGGATCTTCATGGCCCGGGCTCGGCGCTCGTCACGGCTGGAGTGCTTGTCGAGGAAGTCCTGAGGAGGCTGGAACTTGGAGCTCTGCTTGTCGCGGACCGTCTTCTTGCCAGTCGACAGCGGCAGCTCCGGGTGCTCGGCGAAGGCGGAGGAAAGCGGCAGGTTGTAGGTGTGATTGTGGCTGATGCCGTCCAGCTGAGGCAGGTTGTGGAACTGCGAAGGGTCCTGGAAGCTCATGCGGCAGAGCTTGCTGTACCCAGGCTGATAGCCGCCCACCGCGCCCTCCTCGGGCTCGGCGGTGGCCACCTCGGAGTCGGTGCTGTAGCCCACGGCTCCTTCCTCCGAGAAGGTGGCGGAGGTGGAGGAGGAGGACGCGGCGGAGGAGCAGGACGTTTCGGAGCTGCTCGGGGAGGCTGGGCTGTGGCTGGAGTCCAGGGAGAGTCCGGAGTCCGAGTCGAGCTCGTCCTCCAGCTGGGACGCCTGCGCCTGGCTGAAGCCCTCCTCCATGGCGAGGTCCAGCAGGCTGATCTCGTCCAGCATGGCCTCCTCCAGCAGGCTGCTGAATGGGTCGGGCAGGACCGGCGTGGCCGTCACGTTGTTGGTGGAACTGTTCATGTGTGGCGGGAGGAAGATCCCGGTCAGGTTGGTGGCTCCGAAGGTGGAGTTGATGTTGGAGGAGTTGCTGGACGAGAGTCTGAGCATGGTGGCTCTCTGCGGGACGCTGACCGAGTCCAGCTGCGGGTTGAAAGGCTGTGGGAAGTCCTGACTGCAGCTGGGGAGGGAGGCCTGGTGGAGGCTGACGTCCTGGTTGATTGGCGTCGGGGGGGTGAGTCCAAACTGTGCGGCCGTGTTGGAGTCCGGTGCCCCGGCGGTGGAGCTCACACTGCTGGAGCCGGGGAGTAGCGACGAGCTGTTCACCTCCATCGCCTTCAGCACACACAAACACACTCAACTTACATCGAGTTTTCACACTATAAAGCACATTTTTATGTAATAATGTCAAAACAAACACATTTTTAGATTACAGTAAAACCTCTGATGTAGGGACGCCCTAACATGCAGGGGAAAGTGTCCCCTGAAGACAGGTGTCCTCTCTTCAGAGAGACGGTCACGAAGACAAATTATAGGATCAGTTGATATTGAACGAACCAAACACCAAATATGTTATGGTTATTTAACAGCACATAACTGAACCAATACAAGATGTATAAATACATATATACACATGTATATAAGATGTATAGAAAATAATTATTAAATAAGATTTAATTTACTTCAGGGACCACATACAGTCCAGTTTCATCTTGAGTGGACCACACTGGTAAAATATTGCTATAATAACCTTCAAAGTGTGGTCACAGTGTACATGATTACATTTCTTGATTGTATTGTATTGATCAAACAGTTAGTACTGAGAATGATTACAATTTCAACATAATGTCAATTTTAATGAAACATTCTGGTGCAAAATACAATGAAATGTAAAAAAAAAACCAACTTGTATAAATCCTTTATAAGCACCTTGCTTTGTGGGACCAGATTGGAGCCTCTTGGTCGGTTTTGGCCCACGGGCCTTATGTTCTCTGCTGTAAAGGGAAAGTGAAACTTGTGTGTGTGCAGAGTACGCGTGACGTCAAAATCGTCATCCACCCTGTGCGCCAGGGTCCGACCGTATGCGGTTGGACGCGCGAAAATCGCGCGTCCGACTGCTCATGCGGCGCCAGAGACTACTGGATGCTTGTGTGAGGAGATCCTCCGTCTCCCCGTCTGAACAATCACAATTTAAACGCAAATAAAGAGCCAGAGGCTCAGAACTCCTGAAGTGAAACAAACTACTTGAGGAAGGGTGGAAAACGCCGGGCAGCAGAAGTGGAGATATTTTCGGGATCGGTACGTTACGGAACGCGCATGGAAGTGAACCCACAGTGTAATATGGAGGCAATAGTGTAGCACCAGTGCCCTTGATATTCCAATAATCGGGTCCAGCCCAAGTATTTTGGGCATCTTAGAGCCTCTCAGCTTGAAATTTGCCAGGAAAACCTGTTCGTTGTCCACGTTTGGCAGGTTGTCCACTCATTAAGGTGAGTTAACAGTTAAATATGTGTCTGTGCACAGTGACGTGTCCGCCAAGTACAGGGTGTCGCTCTTCCCGGGTCCGCTCCTCACAGGTTCTACTGTATTTAACTTCAAAGACCAAAGTGGGCACTTTGATCACACAGAGTCAAAACAAATGAAGCCATAAGCAAGAAATAGCTGCATTATGAACAATAAAGCATGAACAGATTCACTATTCAACATTGAGCCATGCAGTCTCTTTTTTTCTCAAGTTTTCATCACTGGCACAAAAGAAATAATAAGTCAGATCAGAATTAGTGTTAAAATGAAAAAAGGCTAAACGAAGCTCTATGGAGCGGCTCAAGGCCCAAATGTGGCAGCACTTGTTTCTCATTCGACCCCCCAGAAGAATAACTGACAGTGTAAATCACGGTGGGCTGATTTCGTACCGTCAGGTTTCACAACATAAATAATCTTTTTTTCGTGAGGACACAGTGATCCGTCTTACCTGGAGCTCCATGATGGCCATGATGTCCTGCCACTGCTGCTCCAGGTCTAACTGCGGCTCTGCGGGCGGCACCACAGTGAGACCCTGAGACGTAGACGGGACGTCTTCATTGGAAACGGCCACTTCTGAAGCAACTACCGGGGCTGGAAACTACGGGAAAATACGCATCAATTTAAAAACCAATCAGAGCCTTCAATGACTTTCTCTCACAGGGATTGATAAGTTTTCTCTTGTTTCACCTCGGCTTCTTCTCCAAAAGGGAATGTGGCCTCCAGGAGCCGCAGGCATTCTTGTAGAGATGGTGAAGTCTGTGAGCCGAGACTCTGGAGCTGCAACCGACAACCACAACAGTTACCCGTCTTATCTTAACTGGTTTTCACACTGAACCGGCAACCTGCGAACTCTTGTACGGAGTGCAGAGTCTCTTGCAGGGTGAAAGGTGATGATGAAATGACTCAGAAGGGAAGGAGTGTCTGTTCATCCACTGGGAGGAAGACCATGGTAAGTTACAGGGAAAGTGGCCTTTGTTTACTCTGCTGTGTTGTGTTTACTCACTCATCAGGTCTCTAACGGGATGACAAATAACCTTAATAGTCGTATTAATGGCTCAGTTTCAGAGTGAAAATGGACACACAGCAGATTTACGAGTCACAGTGACCCTACATATGGAGAGATTAAAGCTGCTCTTCATGAGGTGTTCCCTGGACATATCCTATAAATCTTGTGTTTAGTGTGGACTACAGAAACTTTCTCAGCGCAAACGTTTCAAATATGCAGGACATTTGATCCACTGAATATGTCCACTGCTGCAGAAGCATCGTGGACATTTCGTACTCCGCAGTACGTTTACTCTGTAGATGTTGTATCAAACTGGTTGAATTAAAAGAAGCTGTGATGCTTCCACCTATGGAAAAGAGGCTGTGGGACTGTGTCTATCATCTCTACTGTCGTGTCGCTGACGCTGCTTCACTGTGCTCACTTTTCAGAAACTGTCGTTGAAATAAATAAAGAATTGTCAGAGCTGATGAGCTCAGTGATCTGTTAAAATCAGCCCGACCTAATCGGGACATCCCTAAAAAGGTTTTAGATTATTTTTCACACCTGCAGTTTATTTCGTCCACAGCGCCTCCTTCAAACTGGGTCACAACACACGTCTCAGCTGCAGAACATTTACACATGAGAGAAAACCAAACATCATCTCTCCGTTGTTGTGATTTACCATTTCTGCAACGGTGGAGAAAAGAAACCTGATTCTTTTGTATTTCTATGTTGGTGTCAGCTCGTCATAGGTATGAGTGTTGCCAGCGTGCAGCAGCAGTTTTACGAGGATTACGTTTATATGCCACTGGGGCTTGGGATTCTGGGAAGCGGCTGGTTGGCTAAAATAAAAAGAGATGCGGCCATTTTCTTTGCTGAAATGAAGTCGTGTCTTCATCTAACTGCACCTGCCTGATAAGCCTCGTCTCAGACATCAACACCTGGGTGATGCCATCACACAGAAACAATCACAATTCTTTTTTTTTTTTTTTTAAAGTGAAACAAACGCCCCCACATTCAGGAAAACTCCAGACGCTGATATCTTATTAGCAGAGTGCAGCTCTCCATTCTGCCTTCAGATTAATGCATGGCCTCCCTACACAGAGCTGCAGATCTCTGAAGCCTGAACCAACCTGCTCCGGGATGCTCTCTCCCGTCTCCCCGTCCACCGGCGGAGCTCCTTGTAGGTTGATGCCATTTCTCCACGTCTCCTGCTCCTCGTTGGCCTCTTTGTTCTCCTGCGGGCTGGGCTTCTCCTCCTCGCTCTCCTTCTGACGGTTGCTGTAGTTGAACACTTCTCTTCCTGCGCCGAGGTCAATGTCCTGTCGCCATAGGATGTCAATCAAGTCAATGTCCTGGAGGGAAAACAACATATGGTAAACATAAAAAACGTGAATGTATATAGAATGAAAGTAGGCATTATATGAATTCAGAAGCTCTGAGGCCAACTCCTGCTGTTTCCAAGGTTATACTCTCCATCTCTCTTATTAGAGGCCTGAAACCACCAACAGGGTTACTGAGCACTCTGACCTTTGACCTGAGTAAACTCCTCTTTGGCTCCATGGAGGAGAAACAGACCCAACAACTGGAGATACTATGCAACATGTACAGAAGAGATCGTCACCACTAACAAGGGTATGTACCAAGGTTAATTCTTTCCGAACCGGATAAATACACTGTGTGCAAAATCTGGGCTCAGAATCAGTGCAGCATGTCGAAATACTTCTACCAGCTCGCAACAACACGGAAACATCTTCATGAAAAACATCTGACATCAAGTGTCTGTTCTTGTTCAATTCAGGTTGTCAGTCTTTAAAATTATTTCAAATATTTTGGTTAACAGTGGTCTAAACTAGCCATCTGTGCCTTTTATAAATACTGTTTGGTTCACTGTAGTGAGTCTTTTTTAAAAGGACAATGTGGTCGATCATGTAACACGACTCAGATGATAAAACCATGACTGAAATGCTTTGGCACGGTGATTATCATGTGATCAGAGAAAGTCTCAGTTTGTTAAAGTCCAATAATGATTTGGTGAGACTCTCGACCTCCAGGGCATTAATGTGACCTGGAAAAACACAAATAAAAATCACATACAAGTTAAATAACAGACACTTAAAAGCAGTTATTAAGAAAAGAATTCAAAACCGAGAGTCTGCTGGTAAACACTGAATGTTGACAGAACCACAGCTGTAACAAATGTGACTCAACAGGTTTGACTAAAAATATCAGACGCAAACAAAAGATGAAGGGTGTGGACCATTTAAAGATTAGAGTGCAAAGTCAGAACTGCCAGAATAATTACAATTTCGACTGGGCTTATTATTTGAGAAGTGAAATCAATTATCAGTGATCATAATTCTATGTTGTTATTTCACAATTATAAAGCTTTTCTGTTTAGAGCTGCAAATATTTAGTTAAGGTGCCATTGTCAATTATTTTTTCATCTCAAGTTCTGTGAATTGAATTAATGTGAATATTTTCGGGCTGTTTTAGTGTCTATTGGTTGCGAGTTGCAGTTCAAGACTAAACGACGAGACATTTTTCACCTTTTTTAAGATGTTTAAAGGTCAAACAACCACTAAATGAACTGAAAAACTTTTTGACGGATTAAGTGATGGAAATAAGCATTTATTAGTGAAGGATAATACTTGATACTCCAGAGTTGGTGGATATACATTAACAGAAAAATGTTTTGCCAGTCCTAACTTTGTGAGGTGACAGATGTCTGTGGTGACAACCAGCATCTGTCAGAGGAGGCGTCGCCGCCGCCTCCTCTGACAGATGCTCTCCAGGTGTTGTGGAGGAGAAAAGGCAGAAACGTGCTGCAGTACCTCTTTGGTCAGGTCGTCATTGCTGTCCCTGTTGCCCTGTTCCTGGTTGCCCTCAGGGGCCACGGCTCCCAGGCTGCTGTCCGCTGCGTTCAGGTTGTACGTAGATTCAGGCGCTCCACTTCCTCCCCTCATGGCCGGGGTAGCGTCAGGGTTGTTAGAGTCCTCTAGGCCGGCCCCATTGTCCAGGGTGATGCTGGGGCTGGACTGGCTGGTGGCCGACACCACAGTCTCAGAGTCCCGATGCACCAGCCAGGTGTTGAGCTCGGTACTGGGCACAAAGAGGCGATCCAGCTGGCGCACCTGGTTCAGCAGACGTCGAGTGGTGAAAAAGTGGTCCAGGTCCACACTCTTTGGATGGATGCCATAGCCGTCCAGCGTGTTGCGCAGGTTGTGAAACTGTGTCTGGGTGTAGGCTGAGCTCGGCCCCAGGATGATCTCTCTCAGCGGGGGCAGCTGATTGCTTAGATAGGTGTCAACGTCCACCCGCACCCCAATGAGACTCAGAAGGATGGTGAACTGAATCAGGCCCTCTGTGAAGTACTTTTTCAGGTAAAGCATTTCTTTACAAAGGAACAAAAGGTGAAAGTAAAAAATAAAAACAAAAAAGGGGCCAACTCTCTTGGATCAACACTTCAGTGCTATCACTAAAAGATAGGGTCAGATACATGAACACAAAAAGTGGCTGAAGATCGTGAGGGGAGAGGGTCTTCAGCAGGACTGTGTGTGTTTCAGAAAGCTTCACAGGATCCAGGGGAGGTTTCCACTTTGCTCTTCATCAGGATCTCATCTTCCCAGTCCTGACAAAAGTGAGAGAAGACATTTTATTGCTCTGCATTACATTTCCACTGCTCTCAGCCCTGACACTTTCCACCTACCTACATTTGCATCAAGCACATGTTAATGGAAATCAGGACCAGCTAGCAGCCACTCCATCCTCCCAAACATTAGAGAAGTGATGTCGACTGGCACCGCGGGCTGCCCTGCCCTCTCATTGTCGCAGCTTCAGCGGGTCAGACATGGTGAGCAGTGATGTGGAGGTCTCACCCCACCCTGGACAGGACACTACTTGGTGGGCGCTGCTGAAGGTGAATGAGGGAGTCGGTTCGGCGGCGGCTCGGTCCCTCCCTCCTCTCCACAGCTGCGCCCATCTCTGTCCATATGACGTGAGCTGCACGCAACCTCAAGGATTCACACGCGGCTTCAGCCATCAAGCCCGTGAATCCGCTTCGCCATAAAGCTTAAAGTACGTCTGAAATTTGGTTTCAGAGTTAAGTTGCGTTTCTGTTTACCCTGAAAAGTGACAGGTAGCGCCGCTGGTAGCATCAAACAATCTCCCTAGCAACAAGTGGTGAAAAGATGATCGACACCTTCACCAGCCAATCATGGAGCTCGAGGAGGCAGACGACAGATGACTCCAGCAACCAACAACCAATCAGAACAAGGCATGGGCGGGGCTATCCCAAAATGCTAAACTACTATTGGAACTCAACCTACACTCCAGGTTAGCCTTAAAGCTAGTCCCATGCTAACTACCATCAAAAGTAATTTAAAGCAAAGCATACAAACAAACAGACGCAAACACCCAATTTATTCAAGTCTGCCCACAGTCAGCTTGCGCCACGAAACACAGCACCTCATACAACAGCGTAAGCGATCGTTAGTTAATTGAAAACCTCTTGGTTTAATACTTACGCATGAAGATTTATCAACTGTGTCTTCATGCCCAAAAGTGCTCTAGCAGCTAAGAACAGCACTCAGGTCCGGTTAAGTTCGGAGTTATTCCCCAGTGCTGCCGGATTTCTCATTCTCCAGCCTTTCCTCTTTGAATGGCCCACCATGACTTGCAGAAATGTTAGCTGGCCCGGTTAGCCTAGCATCGAAACACGCTTCCACACTGAGCATGCGCAGAACATTCTAGTAGCAACCTTTCATCAGAGGGCTTTAGACCTCCCCGAATGATAAAACTATACAACAACAACAACAAACTGTTATTTATTCATTTAAAATCAGCTAAACGTCCACATTCTCAAAAAACTAAAAAATAAACATTTGGTAAAACACGCTTTCCACTGAGCGTGCGCCGAACATTCGAGTTTCAAGTTCTCGTCATCCAGCTGAAAATCTCCCAAATAATCAAAATATGCAACAACAAAAACTAACTTAATCGAATTTAAACCAGTAAAACATCCACCAAAAAGGAGTGTGATTTTTTTTGTTTGTTAAATGTGCACATATAACTTACACAAAAATAAAAGCTACACCTCTGGGATGAATTTCATTCCTGAAAAAACAAGACTTGGACACTATACTTCATTTTTTACTCGCTGAAGGTTATCTCAATAAGCTCCGAAAGTGTCACTTAGAGACACAAACCGACCTGAAATACATACAAAAATACAAAGAAATAAAAACAGGATCAAAGATGTTAAATGGCAACAAAAGGACACTAAAATGCAAAGTGAGACTACATCTAAGTTATGAATGATCACAAAAAATAGAAAGAAAAACAAAAAAACCTGAAAACAAATTAGATTAGATCAGACAAAATGATCAAGAAACGCAAATGACATCAGTTATATATAAAACAACTACAAAGAGAAACTAAATTTAAGTAAAGTAGCACAAAAATACACATAAAAACAAATCATGGACAAAATAAATGTGACAAAATGACAATGCGACTAAAACGACACAAAACTACATGATTTCAAGGTTTAGAATGACCATAAAAACACATAACATGACCATAAAAACATACAGAATTACTTTACTATTAATAATTGACATAACAAAGATGCTACACAATCAAGATAGTGCATGAAACAGTCAAGAGACCCAGAATAACCATTAAAATACACAAACTCACCAGAAAATCAACACAAAACTCCACAACTACAAATGACATCAAAGACACAAGATAATCAAGATACAAAAAAAAAAGCACAAATAGAAAAGCAGCAAAGCACAAAAAGACACCACCAAATCACCCTAGATGATAAAGACAGCAATCACAATAGGACTGATGTAAAATAACGATGCACATAAAACAAAAACACTGAATAACTGCAAGTTATTCTGAAAAGACCAAAAGAGATAGGAAATTATCACAATGTGACACAAAACAGCCAAGAAGCCCAAAATAACCACAAAACCGCTAAACGTAAAGGTCTACTCTATAAGAACGCGTCAGTCACAAAAGGACACATTGTGACCACCAGAGGGCGCAAAACTATTACTGTCCAAACTTACAAGCAACAGCAGACATACACAAAAACTACAAAAATAGACAAAAGCAGTAAAGAAGCACAAAAAAGACAAAAACAGGAGAAGTAGGAGACAAAAAGCAACCCATGATGATAAAAAAAAACATTACAAATGAGAACAAATGATGAAAAAAAAGGACCAAAAGAAGGCACTGCATCACCCTGAGTAATGCAGCCAAGAGACCTTAATTCAACAAGAGAAATAACGAACACAAAAGCACAAATGAAATAAAAATACAAGAATCGACCACAAAAATACGAAAGTACCACAAAGAAGCAATAAAATTCAACTAAAAGTAGAACTAGATCCCAAAACAATGTGATAAAGAGACACTATATGTTGTGAGGGTAGTTGTCAGGCCTTAAAATTAAATTACAGGGATTGAAATTTAAAATGAAAAACTGAGATTAAGAAGTATTTTTGTTATATATTTATGAAACCGTCAAAACAAATTGGCAAAAAAAAAAAGTTTGAAAACGGTAATAAGTGTTAAAAATTCACTGAGGGAATGATGTAAACAACACACAAACTACAGTTTGAATTAAATATCACATTTTATTTCTCCATAGAAACTGTGACGAAGTTGTTAAATACTGACTCCCATCAGGTTGACTGGCCGGCTGTGGTATCGCTTTGAAATGTCTGCTTCAATCTGCAAAAATAAGAATTCAAAGCAAGAATTACAGGTAATCATACGCATGATGTCAGAGATACTGAAGATGTACAGTTTATTAAATCTATGTCTTCAGTGCAACATGTAGTCCTTCATATTTATAGTTAGAGTTGAGGTTTTTTTTAATGCTTCCTGCCGTCTCCTCACTCCAGCGAGCTTGGAAATGACTGTGAGCATGAATAAATGGAAGCAGTAATTCATTACCAGTTTCTGGAGCTCGCGGGTGCATCCTGCCAGCAGGTCGACTCGAGGCTCCAGGCGGGACTGCTCCTCCAGGGCTTCCTGCCTCCTCTCAGCCATCGTGGCTCCTTTCAGCACCAGAATGTCTGCCTGCTTCAGCTTCTGCCGCAGGATCTCCGACACTCGTTCCACATACCTCAAACACAGAAACACAGAGAGCACGTCGATTATTCCGCTTGGGGAAGTTTTTTTTCTCTGCAGGAAACCCATCCTAACCGTAACTGCGTACCGCGGCGAGGCCTGGATCATGAACAGGTGCTGCATCCGGAGATTGGTGAGCCGGCCCAGCAGGTCCTGGACCTGGGACAGCAGGTCCCGGACGTGTTGGCGGGTCTGGCCTTGGATGACGGAGGGGGCGAGCTGGAACTGACTCATGGACACCACGTCGCCCTCCTCGCCCATCTCACTGACCCGCTGCATCAGAAACACCTCCAGCTGCAGCACAGGACCAAAAGTCTTTCAACTGTTTCAAAATTCTTTGAAGGTGTTTAAGAGCATCGTTGTCTCTCGTGTCGACGCGACTCGTCTTCACCTCCGTCAGCTCATCGATGAACAGGCTGCGTGACTGCGAGTTCTCCAGTAAACTCAGAGCGTCTTCGCCCCTCGCCACGCCCTCGGGACCTACGAGAACGCACCGTTTTCTGATTTATCCAGCTGTTCAGCATGTAGAGTGACGTACTGGCAGGTTTTAGAGGGTACTTACAGTCTGTGCCTGCGTCTACTACTTCGATTTCAATAGGAGGCGCTCCACCGTCGCCCCAGTCGATGCCGTTAGCACTGGCGTCCTGATGAAAAGGTATTTAAAGAAACTGTTCCTCATGCATTGGAGGATCCAGACACTTAAAACAGCAAAATAAACTTCCTCTGCTAATGAATCTGCAACCTTTAATATATTGTCCCTTTCTGCTCTGAGCAGCAGCTTTTAACTGGACATTAATTGATTCATAATACTGGAGAGTTCTGCAATTAAATCTTTTTATCCGTCTTGTAATTTTTTAGCTGAATGAAGCATTGAATCTTAGATCCGAACAGACAAAAAGAAAATCAAAAAGCAGGTAAGTTGAGGCGTCTCACCTCGGAGCTGGGCTCCAGACTGATGCCCCAGTCGACCCCGTCCTCCATCGTGACGCCTGCGCTCACATCCACAGTCTCCGCCCCTTTACCAAAGTCACCCCAATCGATCTGAAGAAGAGTTTTAAAACACAAACCTCAGTAACGACGGATTTGAATAAGTCAGACCTGTGGTGACTTCATTCACACGAGTTCTCTGAAGTGTTTTAAGAGGCTCGTGTTGGCTGAAGAAATCAGCCCCGTCATATAGGATTAGTTCTGACACTAAAGACTGACCGTGTCCTCAGTGATGGTATCAGCAGGAGCGTCCTCCACCGCCAGCCGTTCAACCACGGAGGGGACTTTCCCTGTTCTCCACTCATAAAAGGTGGCGTTGCCTTTTTTCTGTGCAAACGTCAACATGGGCAGGACTGCTTCAGACCTGCAGGAAGAAAAATGTCAACACAAGTAGAGTGTTTGTGCCAGTTTTACACAAACAAAGAGAAGAGATCTGACTTCTGAAGAGCTTTGATGAGAGGAACGTTTATATAAAGTCATTAACTGTGTTCACCGGGTCATATTTCTGTCAATCTGATCTCTCAGATTACCGGGTCAGACTGTCCGGTAAACATGTGCAGATTTATACAGAATGTGCAAAGAAAATCTTCTGATTCAGTCAGTGGAGATTTCCCACAATGCTTTGCTGCGACATGTGAACGCGGTCTCCCGTCCTGCTTTACCTCCTCCTTTCCTCTTTTATCATACTGTCAATCAAAAAGAGCCAACCTCATCAGATCAAGGTGTTTACATGATGTGATTTTAATCAGATTACAGATGGTCCATATAACCGCAGCTACTGTGGGAAAAGGAAAACAAAAGAAAGTCAGATACTCACCAGTCGCATACAAAGTTTGTGAAAGCGGAGTAAAGTTGGATGTGTTCCTCTAACTTGGCTGCGTCACTGCCGACTCCATCCAGGACTGTTGGTAGGTCTTTCACCAGAGCCTGAAGCTCTCGAGGGACGTTATCCCCCTGAAATAGAAAGAACAATCCGTCGATCACTTCTTCTGAAAGTCGAGCAGGGATAAATGAGCGGCAGGAGACAGAAGCACGGCTGCTGCTGCACCGACCGTGATGCCGTACTGCTTGCAGGCGGCGTAGTAGCGCTCCCTCAGGTCCGCAGCCGAGCTCTGGCACTCCACTTCACGCCTGCTCAGCTCCTGCTGCAGCTGCTGAGCTTTAGCCAGCTGCTTCCTCAGAGCCGGACCCTCGTAGCTCACGTTGCGACTCAGCAAGCTGGCCACCTCCGCTGCAAAAGACATGCTTATCTCACTGGACAACTCCACTCCTGGTAGTTTCTCCAGATGGATTCTTGCTGGTGTGGCACCAATACTGACCGTTTCATGAGATACAATACATTTACAATAGTTTTCAGTTATAAATGTCGATAAGAGATGACAACTTACCCAAATAGATATTATCTGTTTCATACAGCGATACAATCTCCTGCCAGTCCTGGAACAACAAAAGATTGAATTCAAATCCATTATTTGAGTTGTTTTAACACAAACAAAAGTTTGTAGACTTAAGTAAAACAAAGTGCAGAACGTATATATAATTGGTGGTTGATTCCTTTCACCTTCATCCTCTGAGAAGAATATCTGCCAAAGATGTTTTTCGATGAAGCTTCGGTTCCCTTCAGGATCTCCACGATCCTCAAGCAGTGAAAGTAGTGAATGTCTGCCAGTGAAAACATGAAAACGTGTGATGATTTGTAAAGAGGAAGAGGAGAATAAATGCGGCAGCCATAAGAAATCAGCTGTTTTAACTGGTTAGAACACAACAGTTCGAGACCTTGGCTGGTGAAAGCTATGACACAATTATTACATTGCATTTCCACAGTTTCCACACTGCATCACTGTGGAAGTTGTGTGGCAGGAAAATGTTTTCTTGCAGCTATGATCTGAACCAGGGAACAACATATGACTTTAAGAAGCAGTGCGAAGAGCTGCGCTTTCACACAGGAGGGAAGAGCCTGGATTACTCGTAGTAATGAGCATCAATTGAACACACGTTTCATGTCCAATTTCTTGTTTGAAGATGCTAGGAATACATTCAACGCTGTTAAATGCTGTCAAACTACTTGATTTTGTGTCCCTCGCGTCTATGACCTGTAAACAAACACAGGAGATGATCACTGATGCGGCGCTCTGATTTAACCCACAGGAGCCGGAGAGAAGCTGCTTGATCTCCTCGTTTTCAGGCATGTCCTGAATGGCTGCGTTGATCTTCTCTCTGATCACTTTCACAGCACTCTGCCACTTCAGGTCACAGTGGCGTCGATCCAGCAGCCAGTCTGCAATCACACATTAATTCATCAGGTAATGTGGCATAGAATGACTGAACTTGTTGATACACTTATTATACAGTTTATTATTACTTCGCTTCTCAGCTTTGGAACAAACGTGCTGCTTCTTATAAATCAGGATTTAAATCATTATAATGCGCTCGGGCTTTCCATCAAACAATAGATTTTACTTATTGTATTGCTTTTACTTTAATAAATCGATTACTTAATTTATTCTCGTCCTAATGCCGTTCTTAATCGCTTTGTTTTCATGTATTTTTTAATCTTAATTGCTCAAGATTAGATTTCTTTATAAAGCAAGATGAACTGCTTTGAAATAACACATTTCAGTTTGTGAGTAAAGACAGAATTACAACTAAACCCTGTAAAAATAAAAGGCAGCTGGTGCCTTTAGCAGCATGTGACTGTCCTGTTGCAGTGATCACTGGTTTCCCAAAACAGATCTGCACGTTTCAAAAAGCATGTTTGCGTTTTCTCACCTAATAGCTTGCTGGTCTGGATGTCGATGGGGAGATTTTGAATATTCTGTTAAAAGGAACAAACAAAATCAAGGAAAGTGTGGCATCAATATAAAACCTGTAAAACCAAAACAACAACAAACTGAGGAGATGGAAACTGTTAATATATTAATGTTGTATTATGAGTGAGTCAAACTGAGTAAACGCAGCTCCCAGAGTCATTAAATCAACCGGATGTAGTGAAAGTGTGTCCCAGCTTACCTCCATTGTCAATCCACCTCGCAAAAAACAGAGTTTAACGGTTTAAATCTGCATTTCGCAAGTGTTGTAAACAGATTTACTCCTCGTCTGTGACATCCGGATCTCACTGTGACACGTTACGAGAAGCACAGCCAATAGCAGGACGCGATGTTACCGGAAGCCACCATCTTGACCAATCAGGATTCACCTTACTGAACGCTGCAAACCAATCGGTGAGGAGTTTGGATGATATAATGCTTAAACTATCCGCTAGAGAGCAGTGTGGTGTAGTAGTGGTAGTAGTAGTAGTAGTAGTAGTAGTAGTAGTAGTAGTAGTAGTAGTAGTAATACTAATACGAATACGAATACGAATACGAATACGAATACGAATACGAATACGAATACGAATACGAATAATACTACAAATAATAATAATAATAGTAACAATAATACTAATAATAATGATAATAATGTTAATGATAATAATAGTTTCATCAGTAGTTTCTGTACATTTTGAGATTTTACCTAAACTAAATCATTTTAAGACATTTTTATTTTTTGATAGGAACGTTTAACGACATAATAAAAGATCAAATAAAATGATGGTGTAACAGTATTTAATTTTATGTGCATAAATCTAAATTATATGGAATTTTCACAGTTACAATCATGGGGAAAATAAACTTTTCCTTTAATTTTTTTGATCCTCCTATACTGTCTAACAATATAATAATATTACTCATGAATTCTTTGAAGAACACAAGGAAACTTTATTGTAACCACATGCAGTCACATGAATGGAATTCCTTTCATATTTGTCGTTCCAGCCAGTGAACATAAAAAGACACATTAAATGCCTGTTACAAGACAATTTAATACTCTAATACATCAACGTACTTACATCTGTAACCTCAGTAGAAAAAAAATCACAATGTTTGAAAAGTTTTAAAGTTACCATTACAATTTAGATATCAATGTGGGAGATTCTGAGATGTTTTTGTTCAAATTACAAATAGATTTCAGTATTCACATTAGAACATTTTTCATTAGACTATATACACTCGAAAAAAGTGTTGTTTTTGCATTTTATATGATCATCTAGGTTGCGTGAGTCCTTCTGTGTTTGTTCATTTATATGTTATAGAGCCCTGAATCCATTTGCTTGTGGCATGAAACTCTTTTGTTGTGTTGACATGGAAGCATAAAAAGCTTGTGCGTTACCGGTCTGGAGCTGATGTGTCTGCAGTGTGCCTGCTGATTGCACAGCTTAGTTATTGTCATGCTTTCATCTGCCCATTCCGCCTTGACTAAACACAGATTAAACACACAAAGCTTGTGCGCGCCAAATCCGGACACAAACAAACAAACAAACAAACAAACAAACAAACAAACAAACAAACAAACAAACAAAAACAAACAAACAAACAAACAAACATACATACATACATACATACATACATACATACATACATACATACATACATACATACATACATACATACATACATACATACATACATACATACATACATACATACATACATACATACATACATACATACATACATACATACATACATACATACATACATACCTCTCTGCAGCCAGTGACCCTATCTGAGCTAATTTGATTGGTGACCAAATCTTGCAAAGTGAGCGTCCATCCACTGCATGTGATTTTATACAGCACATGCAAAATGGCTGTTTGTGTATCTGTTTCCCTGAAGCTTCATGCAGTTACAAAGATCTCTGCAACAGCCATTAAAAGGGTGATTAAACCTGAAACCAAACACAACAATGAAGTAACATTTTAGTTTTTTAAAAGTGAGGACTGATGAAGAGATTTCAGTTAATTTAACTCTGGAGTTTGAAACCTTGATAATGACGAACAGAGGAAAAGGTTTCACTGAATCACATGACAGAGAGAGAGAGAGAGAGAGAGAGAGAGAGAGAGAGAGAGAGAGAGAGAGAGAGAGAGAGAGAGAGAGAGAGAGAGAGAGAGCGTGTGTGTGTGCGTGTGTGCGTGTGTGCGTGTGTGCGTGTGTGCGTGTGTGCGTGTGTGTGTGTGTGTGTGTGTGTGTGTGTGTGTGTGTGTGTGTGTGTGGAGGGTGTGTGCCAGAGAGGAGTACAGGAACAAGGTGAGGGGGAGAGGCAGAGAGATGCTGCACCTGTTCACGATCACCTGAAGAGGAGGAAGACTTTACAGGAGGGAAGAGCAGAAGAGAAAGAGGAGGACAAGAGTTTCCCAGCATGGTGAAGTTTCACATGTGAGAGAGTCTCATTCAGAAAACTCACCGTCCTAAGGTAAGAAAAATAATAATCTATGTCTCTACTAATATTCTGCTGCCGGGAGTTTAACTCCAGGAAACAAAATGCAGAATGAAAAAAACCTGTCATTTCTGATGATTTGACCTGTTTTTCAGTTTAAAAGTCTTCGTGTGAGTTAAAGCGCTCCACTCTGACCGCTGTATAACATCTGAGCTGCATAATAACAAAACTTTGTGTCGGTAATGTTTCCCAGAGGTCAAATGCCTGCCATTTAAAAAAATGCACCAGTTTGAGACTTTTGATGGTTTCAGCTGCTCAGATTGTCTGTTTTATACCATTATATATATATATATATATATATATATATATATATATATATATATATATATATATATATATATATACACCTTCAATACATTTTTGAAGACATTTTCTTCTGAGTCTTCTTTAAGTTCAAGTCTAATCATGTAAAACAAAATGTATTTCTCTAAACTGCTTGATGGTTTTCGTGCCTGTACTGCTGCTCACTTACATATTGGTAAACTGATCCATCCGTCTTCTATCTCGCTTCGTTTAAATCGGGCTGCGGCTCACTGGACCAGTGCAGCTGGTCGTGGGTGAAGGCAGGTTACACAGACGGACAGTTACACTCACACTCAACATTTAGAGTCACCATGTAACCTGGAATACTTGTAGCTGGAACTGTCGGAGGAAACCTGGGACCTTGTCACGGAGTGCTAGTACTAACCACTGCACCACCATGCACCCTGGGAAATCGAACATTGGGAAAGTATTGAGGGATCCAGACTGGAATTAACTACATTTTCAGACGTCAAACTTAATGTTATCATACAGAAAATGCAAGATTCTACATAATAATCCTATATTCAGTCAGACAGGAAATTAAAAAGGGTTTTTATTTGTGTTTTTGAAGACACTAAAATTGAGAATTTATTTCATTCTAACATCCAGTCGTATGACAATACTCAGGCACAAAGTAATTCAAAGATCTTTACAGAAGCTAATAAATTAATTAAAATGATATTAACGATATTAAAGAAGTGACTGTTTTAGTCGAACAATATTTTGGAGAATTGTTCAAGTGTAAATAGTTCTGCTGTAATGTAAAACGTTTCCATCAGTTTTAAAAAAGAATACACGTGTCTTAAGTATTTAAGTCTAGTTTTAAGAGTCCAGGTTTCGTGATCCAGGTCTGGGTTTAGCTTTAATAATCTTTTGTCTGGTTTGAGCAACAATTCTCCTTTTGCTCCTTGTGAGTAATAATAATAATAATAATAATAATAATAATAATAATAATAATAATAATAATAATGTTTATTTATATTGAAATCTGATCAAAAGGCCGTGGCGTCTATCAGTCAGCTCGTCTAACTTTGTGGTTGTGGGTCGGTTGTGACTCTGGCACAGGAAAGGAAACCTGAGCGTCTCTTGGACTCGGTGGTTTCTGCCCTTGGAGCCCGTCGTTCTCCCGGCAGCTCAAACGTTAGACGGCTGAAGGTCTTTGGAGCTGGTTAGTGATTCCTGAATGTTCTCTGTGATCTCTGAGGCTCGCCCCGGCGGCTCGCCCACACACATGACACAATAACAAGGTAACTTATTAAAAAGAGCCATCGCAGGGCCTCCAGTGTGTCAACAGCCAGTCGTTTGTGTCTCAAAGGTCACGTCTCAGTCAAACACAGTCCCAGAAGTGTGTGTGAAAGTGCTGCCTCGTCATGTCGCTCTGCAGAAACTTCTCCCTGACAGCCAGCAGCTTCATGCAAATGCTCTGCAAATGTTTGGCCTCTTGTCGGGGGATGAACGTCACGCGTACAGTTTGAGTCTGAATCTTCTGAAAGTAGATTTAAACTCATTATCAGGTCATCAAGCTTAGAGACTTACATTTCAACCTCGGCGAGCTGCATCAAGATCTGGCTCATTTTCACTTTTTGACACCAGGATTAAAATCTTCTGCTCTTTCATTTCTGAATCTGTTGGAAAAAGAAACAGTTGCAAAAATGGGACAAATTCACTGATTCACTTTTCAAACCCTCAGTGTGACGTGCGAGTTGCACTGGGAGTGTGTTTGAAACTGTTCACAATGCCTTCTGCAAACACTTTATCTGTTAATCCACATTCAAGTTCAGTTCACAATTCAAGAAAGTTACATGACTCAGGAACAAAAGTTTTGTAAGGCAGTTTCAGGCTTTGTTATAGTCTTCACTCTACAAATCTGACACAAGCAACAACTCCGCACATCAAAACTACACACAAAAAGTATTTTAGAAAAATGCGTTGGTGGAATATTTCTTTGTTGTAACAACGCTTTTTGACAATGATTTAGAAATTTTACTCTTTAAATGGTAGAGAAGATGCTTTTGTGGGTTGTGCCAATAAACCTTTTCTCTTGAGTTTGTGGTAAAACTATAGTTTATTTGATTGGTATCTCTAAATGTAGAGTTATAAAGAGATGTAAAGAGGCTTAAAGACGAGATTCTGCATCCAGATGTGATCTTAAGTCTGTCCTCCAAGACAGCGACGTCCCCACAGGTTTATCAGACAGAAGCTCCAAAATTATGATGCTTCAAACCCATTGAAATGAGGATTTCCTGAAGTGTCGCTCTGCTGCTCATCCCACAAATGCATGTTCACTACAAATGTGGGTAATGTGGTTTGTAAGATTTATTCTTGGGGAAGCATTGTTATGACGAGGACATGTTCACAAATATCCCCACTCTTTGTTCTTTCCTCATATATTCTTCTATATATATCAGTTAAAAGATTCCAAACACAGTCATTTAGTCAATAAAGGGTTAAAATGTGACATGAGTGAAGCAGCTTATCTTAAAAGCTTTTTCTGGGCTGGAAACGATCCGTTACCTGAGTGTCTGTCCACATCCTGGTCAGCCAGACCTACAATTAACCCACAGAGTCAATGAAGACAAGCTTTTATATCAAATGTGCTGTTTTGTGTTGAGACTTCACTAAATGCATCTTAAATCATAAAAGCGTGCGCGTATTGTGAACCTTCGCACGAACGGTCCCAGCTGCCAAAGCTCACGTGGCTCAGATAAAAGCAGCGGAGTGTTTCCTGAACAGGGCTTGGATTCTTTATTTGCATAGGTGCTCGGTGATAAAGTGACCACACTAAAGGAGGATTGGCGTGGCTCTTTTCTTCCTGCCAGCCGCGATAAAAGAGAAATCAGCTTTTGTAAAAGGCTGTAAAACCCAGTTTACAAGCAGCGCTCCAACTCAAACATGGTTTCATAAGAAGCTACAGTATCTCGGTTTCAAAAATCAACAGGTCGGTAGCAACCCGGGAACATTTCAGCCCTTTTTTTCACGTGTTTGAGTTTCTCAAACCTCAAATAAAACCCTGTGTTGACAAAGGTGCAGCTGACAGCGAGAAATGAACTTTATACTTTAAGTTTGATCAGCAACTTCACTTTTAGCGATAACAACAATAAATGTTGAGTTTTATAAATTCCCTCCATTGTCTTTGACGCTTCATCCTGTTCAGGGAGTCGATTCCAGCTCACTGAGGGCCGGAACACGTTCACCTCCACCCAGTTGTACAAAATTCCTTCTCATTGGAATTAATTCCTTATTTCAACATCTTAAAGTCACAACATGAAAGTAAGAGATTTAAACAGACGCCTTAATTCAAGGCGACGAAGGAACAAAGAGGGCATTTTGGAAACTCTGCATCAGAACAAAAGCAACTCTGATGATTGTAATATATAAAAGTAGTTTTCACTGCTAGAGTGTTAAACTGTGACGAAGACGAGTGACATTGAGGATTTCTGAGATTTATTTCGACTGATTCAACGGAAAGAGCAAACGGTGTGTTTAAAGATTATTAATCTTCCTCTTTAAAATTCATTTAGTAATCTATAAATTACTGGATTAGGGTGAATATCGGCTTAAATTGTGATTAAAATGAAAGGATGTTTTAGATGTAACACTGATAAGTTTTTTAATAAATCTTTTGGAAATGGAAAAGCATAATGCGAATAATCATTTACTTCAGCAAGTGAATATTACTGCTCAGTACGCAACGACCTCTAACAGGATTACATATCTTCCATACACTTTAATTCTAATTTACTCAAAGTTTAGCCGCTGATTCTCATTGCTCACGTCACGATATAGTTGTTGTCACGTTCGAGTCCTTCACGGTTCTGTTTGATGACACGAGTGGGGTTATAAAGCTGCTTGTCGAGTGTGATGTTAAACTGACAGATTAAGAAATGCAGAGGTGACACAGTGAGAAAGGGGCTGGATCGTTTAATGCTGAGTTTGCATGTTTTTCCTGCGTGTGGATTCTCCCTGCTTTTCCTCACACACTCCAAAAACGTGCGTTTTTGAAATGAACTGGCTGCTCTAAAATGATCTGGCTAACCTCGACTCCCCCACGCAGACGACAACGACAAATAAAAACCTCGAAAAACTTCTTTTTGGAAACACAAACAAACGTAAACAAATAGAGTTTCAGCATCGTCGCTGGAGGGAATGAGAGGGAGTCACTGTTGTAGTCTTGTTCCTCCAGTTTTTCTATAAAGAAAATAGGATATAGTATATAAAGAGGATAGCACTGTAATAAACAAAGTTAGATGTTATTTATATAGATTAAAAAAGACAATAAGAAAGACGACAGTGTGATGATCAGTCACATCCTTCTGTGTTTCATAAAACTTCTATTTTGGGGGTTTTGAGCAGATCATTGCCTGTCGGAGGAAAACCTGCACAACTGTACTCATGGAGGGAAACAAGTTTCACACAGAAAGGCTCTCAACTGGAATCGAACCACTGATTTCACAATGTGAGGCAGCAGGGCAAACCACTACACTACTGTCAAACCCTGAGGCTGACCTTTAGTTTTTCTTTCTGATCAGGTGACTTTGTTACACTGAACTGATGTTTTCTGATCTTTAGTTTCTTTCCTCTGTGAAGTAAAAGAATTATCTGTAAAATACATTTTCTGTGCGTTAAGAACATCTCCTGGTTGATTTATCACACCAAGGGAAGTAGAATGTTCCTATTGGTTAAAACAATCTGAGTCCTGCAGTTTGCATGTCCTTCCTGTGTTTATGTGGGTTTTTTCCTAAAATCTCTGGTTTCCTCTGACAATGCAGAGACTTCATTGTGTTTATCATTCACATTAGATCGACCCCAGGAGTGTTTTGATTGGCCGTATTGTTCCTCTCTGTCTGAGCAGAATAAAGTCTTCTTCTCCAGACAAAGCCCGGTCATTGTTGTGTCTGCTCTGTTGTAGCAACGGACGGTTTATTGTCAGCGCTTTGATATTTGTGTCAATAGATGTATTGAATCATGATTTCAAGGTGCAGCTATTGCAGATGAACAGTTTCGTGTCTTACTCCCATCATAAACTCGTTGTTTGAGTTGTGTGGTGACGGGGTGACGGGGACAGAAGCGGCCGGTGGAACGTCGCCCGTCTGCGCCGACTCAGCAGAAACTGGACAAACAGAATATCCACATATCCTCCGTTCATGTTGTGGATCTTCCTCCGCAGTGCCGTTATATAACCCAGACGACCAGTTGCTCCTTCATCAGTCGAAAGCTGCTCCTTTGTTTTCTGACTTCATATCAGATCACACGGGAGTGAAAGAGGAGCCTGTTGGGGCGATTATTAATTCACCTGCCGGCAGCAGAGTGTCAGGTGTTGTTCCCCCGTCAGGCTGAACACTCAGCCACGGCTTCTACCTGACTTTCTAAGAACGGGATCTGCTCAGAACATTTTGGCCTCCATGGCCTGGCTGATCAGCACTGATGGAGCAGTAATTCATCTAAAGCATCATTTCCAACATGCACCTTGCAAAAATGAGCAATAATCTGCTGCAGATTAACGCCAATTCATAACAAGGAATTCAGACAAATGTTAACTTTTTATCAGTCAGGTATTCATCAGGAGTACGTTTTGTACAAGGTATTAATAACACATTTTTAAAAATACAGTATGCGGCCAGTTGCATAACTGTTCATGTTATGTGTGAGTAGGTTTTGTATTTTCACGACTAAATATGTCTGTGGTGTCGTAGTTAAACTCGCTCCTCTGAGACGTTTCTCTTCTGGGTCTCTGCTTTCCTCTGTCAATTTTCTGCTGTGAGCCGCATTTGAAGTTTTTCATTCATTTATCGTTTCTTCTCCACAAACTATTTTTTACAACAAAGTTTTTTAAATGTGCCCTTAATGAAGACGTGTTAATTTTATTATTACTGCCACTGATTTGTGGACACACTTGTGTGAGACGTTTCCATGCGTGTTTAACTGTCCGTTTCGGTCCCTGCAGGTCCGTCCGCTCTCTGCTGGTCCGTCCGCTCTCTGCTGGTGCCATGGCCGACCCGAGCTGGTGGAGGCTGACCTTCTCGCGCAAGAAGAAATCTGAGCCTAAAGTCCTGTACGAGATCCCGGCCGAGTACGGCAGCAACACGGGGAACAAGGAGCATCCGGGCTGCAACGCCGCCGCAGACCAAACGGACAGCCAGTTCAACGCCCGGCTGGAGAAGATCGTAGATAAATCTGCCACCAAGGGCCGCCACGTCAAGGTCTCACACTCCGGCCGCTTCAAGGAGAAGAAGAAGGTCCGCGCCACGCTGGCCGAGAACCCCAACCTGTACGGCGAGCACAAGCCCAGTGACGAGAATCACAAAAAGAACTGACGAGCGCCAAGAAGCCCATACTTGATGGTACACGTGTCATATCAGTGTCGCTCCATGAAAAGCTCCGAGGAGGCTCCAGCACATGCGAACAACCGCATGTTGCACCGCACGTGAGGTTCTCCTCAGATCAACGGACTCACAGCTAAACAATCACGTCATCGGCAAACAACATTTACACATTCGACGAAATCAGAGGATATTAAACAAAGCACTGGAGATGTTTTTTTGTTGTTTTTTTAAACTGAGTTCAAATGACCTTTTTTTTGTGCTGCACTGTTGTTTTATATTAAAAAAAAAGTCCAATGAGATAAATGACAAAACGACGCTCAACAACCGTCAAGATGTAAAATTTCTGTAATGAAGGTTTTCATTTTTACTGACATACAAACATAGAGAGATGTTTTCCTTCATTGTTAAGGTTTTTTATTTTATTTTGCACAATCATGTAAAGAAAGTACAGTCACTTTTCAAGTGGAGTTGAAAAAAATGAAGAAATTGATTTATTGCTTGTATGTGATTTATTGTGGCGGAAAGTCCACATGCAGTGGCTCCGAAAGGTACAAGGTGAAATGTGGTTTACTGATTAACTACAAATAAAACCTTCTAGAGCCAATGTATGTTAAAAAAAACAGTTGTTTTATTGTTTTTCTGGAATCCTTGTTTCTAATAAACATAATATGTTGATATAAAGCCGCTCTTATTTGTACGTCACACAGACGTGTGTTTTAACATGTAGATGGTTTACGCAGGTTGATTTTAGTGACACTGCAGTTTCCGAACTCTCCCGAGCTGTTCAGAGAAGCAGGGTTATGTAAATAGCCTGAAGTTTTGAGCTGTGTGTCGTGTTGACATGGCGACTGTAAGCAGACACTGATATTTGACCCGTGTGTCGTGCTGCTGCCCCCTTTTGTGTTACAGCATTCCTTATGTCAGTGCACACACTCATTCAGCCATTCATAAAAAACATCAAACAGCTGTTAAAGCATCAGTCCAATTTCATTTTGTCGATTTTACTGCTTTAAATTGTCAAGGTGCTGACGTCTGCTAGCAAAACATCAGATTCTATGAAAGAAAGTACATTTATGATGAGGTTTTATCTTCTGTTTTGAAAATACGCGTTTAATTATATTTGGATTTGTAGCAAAAAAATAAATCAAAACAATTAACTTAGAAGAAATTTCATTTTGAATTCACAATTTTTCTTGTAAAATGGTATTAAATGAAAGGAGTCAGAGATCAAGAGTCAAAGAGTCAGAGCCAGTGGTAGACATTGGTAACATGACGTTCTCCTGGTAGGAACCTACGTCCACCGCCACAGCATCACCGCCGGACCCTTTACCTGCTGCACCGTGTTGAACATAAATAAACTACCAGGTAAGATATAATATTATAATATCAGAGCTCTTCCACACATTTAAAGGAGACATATCATGCTTTTAAATCCTTCCTTTTTACATATAAATCATACAGTTGTGGTCTATACAACGCGAAACTGCAATGCTTGGGTCTGAATTCCTCATTATTATAGCTCCACAGGCCCCTTTTCAACCCCTTTTCTGATGCGCTTCTGAGAGCAACTCGTTTTGGGGCGGTCTCTTCAAATGCAAATGAGACACTTCATACCCCGCCTCCTCTCCAGGTTGCAGAGGTCACACTCGGTTCAACGTCACCCTGTTCGGCCATCTTTGTAGTTTGATAGAACAGATACAATTATCTAGCGGCGCAGAAACTTTATATTCACACATTATTTACAAAATGTCAACAACGGAAGATTTGTCCATCCAGCCATACATGTTGGAGCCAGAGTCGGACCCGGCGGAGCGAGATGAAAATGACGATGATGCACCTTCAGAACAACGTCTTCATATGGATGTAACGCAATGGTGTGTTACTATATTTACACTAACTTCTCCATCCATGCCCACTACTACAATACTGCCTGTATTACAACGACTATTTAACACAGAAGTTACATTATAATCTAAAACGAGCACACAGCGCTAACATATGAAGACGGTGCAACTGCTAATGCTAACAAAACAATGACAGGGACGTCTTATCATCACACTTTTTAGCGTTATATACAGCTTACCGAAGTGCTCTGTTCGTCGTCTCCATAGATAGAAGGAACTGACCGCTCAATCAGACCAAGTCTTTCGGCAAATCCTTCTTTATACTGGCGGAGGTTGCTGAAGCAGTCGTCCTTAAAGTGATTCGCGCACACAAAAATGACCTTACCCACAGATGTGGGTACATTTCTGTGAAAAATAAAACTCAACCAGGCACTTCGAAAAGGTTCTGATGCTGGGAGACGGTGTAACGAAGCTTGTGGGTTACTACATCCAACAACCGAACATTTCGACTTATCCTCTCGTAACTTCGGTTGGACTACAAAATCGCAGCGAGAAACAAAAATGGCGGATTGCTCGAAACGTCGATGTCCTAATTTGGCAGTTCCGCTGAGAATACTGTGACGTCATTGTTCAAAAAACGTAATAGAGAATAGAAAAATCGAAACCGATCGCAAAATATGACCAAAACAGAATATAAAGATATCAACGGAGCACCTGAAGAGACTACTTTGAACTTTTCTGTACTTCTAAACACTCTAAATATACACCAAAATGCATTTAAGGGCTAAAAAAGTGGATTTAGCATGATATGTCCCCTTTAAAGATGATAAATATTCCCCGAGTCCTTGCTTTTAGAGAAGTTCAATATGTCTTCCTGACGTTATGTCACTAATTATGATGTCCGTTAGCATTGGTTAACTTTTTTAGCCGGCATGTTATTTTCACAACTATAGACACGTCACTCCGGCTTTTTATTACTCGAGAAAGCTATTTAATTAAAGTATATGATCAGTTAATTTGTCCTAGTGGTCAGGTTTCTATCTTATGTCTGTTGTGTGGTGCTTTATAGATATAACGGGAAACGGAACACTCCGCCGGTGTTACGGATTAATTGGTTCCCCTGTTAACTGGAGACTTCTTTAGTGTCTATAGTTGATGTGAGAAAAATAAAAATGTATAAATTAACAGATACAATAAACACAATGTGGTCTTCTTACACAGATAAAAAAATCAAACTGTCTGATTAAAAATAAAACTTTATTTGTACTTAACATTAAACATCGCCATCAGCTCCCTTTTCAAACAGTACACACAATAATTGGCACAATTAACACCAGTGACTCTTTTATCATAATTTTCTGAACACCACTTAGATTCACTGCTTCATATATTAGACCACTACAGTTAACTCATGTTGAATTTAAGACTGTTTATAGACTATTATGCCAGGATACATTACTTTACAGGGAGTGAATTGTACTTTAACCTTTCAAAACCTGATGTAACGTCACATGAGCACAAGTGTTTCTATTATTTAATCTACTTCAAGGAAGTATTCAAGTAAACCGCAAACATGACTGAAAAAGTGCAGATCAAGCAGGTCATGTGACCATCAGCCCAACGCCAAACAACAACACTAAATACTCATTATTATCAAACCAAATGTAATCGACTTAGTTTTTCCTGTTGGTAGCACAAGCTTAAACCATGTAGCAGAATGTATTGAGATTATAAAATTAAATCCCATGTGCTTACATCACTGGAAGAATTGCTGATGGCGACAAGGTAGTTTGTGCTATTTTAGTTTTCCTGTCCTGCAGGTCAGTGACGCCGTCGTTCACCACCTGCCAATCATTATTCCATGGACCTGGTGAACTTTGCTCTCTTGTCTCTTTCAGGACAAATTTTCTTTATAATTTATAGGAAATGTAAAGTTGCAGTACAGATATGATGGGTTATTTTCTAATCCAGTAATCCACAGTTACACACAAGTTGGTTTAAAGACAACTTGGTGACGAGTTTCACACACCGCTGCACATCAGACGAACAGTGTCAATTAGGTACATATGATAGTTACATCAGTGACTTGAGATGAGATTTCAATCATTTTTAGTCCCCCCCCTGTCACGTCCTGTGCAGGTTCCTCTCATGGAGACAGTCTCTGGTACACCCAGCCTCCCTCGGCGGCGTGCTGAAAAGCTCCGGGCTCCGACTCGCCGTCCTTTGGCCGGGTGAAGACGATGCGATCGTGCAGTCTGTTGGTCTGTCCCTGCCAGAACTCCATGTAATAAGGCTTCACGATGTAGCCGCCCCTGTTAACAGCACAGGACAGTTACCATGTTGTCAACAATATTTTCACCACTGCAGCAGGTTGAAATGACGTTTACACACTTTTACTTCAAATGTTTATTGAACTTGAATATAAAATAATAATACAAAATAAAAGCTGCTCCTGCTTTCACATAGAGAAGTTTATCTAAAGGTCAAACTGATCTTCCAGGACCTCGAGTTAAGTTTGGATGCTAAGTAAAACTTAGCATTAACATTGTTTTAATGTTGTTTTTACAGCTGTTGGGTTTTGTTTTTTTAAATAATTCACGTTGACAAATATATCTGTACTAATGTTTCCTGAAGGTATGAAGTTGTTCTTGTAAATGAAATATGAAGTGCTGTTTTATAAGATAATCAAAAAGAACTACAGCGGGATCATTAGGAAGATGCTCTATAATCTGGATGTTAGAGGAGGAAGATGCTCTATAATCTGGATTTTAACTGAAGGTAAATCAGTCAGTGGAGGAAGATGCTTTACGTTCAGATTTTATAGATAAAATGGACTTTCAAGTCGAAGTGATGCTCACCAGTAGTCGGGCATTGGCACCTCTGTGTCCTTGTACTTCTCTTCCAGCTCTGCGTTTTTCTGCCTGAGGTACTGAAGAAAGAAACCAGCAGGTCGGTTTAGGTCTCGACCTCGGCACCTCAGATCATATCTCACATGTACAAACCGAGTGTCTCGTTCTTACGTTTCTGTCGGGAACCGCGGTGCTCTGTCGGCTCACGACAGCTCCGATCTGGCTGCTCTTCGGCCGGGAGTGGAAGTAATCGCAGGAGCTCTGATAAGGGATCCGCTCCACCGAGCCCTCGATCCGAATCTGCATGAAACAAACTGAACTGAGCCTCACGGAGGAGAAAAGACGGGGTTCATGAGAGAAACCTCAGTGGACCATCGGAGCTGCTCTACCTGTCTGTTCAGAGGCTCCCAGTGAAAAACCAGGCATGCGTATGGATTACTCTCCTGTGGAGCACAAACAGGAAAAGAGGAAGTGAATATCCACAATAATCAAAGTATTAATGGTCTCTGTGACGCTAAGAGTTTTAAATATTAGCCTCTTAACACAGGCTTCTGTAATAAAGAGAAAAACTGAATATATATATATTTTTCAAAACTAAATAAAATCAACACTTTTTAAGACGGGAAAAGACAACAGATGGAAAAATAAAGGATAAAACAGTAATTCAGGACACCAGTAAAGACAAGACTATTTTAAATTTGATTGTTTTGATGAAAAAAAAACTCTGAACACATTGAAAAATGCATATTAAAGATCCTCAGAAAACAAACTGGAATGGATTTATTTGCTTGTGAAAGTTTGTCTTATGTTCAGTGTTTCATTTACGTTTTGAATCACATTTACTTTGTGTGTTTTATCTTGTCTGCGGGTGAATTGGTTTTAATCTCCATGAATGAGGCTGGATTAGAACCAAAGCAGTGGATCGGTGTTATAAATCAGAGGAAGGTGATGTGCAGTACGTCCCTCCTCGTCCACCCTGTGGTGGCCTGATGCAGAACCAACGTCCGCAGAGCGGCAGCAGGATGTTCTAACGTGTTTCTCACCAGCTCGGAACCTTTTCTGCTCTCGTAGTTTGTGAAGAAGCGGAAGCCTTCGTGGCTGTAACCTTTGAGGAGGACCATCCGAGCGGAGGGCCGTCCGTCCCTGCACACGAAGACAAACTCGTGACAAACTGTACCACCCGATGGAAATAAACTTTTTTCGGCTCACACACTTGGTTGCCGTGGCGATGCACATGGCGTTGGCTTCGCCGATCTCAGGACACTTTGTGGCTTCGTCGAACCAGTTTCCAAACTGCGTGATGGGGTCCAAAGACGCCAGCTGACTCTCCTCGAAGCACTGCACACAAAACACAGCAGGTTTAGTCACAGAGAGACAGATTCAGTATTCACACATTACACTCCTTAGTATAACTCCATTACATTTTATTATTAAAAGCACATGAAACTGATTTTCATCTCGAGATTCAGGGTTTATATTTCTAAAAAGTAAACAAACATGTGGAGGACATGAAAACAGCTGTTTTCTCTAATACCTGTCCAGATGTGTGATTATGACAACCTAAAAACGTATGTTGTGGGTTTCTTTTATCGTGACCTTGTAGATTGCTCAACATGGAGATCCGTTAGTTTTGGGCATGTGCATCTTGGATTAAGTGTGTCCTGGAGAGTGTGATCCAGGACCTGAAGGGGGTGATCCAGGACCTGGAGGGGGTGATCCAGGACCTAGAGATTGATCCAGGACCTGGAGAGGATGATCCAGGACCTGCAGAGGGTGATCCAGGACCTGGAGAGAGTGATCCAGGAACCTAAAGATTGATCCAGGATGTGGAGAGGGTGATCCAGGACCTGGAGAGATTGATCCAGGACCTGGAGATTGATCCAGGATGTGGAGGGGGGGGGGGGGGGGGGGGGGGGTTGGTTATCCAGGACCTGGAGAGATTGATCCAGGAACCTAGAGATTGATCCAGGACGTGGAGAGGGTGATCCAGGACCTGGAGAGATTGATCTAGGAACCTAGAGATTGATCCAGGACGTGGAGAGGGTGATCCAGGACCTGGAGAGATTGATCTAGGAACCTAGAGATTGATCCAGGACCTGGAGATTGATCCAGGACTTGAACTCCTCTTACCTCTTCGTCTCCCTTGTACTTCTTCCTCATGTTGCTCAGGTCCATGGTGCTGTTTCCTCCGCTCGTCGCTTTGCTGCAGAACTTGAGGCTAATAACGCTCCTTTTCCCCGCTGTCAAAGGTTCATGAGAGAGTGGTTTTAATCCCAATCTGCCGATTTGACGGAATAACGCCGCACTGAGGATGCGCCTCATGCTGCTCACTGACGTAACGACGCACGCCGCTTTACGTAAGATGTTACGAAAACTAATTTTAAGATTATATTTTTACAATTTACCACCTGAAAGGTGATAAAATAACAGCGGTCGATGCAGCAGATTTTTTTAAACGCATAGAACGTGAAAACGATCATTGAAATCATAGACATACACAAAAGCACGTCACGGTGCGTTCATGAATAACCTGTAAAAAGGTTACTACTTGTATCTTGTTTTAAATTAATGCTGAAGTAAAAACCTCGAAACATATTGTCAACATACCTTGTAATTAAACTTACAAATTCTCTTATATCTATTTACCTTCAATAATAATACAAATACTAATAATTAAAGTATATATTTTAGCCGACGACATGAACGCAGCGTTCCCCACCCTGACGTCACAGATCACGTGTTTCCGGTCCAACATGGCGGCGACCTTGTGTGTGAAGTTTCTACCTAAACAGGGTAAATTAAATCATTTATTTAATTTAAAACACAACTTTCTCTCTGTTTTAGTTGCATGTTTTTTATTGAGGAGCAGCTGCTTCAGTCTGCTTCACTTCCCGCTTCCGGTTGTGTTTGTTTTGTTGGTCGTTTCATTGACAGCCGCCGCCGCGGCTGCTTCGGGTGCTTTAACCGGCCGTTGTGTCTCTCAGGATGGATTCCCCTCACTCAGAGTGTCCGGCACGGCTCCAAGGCCGTCACACGGCACCAGAAACCTCTTCACATCCTCAAACAGAAGCTCATCGCGGTCACACGGTACATCCCTCCCCCGAGGGCCGCTCCGCTGGACGCCTACCCGAGAGAGAGGCTGACCCAGCAGGAGGTAACACACACACCCGCACACACGCACGCACGCACTCACACACACACACACACACACACACACACACACACACACACACACACACACACACACACACACACACACACACACACACACACTTTAATAATAACTAATAAACTAAACTATTATTGAGTTTTGACTGTGTTATAATTCATTCCTGTGTGAGAGTTTGTGATATCTGTTTTTTATTTGTTTCTTTGGTCCTCCATATGATCATTTTGTATGTGTTTATCACTTAGTGTGTCTTTGTGGTGGTAATGCATCTTGTGGGTCACTGTGATTTATATTTTCTATTTCTCCTATGGTTAATGTTATTTGTTTTGGTTATCTTGTGCCAGTCTGTTTGTCGTGTTGTCCCTTTGGCAGCTGTCATTTTTCATGCTCATCTTCTCAGGAAATTCATCTTTTCTCTTTGCGATGATTTTAAAAGTTTGTACTTATTTTGTTCTTTTCTGATCAATAACCTGTTCTGTATGTTTTTGTTGTTGTTGTTTTGTGTCCTTGTCTCTTTCCTGTTAATTTTGTGTCTTTCTGGATCTTTGTGTCTCTTTCTCATTTATTTTGTTTTTTATCCGATCCTCTTGTGTCTCTGTTGTTGTTTTATTTTGTCTTTGTATTTACTGGTGTAACTTGTGATCGTTTCATGTCTCAGTTCAGTGTCATCAGTCCCTTGATATGTCCACCAAAGACGTAATAAAATCATCAGCGTATATTTGTCCGTCTGTATGTCTGATTATGTAAAAACTACAAAGCAGATTTTGTTGATGTTCTCACCACATAGATATTAGGCCATGGAAGATTCCATTACATTTTGGAGGTGATCGGGAAACTTTTTTTTTTCTTTTCTGAGTCCAGCTCAACCTTTGGTGGACATCAGAAATCTCTGATTGCTCTTGCTGGTTATTCTGTCTTTTACTTCTTTTTGTGTTTTTGCTTTGTTTGTGATCATTTTGTGTCCCTTTTAAACCGTTATCTCTCTCTGTGGTTGTTTTGTGTGTCTTTAGCTCTGTTGTTAATATTCACATGTCACATTTCTTTTAGTGTTGAAAGTATCAGCACTTACTACTACAACTTTTAGGCTCCCGAATAAAGACTTCAGAGGCTATTGGATCACATGATGTGATTATCTTGTTGGTGCCTTGTTGTGAGATATTGTCTCTTCTTGTCTTCTTGCAGGACAGTCCTCTGATGGCAATCCTGAAGAGAAATTTGAAGAAATTGTTTGAGGATTGTAAAATGATCGCCGTGGTTCAGAACAACAACAGCAATTCTGAAGACATGCTTTTGTTCAAGCACAGACTTCATAAACACGGCATCTTCGTCAAGTTCTTCCCCAACCAGGTAAAGCTGAAGAGACCCGCTGTGAGTCGGGGTTTGAATCTGCAGAATGTCAGCAGCACTTCCTGCTCCGGCTTTCCTGACTCCATCTGATCTTGTCTTCAGGTGAAGCGGTCGTTCGTCAGAGACACTATCTACAGTAACATGGCTCCTCTGTTCATCGGCCCCACCGTCCTGTTGGTCAGTGAAGAGCTGAAGGTGAAGGAGATGCTGAAGACTCTGAAGTCCAGCCCACAGATGACGCTGCTCGGTACGTTTGATCCAGCAGCTCTGTTTCAACAAGTAAAATGGAATTATGGCAGCAACACGCTAGAAACTGATCATTTTTATAAAATCAGTTAGAGCTGATGCAGGCTATTATAATTAGCATTCATTAGTTCACTAAACACCTGTTTGCACCTAAATCCTGAACTACCTGAACTACGGTTGTTAAATACGAGCGACAAAATCGACACATGACAAGGGAAAGTAGAAGGAGAGTTAAGAAAAAAGAGAACACAGCTTTTAACATTCTGGCGGAGCCACTTCCTCCGGCGCTTATCTATGACGTCAGTCACGTCAATGACGAAGCGGTCGAAAAATATCAGAATTGGTACCACATATGAGCGAGGCCTGGGTCTGGTGTGAAAAAAATGGAATTGGAGCTTTCACACGGCAACAAAACCGGTTGGATATGAGTCACTGTGACTAAAAAATCTGAATTGGGTTGCATTTCCTTGCAGTGTGAACGAGGCCTTATATCCAGATTATAGAGCATCTTCCTCCTCTAACAACCAGATTATTGCGGAATTGTATTGCATTCACATCAAAAAATAAAAATTGACTCTGTTTTTCTTAATTAATGACATAATTATCTCCTAATTATGAGAAAAAAAATTATTATAAAAAAAATTCGGCTGTTTTTCTGAATTTCTGAGATAATTATATCAGAATTATGAGAAAAAATAAATTGTAAAAAATGGCTGTTTTTTGAATTCATGAGATAATGTTTTCTGAAAATAAAAATTGGCTGTTTTTCTGCATTAATGGGACAGTAGTGTGCATAAAATAATTTCTCCAAGGTGATCAATAAAATATGTTTTCTTTCGTTCTCACTGTAATTAAGTTTGATGTTTGGTCGCTGGTTGTTTGCCGCAAAAGCTTTGTTGTTGAACAGTGGACACATTCAGAAATACTAGACTTCTGAAACTTACTATACTAGTTGCTTGGTAAAATGAGATTAACATGATATAATCTAAAACCTGCAGCCTGATGAACATTCTGGACCTCGATAACACTGAAGGGATCATTTTGGTGCTATTTGAAAAAGCCAACAGTTTCAATACTCTCGACAGGAGCCTGCATCGAAAACACGCTGCTGAGCTCGCAGGGCGTCGTGAACTACTCCAAACTGCCGTCTGCGACCGTCATCCAGGGTGAGCTGGTCAGCGGGCTGACCACCATGACCGCCCGCACCGCCTCCATGCTGCAGCGCCACCCGGCCCACCTGTCGGCGCTGCTGCAGCAGTACGTCAAGCAGCAGAGCCCGGAGGGCAGCGAGGATCAGAACGCTCAGGAATCGTAGAGGCCGCAGAGGAACCAGCGGGTCTCCACCAGGGGGCGTGGTTCAGTTTAACGGCTGCAGAGATTCCTGAAGCTCTTGAAGTGGTGCATCAATGCTTAGGGGCAGCAATGACTGTTTTCACTGGATGTCAGCCTGGAAGTCACAGAAGGACAATGCTGCGGAAACAATAGTCTCACTCTGTATTCAAACATGTTTCCATGTATTAATAAATTACATGAACTTTATTTGTCATTTGGGTTAAACCCTGTTTCGACTTAGAAATGTTTTCTTACCATTTTTATTCAATCTTGCAGAATTAATTTCTTCTTACCTCGTCATACATCAGTAAAATACATGCAAATGATAAGTTTACCCCTCAAACCCTGTTGAATATCATCGCATGCTAATTATACAATCAAATCTCTTGCAAAGTAAAAAAAACCTCATAATCACACATCTTTCAAGTTAAAAAGTTCTCTAAATGGAATTAACTATGTTGAATATTACTGAGTACTACCACTCTGTAAAATATTATTATTTTCATAACATTCAACAAATGGGACTTATCACTTGTATTAGGTGTATGTTTAAAAAAGATTCTGTCCTTTTCACTGGGTTTCTGTGCACACTGCTGATGTTTAAGCAGTTTTCCACAAGTGGCACAGGTGGGCCAGGAGATGTTCGGACAAACGCTGAGGACCTCGCACTTCTGCAGCTCTTATATGACACAAAATTAACTGTTGAAATAATTAGTGTAAGTAATTTTTATGTTCTAGCAATTTATCATTGTTGGTTCAGAAAAAAGTTAAACTCCTGGATATTCAAAGTTTATTTACACTAGATGTGCGTGTGTGTGTGCGTGTGTGTGAGAGAAGCTTCACTGGAAGATGTAAGTGGCATCATTAAAAACTCCTCCAGCCACAATAAAGTGAAGCAGCTCCAGGCCCTGATGCATTAATCTGCAGATTACACAGCATGTTAATCTGGGTCAGTTGGTCTGTTATGCGGCGCTCTCCAGAGGGAGACAGACGTTACTCAGACAAATCCACGCACTTATTCAATATAAATATTCAAGAACTAGGAAATGTATTCCATCATCATTGACTGTCCGTTTAGCCACTTCACTGAGTTCTTTTGGTCTGTGGGAGGAAACAAACAGACCCACACATACAGGCCTGAGCTTGAACAGAGGATCATGTCTCTGTGAGGCAAGAGTGCAAACCACTACACCACTGAGTGGGCTCTTTGGAAGCAGATGCCTATAGAACTAATGTCATACACATTAAAACAACACCTGATGATAAATAAAAGTAGAAATTAGGACCTAAAGTGAATGTTTAGTGTGCAGGAAACAAATATTAATGAAGATAAGTTCTTTTAAGAAAGTTCTTATCGTTTGTCACCTCTGGTAAACCATCTGGATGGAAATTTCAAAACGGTTCAATTGTAAAAAGCACAATTTGTTTGCAATTCACGTCCACAAAATATTTTATGAAAGAGATGATGAGCATGATTTAAGAAGAAAAGATGAATTTCAAAAGCCAGCAAACAATTAAAAAAATTCTCTATATATAGATGTGTGTGTGTGTGTGTGTGTGTGTGTGTATTGCGTGTAATATAATATATAACAATTTTAATTGAGTGAAATGTAACCCTGAAACACACTGCAGCTAAAACATTGTCATCAATGTCAATAGAAATACAAACTAAGAATTTTTATAATATACAAGGAGAATGAAGCTTGAAAATAACCTTCAGGGTCTGTGCATATGTGATGGGCGTGTGTTTGTATTCATAGATTAATACATAGATTTATATCAAGTTTATTTAGTTTGAGAATAGTTTGAATAATATTTCGTGTATTTCAATTTTTTAATAGTTATATAAGCATGAAATAAGAATAATAAATATATTTATGCAATCACGTAGATTAAGGATCTATATTGACATTCATTAATTAATAATGTATAGCCATTTCTATAATCTTCTACATTTTGTTTTTCTTTCTACTTCTTCTGAGGCGAGATTATTCCAGCTAATTATCTACATTTGGTTGAGGCGAGGTGAAGTGTGCTTCTCCCTTCAGCTGTGTAATGTGTGCCGAGGAAGAGGAGCTGGTGGATTTACCTCCTCTGCCTCCCGCAGACAGTCGCTGTAATTCCAGCTAATGCGGATAAAGCCTCGGACACATTGCGCACTGTGCGCACGGTGCGCAGTGCGCAGCGGCTGCGACGCGCACAGCCGGTGGCATTTGGAGGAAGCTGCTGTCAGAGACACTGGCTGCCTCTCGGAGCCTTATGTGAGCAGAAACTGCGACTTACTGCACTCAACATGTGAAGCTTTTAGTCAGTTTCTTCTTATTTTTTTTTTTCATGTTTTGTAGAAGAGAACGAGAGAAATGCTGCTTCACTGCAGAGTTGGATGTTTGTGGGATTAAGACGATGAAAGCCGGTGGTTCACTTCAGGTAAGAGTCTTATTCGCACAATAACCTTTTAAATTAGAAGTAAATAAACGGAAGTTTGGTTGAAGTGTCAGACGGAAAACAAAGAATAAAAGCAACTGAACTTCAAATTTATAAATTACTGTAATTAATAGCGTTAATGCGCGTTAAATATCCTCCTTGCATGATTAACATTTTAAATTAAGTTAATCTCAAATCTTTAGAAACTTTACTTTTTTATGTAGGGTTAGAAAAAGTACTGAATATTCGTTACTTAAGTACAACTTTAATCTCTATTTATGTTGTATTATTCATGTCAATGTGTGTACTTAAAATATTTACTTTTAAAATAGATTACTCAAACAATATAGAAGGTATAATTTACATTATGGTTAAAAACATCATGACATTAAATTATTTTCCAACAAAATCAAATAGTTTGAATCTCTATTCAGATGTGTTCTCAGTAGTTAGATGACATGGTGTAACTTGTACTCAAGTATACGAAAAAGTACAACATGTTACATACTTTTTTGTCCAGAGTAGTTAAAGTTTTAGTTACTTTATAATTTTACTGAATATTTATGTCAAATGCAGGAATTATATTCAGTTTACGACATTTTCAGATCAAAGCACATTTGAAGATTATATCGAGACAATTGTACACAGGAACAAAATATCACACAAGTAGACAAGAGTACTACTTAATGAGAGTAATGAGAGTATTTGTAGTTTGCTGCACTTGGAGGCCCTGCCGCCTTAATGGGCTTTAGATTAGAGACTGTCCAGCCCTGAATAGTTCACAGGGGCCTTTAAATGGCCGCTGAGCCTTTGACTCAGTCTGCAGACCTGAGAGCCAAATCCAGGGCGGATTCCTCCAACAGTCACTCCTTCCTTCATGCCTCCACACAGCTTGAACAGTTTCAGTATGAGAAGCAGATGAAACCGAGGCTTCAGTCATGCAGCGGTAACAGACACGTTAATGCTCAACGAAATGGCTTCAGCATCAGGAGCAGAGCGTCCGGGGGGAATTTGTGAGACTGTGTGGAGTCTGCATGTTCCACTTGTGCATTCGTGGGTTTTCCTGCGGTCTCCGCCCACCGCCCATAAAACGTAGACTTCAGGTTGAGACGGTGAATCTGAATGTGAGCGAGTGATTGTCTGTGCTTGTCCTGCGATGGATTGTAATCTGAGCAGGATGTCGAGTTTCATCAAGAAGATGAACGGATGGTCGTCTTTTCACAAGCAACAAAACTATTCTGCACATGAATTGTTTAAAATGACTTTAATGTTGAAAAGTGCACACATTTGAGCTGATTCGGGTTTTGTTAAGAAATATATTTCAATCACTGTAGAACGTTCCCGTAGTGAAGGCTTTTACTTTGTTGCTTTTTTAAAAAAAAGGAAAACTTTTGTCTTCAGTTCTGGGTTATTATGCTTTAACTTGGCCAGTAATGGGCTGCGTTTGTCCCTGACCAACACTGACTGCTGCTGTAAAGTTGTTGAGGATAAAAAAATAAAATTACAATTAGTGTAATATATTGTTTATTAGATCAGCTCCTTTATCGTTTATTGTTGTGAATCACCAGCAGAACCAGCGGACACTATGAGAAAGCTTCCAGCTGTAATAATCTGTGAATCTTGACTCTGGCGTGATGAACTTCACCTCGACCGACTCGCTCTCATGGTGTCACTCAGCCGTCTGCGGGCATGTTGCTTATTAAACCTCAAAGAAAAGGAAACACAAGTCAGAAGACGTCCTCAAGCCCGGCCTCCAAACCAAAACACTGTTCAAATGGACGTTATCTAACTTTGTTGTGAGACGAATTGAGCTTTCACGTCTCAGGGGCCAGACACCAGTATCATTATGACAAAATGAATTAGTTTAAATTGTGAAGTCAAATGTCCCAAAACTTCAAGTTACAGGGTGGAAGCAGCTTCGTGGTGTCTTTTATTTGTATTTGGTTATAATAAACGTCGTGTCTGTGAGGCAACAGTGCAAACCGCTTCGCCACTGCGTCTCCCTTAAACAAGCCGAGAAACCTGCAAATCCCTTCATCCTGTTTCTGCCTCATGCTTTCATTACTCTCATCCTCTCCTGGCCTTACGTAACAGCTGGACAGATTTACAGGGATATCAGCTCAAATTACAACCACCAAACAAGCAATTGTGTTTCCTGCAGGCTGTTTGTGTTTTTATCCTCTCCTCCCTGAAACACGTCAAGCCAAGAGGAAGTCAGCAGAGGTCAGAGTCTGAGCATGAAAGGATTCATTCTTCGTCTCATGGAGGAAACGAGTTCGTCACAGATATAGAGCCTGATTGTGTGAACGGCCTGATAAGATGAAGTGACGTCCAGTCAGAAAGCTGCACAACATCTTCTTTTTTTTTTTGCTGGACTCCATGTATGTGTGAGAACCTACGGTGCAAATGGTGCAAACCTCAGAATCACAACCGTTTCTTCTCATTATTTTTTACTGTGCACGACATCAAGCTTCAATCTGTGAAAACACTTTATTCTCTTTAGGTATCAGGAACTCCTGTTTTCAGTTTATAGATGCTGAACTCTTAAGTTTTATTTAAAGTCGTAGCTTTATTTCTTCACTGAATCAAGTTGAAAAATGACAAACATAGTGCCAACTTGTATTCTCATGCATTTCTTTGACATGTTTCTGCTGTTTTGTTGTGACGGTGATCGACATACTCGCAGAGTTTTATCTGGGAGTTTCCCTCCAGCAGCCGCAGGACAAGTTTCATCCAGTAATCTGCAGTGATTGTTTCGTTCCAGCACTTTAAACCTCAGCGCATGTCTGCCCAAGTCGCCCCGAGCAGCTAAAAACAGCTCCTGAAAAACCAATTAAGCGGCGGTTAAGCTGCTCCTTGCAGGTGGCGTTTGCTGTGGCGCCTCATTGTCCACAATATGCTGGATTATCAGCCCACAAGCTGCACGTTCAGAAAACTCACCGAGGTCCTGCGCCTCACCGAAAATATATTACATCTGTCTGAATGAGGTTTAATATTAACTGAGCCGTCGTTGTCATTGAAGCAGTTTAAACTGGAGCGACAAGCATTTGAATCTCTGTATCCACATTAATGTGAACTTTGTTTTCATCGATTGTCAATTAGATAGACGAGACAGTGAGAATCTCATAGATTAGGATTTATGATTGTAGTTTCTGTAATCTGGCCACATCTCTTACAAAACATTGAAGATATAATTTTCACTGGATTTAATGCATCAAACACCAGAAAAAAATACACTCTTGTTGCATATTTAGTTTTAAATATTTAGTTAAATGGAACATAAAACTGTTACTATATACAGACGATTATGTGCAGATTATTACTTCATGCTGTTTTCATAGTAAATTATATTTTTGTGTTGATCAACCTGCGAAACTTGATTATAACGGAAAACCACAATAGACTTTTGAAGACATTTGTATCACTGACAAAACAAACAATTTAACTTCTTTGAAGTGATTTTTACTTTTCCTCCCAGCTGTGTGTTTATATAACTAATTCAAATTACCAAACTATATTTTCTATGATATGACTCAGTTGTCTTTTCGTCCGTGTCTGTGTACACTGCAGGTTGAATGTATTCATTACTTTTCTGTTAACCACACAGTTTAAATTCTTCTATAAATCAATTTACTGCATCAGCATCTCCTACAGGCTTCTAATTGAACATACCGGAACAAGGTCCACACACTAAAATAGATTTTATAGTCCCAGCTGTATATTTGTATATTTTGGTGTAAAATGTGCTGATTCAGACGTTATGCTTCACTCCATAAAAATACATTTCTGTTCAACTTTTCAAACTTAGATCTTACTTTACACCATTTACTGAAATGGTCTAAACTTACTGGAGTTTTGTCTGTACGAGGATTTTGTTCATCCTCAACACGACTGAGCGTTACTGTCTCACAATATCAAGAGTTATTACAGAGGATTGATCCGAAATCTGATGAACTTGATGTGTCAGGTCTTCTGCAGCAGCTTCATTTTCTTTCCTCCGGTTTTTCCAGATAAAATGCGGCGCCACATCTCATACTTTCAGGTTCAGAACATCAGTTAGATGAAGCAGAAGTGTCAAAGAGCACAAAACCTCAATGTTAAACAGTTCTTTAGTCCTACACTTGTTTTTTACAGTGAGGCGTGAGCAGCGAGACGAAATGCGGAAGCTCTGATTTATCGGTCGTTTAATGACAAAAGTGACTAAAAGTTGCTCGTATGACAATAGATTCTCCTCTTCTTAATAAATTCACAATAAAGTTTTGCCGTTTGTTCTTCCGTAGGTTAAACTACACAAAAACATTCAACCTGCATCCAATTAAAAAAAATGCAGCCAAAACATGAAATTATATTTTCAAATGCATTTTTATGCATAACTCAAACATATTGAATAGAACTCCTTTCTGGAGCAATCTTCTTGGATGCATGAAACAGGTTACAAATGACCCAAGATTCACTTCTGCACCATATTAATGAGGTGCAACATACACTTTAAAAGGAATGAAAGCTTCATTAACATTTCTTTCAAAAGTTTTTTTTAGGTTTATCATGCTTGGTGACACACTTTACAAATGATTCAATAAACAACCAGCACAATAAGAAATATTGTTGATAATCTGTAATATCGAGCTAGCGACCATATTTGGTAATTTCCTGTTTCTTCCAACTCAGTGAATGAAGAGTTTATCAAAACTCGACTCAGCTCTCTTTAGAACTTTAAAAACAAGTGAAGCAGCTGAAACAAAGTGCTGCACAGAAATAGGCATAAAAACATAACATAATACTATGGTACTCAATAGTTTGCAGGTAATCAGTAAAGTTGAAATGACAGAATCTCGTGTGAAGAAATGTTGAATTATGTCCAAATTTGGTCAGTTTAAGTATTTTCAACCACACAGAAACTTTCTTCTGATGATAATTATGAACAATATTCAAGATTTCTTTGAAAAACTCACAAAGGTGTTTTCACTATTGGAAGTATCTCAGTTTTTTGTGTATTTTGTTAATTTAAGGTAGTTGCCCATAGAGCAGCTTCAGAAGTGTTTTAATTCATCATAATTATGCTTCTACGTGATTATTATTTACATGCATTCACAACAGAGGAGTGACTAACATAAAGACTTCAAATGATCTAAAAGTATTGATCGTAGTAGTTTATGAATTAAGGATGAAAATACTTTAAAGCTGCATGTTGAGGCAATTTATGAGATTTCTGTAATGTTGCCTCTGTGCATCAGGTGGCAGTAGTGAGTCATTGCATTTTATATCCAGATCTTTAGAAGTTCACGAGTCAATCTGACATCTTCCGTTTTGGAGGCGAGAACAGATTTGATTTGTGACCTGCAGCACTCAGACATCAATGTCTTTAAGATCCATGTTTAATCGTCAACACGGCTTCTTATTCTACCTTCTTCTCAGGAGCCACACCAGAGCGACTTCTTCTGTTGTCTCCATGTTAGTCACCATTAACCTTCTTCTTCTTCTTCTTCTTCACTCTCAAAAAAGACCTTGACTCTTCTTCTCTGGTTGTTTGAATGTCCATCATCGATGGGGAAACTCCAGTGTTGCAACAGTGATAGATAATGAGGTGAAAAAGATTAATATAAGCAGCAGTTTCAAGTAAAAATTAAATCACAAACACAAGAGTCCGTCCTGGATGAATGGAAGAGAAAAACATCTGTATTGAAACAAACTTTACCTCTTCTATATAAAAATATCTGCATGTTAATAACACACATAAAACATGCTGGAATGAAAAGTGGTGATTAGTTGAGGATGTTGATCCTCTTCAGTTTGGGTAACTTTAGGTTGCACATTGATGATGATGATGATGATGATGATGATGATGATGATGATGATGATGATGGTGCCGAGGCTCAGCTCTCACCTGCGTTAGGTAACCGGATTACTCTCGTCCTCCAGTCTCCGTCACTGCTGAGTGGATTTAACGCTTTCACTTTGCAGCTTTCTCTTCTTCTCCTGAGTCACCAAACGGATCCTCATCAATACCTTCACTCACAGTCCTGTCTTTTCTAGTTCAGTGGTTGATTTTTGACAGAGTAATCAGAGTATTAAAGACGGAAACAAAACACAAACAACATACTCAAACACAACGTTTTGCCTCATAGAGATTTTTCCTGTTATTGTTTTTTCTCATAATTCCACATGTTGCTTGTCTGATTGTTATGTTTGTTTTTGTTAATAACCAAATACAGAGAGAATACGCTAGAAAAGCACAATACCTTGAACTCTACTTTAAAATGACAGAAAAATCTGAACCAATACACACAAAGAAAGGTCCAATATTTTGTGAAATAGGACTTGTATCATGTTTATCCAATGATGCCTTCCTTCAGTAAAATTCTGTGCTGGGATAGTTTGAAGTCCAATCAAGAAAAATATGGATTATATTTGGATTCTGCATGAGCCAGCCCACGTTGCATATATGTGTTTACCGATAATGATAATAATATTAATCTTTCCGTGCATGTGCTCTCTCGGCATGTGTGGGATTCCTCTGGCTTCATCCAGCTTGGATTGTTTCCAGCGACTGCGTGACCAAAATTTAAATAAAGTTTTGTTTCAAACGGATGAACTCATCTTATCTATAGCCACATAGTCATGGTGTGTTTTTCACATGGAGAGAAAACAGTTAAAAAAATTTCATTTTTTTGCTTTAACCAATATTTATCATACAATCATTGATAGAACCATATATTATAGATAATAAGTCACTTTTTTTCCCATTAGTTTGGCTTATATAGGAAAATACCCACCGTGTTGGGCCACCAGATGTCTCTATTATTACCGTATTTCACTGACAGAACAAGAAAAATGTTGACAGAAAGAAAAATCTACAGAGGAAAATTAAAACTGCCGTCCCAACGTGGCATGAAAAAAAAATCTGTATTATAAACTGTGCGACTTTTGTGTTTGTTTCTCTTCATGGCGAGTTTTCTCTCAGATGTGTTGTTTTACTCTGGTGTCTGGAAAATACGGTAATCAGCGTCCTGTCCTTCCTACACATATCCTGCATTATTTAATCAGCGTGATCATAATAACTATTTATTTTAATGTGTATATCTGTGTCTCTCTGTGGTCACAATGTGGTGAATTTGCTTTCAGTCCACATTCGGATCTTTTCAGGCCAAACTCCAAACGCAATACAACAATTGTATCTGATGTTCTCGATGCGATCGTCCTCTCAGTGTCTGAGCTGCTCGCTCTGTGATTACAGGAGTGTTTTACAGGATTGTAGCGAGCCTCTCAACAAACTGTCTGAAATGGACTCGTATGGATCGTCACTCAATCGCAGCCAGTCGCTGGCGAGCGGCCTGGAGAAGACGTCGCCCACGTGGAACAAGCCGACTCACTCGCGGAGCAGCAGCACGTTGTCGTCCCGCCACTCCAGACAGGCCAGTCGCAAATACACTCAGGTTCTACTCAAAGAGAGAAAACACTAGATTTGGTTGTTGACAGATTTTGTCGTACGTTGGAAGTTAAAAACAGCGAGAACATGTGAGTGAGAGGAAGCTATGTTTGTTCAACATACAGTATATTATTTAAAAATTCAAATGATTCTAATTACATCCCAGTTCGTTCAACATTAATATAAGCAGGAAATACAAACATCTTCTAACGTGAAAAACAAGAAAATTGACTTACGACCTCGATTGTTTGGTTTTGTCATAGAAAACCGAGTTAATCCAGAGCGAATGGAGCGTTTGATATGTTTGGTTTTTTTTGTCTCCAGATCGTGAAGGACTGGGAGGTGATCGACGACCTTCACGCAGAGACGCACGCGGCAGGAGAAAACCCTCAGGAGATGACGACTCCGGGAATCTGTGAAGGTTACCTGCTGAAGAGGAGGAAGTGGCCTCTGAAAGGCTGGCACAAGGTGAGAACCGCCGCCTTCTGCCAACAGACGTCAGGTTTAGTGCTTCCTGAAGGATTCTGACTTTAACACAACGGTTGTTTCCTTTCTCAGAGGTACTTTGTCTTGGAAGCAGGAATTTTACGATACTCCAAAAACCAACACGATGTGAGTAAATATAATTGATCTTCATGTTTACAAATTTAGATCCATTCTTCAATTTTGTCCTGCTACACTCTTGTTGGCAACTTTATAAGAGTACATAAAACAAAACAAATAATATTAAATATTTTCCCAGAAATGTTTAGTTAGAATAAACATATTTAAACAATTTAAAAAACTTCATAGGAAATATAAAGATGAAATTTAAATATAATTAGACATATATTATATCAATTAAAAAGTGTTGCATTAAAAGTAATATATCAATAAATAGATATTATTAAGTAGAAATAACTTGTGTCTACAAACAAACAGATAAATAAATGACATTAATAAAATATAAAAATAGATACACAAATGAAAATAGACAAATAAGTAATGTAAAGATTTCATGCAAAAAATTTTTTTTTTATAAAAAGATCAAAAGTAAGATTACCTCCAAAAGAATAAATGAAAAATAATTGTTAAAACAACTTAATTATCAATATTGAAACAAATACACAAATATAGATAATACAATAATAAAGTATGACAATAATATCAATAAATATATTTAAATGAGTTGGTAAAAGTGTACCTGCCTTCATTTTTTAAATATGCTTTATAATGATTAATATCAATATAATTTATTTGTTGTAATGTAGTTGTGGATCCATTTGATATTTTTTGTTAATTTATAGTGAGCTGACTTTAACACATCAACACAATTTCTCATTTGATTGTGACTCGCCCATAAAGCCATGAGGACCCGTCTCAGAGGAATCCTGAGCTCTGAACGCTTTGTGTTTTTCCACCAAAGGTCCCGAGAGGAAGAGTCCAGGGCTCCCTGGACGTGAGCCTCGCCGTCATGTCCATCAACAAGAAATCAAACCGTTTTGATCTGGACGCCGGGGATATTCTTTATCACATGAAGGTACACGCAGTGATCTTCTGCTGCTTGCTGCTGCTGCTCGGCTGAAGGAAAATAAAAAAAAAACACTTTTGCTTCTCTCGCCAAGGCAAAGAGTCACGAGCTCTTCTACATCTGGGTGACCAAGCTCCAGGCTCACCGGCTGTTCAAGAAGAACGAGGCGGCTCAAATCCAGAGCGGCTTCCTGCAATGTCTGTCCAACGCCTCCACGGCCGGCCCGACTCAGAAGAACGGAGATCTGGTGAGCAGAGGATAGAGGCAGACCTGCCAGTGGGATCTGTGAGAGGAGAGTGACAGTAACTCCCTCCTGTCTCCAGAGCTTCCCGGCGGCGGATTCACCTGGAGCTGCAGGAGTGCTGCCGTCGGCTCGCACGCCGGTCAACAGTAAGGTTTCTGCATGGCTGCAGCAAAGCCACGACCCCGACACCTGCGTGCAAGGTAACTGTCACACAAACACCGTGGCACAGCTCCAATGCTCCTAAATGACTGATCCATAGATCAATACAGAGACAGAAAGTCAGAGGAGCTTGAACCAAACACATTCGGGGATTTGTAAACAAAGCTCATATTGACTCAACTCTTGAATATTTTTGAACAACAATAGACTAAATTGTGGAATTATGCCTTGGTCATTCAGACACATTTATGCTCCTATTAGATTAGTGCGGGTGTTTCAAACATTGGTGTGGTTGTTAATTAATACATCCAGTAGGGGGCAGTGCAGTTTAAGGTCATGTGAGCTAGAGGCTCGGTCTTCAAAACTCTTTTTGTAGCTTCTTTATCCTGAAGTCCAGCCGAGGCCAACGATCTGTTTGGATCCACATTCATAAGGTCTTTCCTCAAAGCAGTCCCTCATTTCTGTTCTCCTCGTTGTTCCTTTCTACGGTCAGGCATGTGCTATACTGTGCAACACTGCCCCCACAGGCCTTCAGTGGTATTACTCTGTTCAACGCTGCCTTCAACACGACCAAATATACATACTGAGTTTGAGCAAATACAAGTAAAATGTCAGAAATATGAGGTGGAAAATATATTTTTTTGTAATACTTTAAATATACAACTCAGCGAATGATATTTTCTACTTTTACGTTGATGTTAAGGTAAAGCTTTTTCAAAAGAAATTTATGCATTCTATATTCTATTGTAGGTATTCTTTTGTTTGTATTATTTCTCATACTTTTATTTTAATACATTCTCAATACTACTGGAGATTGTGCTGATTATTTCCAAAATTATTGATAATAATTTGTAAAAGCTGTCTGAAAAAGAGTGAAAAGTACCTGTGAAAGCCGCTAAGAAACTCAGATGGAACCTTCCTTAAAAAAGAAAATTTTCTGACAGATTCATGATCTATGTGGACTGAGAAATTAATTCACAGCAATGCTGGTTGTAAACGTTCTGTTTTGTATCTAAAGGTTTTCGTCTCTTAAATTCTTAAATCCAGTTGAAATGTTGTTTTTAGGTACTCTGGTTACATTTGCGCCTTGGGTGATTCTCAGGACGAGCTGTGTGTCGTTGCAGAGTTGAACCGGTGTCACGTGGATCTCTCCGAGCTGAACCGTTTGATCCAGAGGCTGCAGGCGCTGGAGGCGGGCCAGGCGTTCACTAACGGAGAACTGCAGCGCATCATCAGCGTACAGGTTTCACACAGCTGCTTTATTTTAACTGAACTCAGACTTTTATAAGTCAGCAGACGCGGGTTTAAATGTCTGAACTGCTCTAAACTGCCACACAAATACATCGGTGCACTCTGTACTCTTTGTGTCACTTCTTTCTTGTGTATTTACTGTGTATTCTCATTACTTTGTACATAACATTCCATTTAGTCTACACCATTCTGTGTTTAAATGTAATATTTTACTGTCTACACCGAGACTCAAGTTATTCTCTCACGTTGACAGTAACGCTGAATTGGATGATAGGTTGGTTAAAGAAACAAACCTGTGTGTTGCTGCAGAATCTCTCCCTTGAAAAGCCGAAGAAGTCGAAGTCGGCGAAGATGTGGGGTCACTCTCGCACGCTGTCCCGGGTGGAGGCGCTGGGAATGGTAAGAACGGTCTGTACCCCACAACTTATGCAAACCAAACCATTTTGCAGTGATTGGTGCATTGATTTGTCAGTGTTAAATAGTAATGTGTAATCATACTGTAAGTACTATTTACATTTGTTGTAACTCATACATTAACTGCTATTGTTACTGGAAACCTTGTCTTTGAAAATACGACATCCAAACCATTTTGGACCTTTCTTTAATCCAATTCAAAGCCTATTCGTGGGATTACTAAATCGGTGAGTCAATTGATGATAGTTGAAACATGAGACAAGTTGATGCATAATCAATGTTTTCCACTCACACACCCTGCAGGCGAGCCCCTCCCTCATGCAGCAGAGCCCCTCCCTCATAGAGACATGAGATCCCTGTGACAGGATGACAAACTTGTTCTGGTGTTAACGTTGGTTTAGTGTGCCCGTTGTAGATGACCTCTCCACCCACTTCATCCTGAGAGTACGTCATGTTTCTGACAACAAAAAGGAAGGACGTCGTTCAAATCTGTTGGAAATCTGATGCGTTGATCTCTGGGAATGTTTCCAGATGGGAAAGTTTGATTTACAGATTGGCGAGGGTTCCCGACTGAAATCTTTCTCTTCATCATAATGTTATCATTTCTTAAAGAAACTGATTTGTGCATCCTTTAACTTATATTAACACATTTTCTGAAACTGACCCCACAGTGAGGTTTTTATGCTAATGCTGTTAATGCTAATTTAAGGTGATTAGTTTTCACTGCTGCGTCACTGATCCCACATCTGGCCTCAGGTTTAAGTGATGTTTTACGTTTACCGAATGACTAAAGCAAGTCTGTACAAGTCCTGCAAGCCAGAATCGACCCACCGGCAGGCCGCTTTTAACACATGAACCACATGTTTGACACCATTGTCCCACACATACAGCTGTTTTTGTTGTTGGAGGCTGCCTATTGAACTTCACCTCAGATTTTACGGTCCATTACATATTTTAAAAAATACAACTTTTTCTCAACTTTGGTGTAGTTCATGTACTTAGTGGTCAGAAATGGATGCAAAATCACCACAAATGGACACAAAACAAGCACTACAGGGAAGATATGATGGAAAAAGCTTCATAAATAACTATGCAAAATGAACACAAATGCACACACAGATTCACCAGCTGCAGTTTTCATCTTGTCCCAAAACGATTTTCCTTGTTGCTTTATAAACAGCCCTGATTTCACGATGTAGCTAATGAAGACATTGAAGAAAGCCCGCAGGACTGTGGTTGTAGAGGTCCATAACAAGGTGTTCAAGCTCCTGTGACGGTGTCTCGCCCTGAATGTTTTAGTTGTTTTCCTGCTTCAACACCACAATGACGGCGCTGGTAGGAATCTTCTGCAGAAGCCACTTAGTAGAACGGTCATTTAGTCCGTCCAGCTTGTTTATGTCAGACATGAGACTGAGGATTTCTGACCTAATTACTAACAAAAATCACAGATGTGCATTAGATGTCTTTCATATCATAGTTCATCTATCCTGCTTCAATCAGTCGAATCAGGCAGAGCTGGAGTGGACATTAAAGTCCAGTTAATTAACACAATAATTAATAGAAGCTCCACAGTATTTTTATATTTAAGTACATCCAATTTAGTGTCATTGAGGACAAAATCCAGAGAATTTAAGCTTAAAACAAGTTCAGTTTGACTTGTATGAAATGTAAACTTATCATTTATTTGGTTTTATTGATTTAACTTCACTCTTTTACTAGTTAGACTCCAAGTTAGTCTGCTACTTCAGACTCTTGAGTTTATATTTGTTTATTAATAGATGAGGGAGAACATGGAAATGGTTGGAGATATCACGTTAAGGGAGCTGGTTTACAGATTAACAACACATTCTGTGATCTGGGCGTCATACATGCAGTGTACATGAACACCGACAGACCTGAAACTGAGCTGGACTGTTAATCCAACCGTCCTTCATCCTCCTCCTCTTCACCTCGCAGCTCTCCTCCAGTCATTTGGGCAACTCGTCCCACCTCGGTGCGTCGGTCCCCTCCATCCCCGAGTACGTCTACTCTCAGCTGTCACCTCCCACCGTCACGTCGCCCGAGGGCAAGAAGATCCAGCAGGACATCTGCAGCATGTCACTACGAGGTCAGACCAGCAGATCTTCTATCTGTATCGATACATCTCTCTGTAGGCAGCTGTATCTCTATATGAAGATGTTTACAGAAGTTGTTGTGTCGCTTGTTTTTATTAAGATCTTTTGGATTTCGTCACAGAGTGGGAAGATGTTGACGTGTCCACCTGGAAACCTAATGCATCGTTAATGTTAATTCCTTCTCCTTTCAGTGCTCACGTCTCTGAAGTCTGTGCACGACGCTCTGTCTCAGGAGCGTCAGAAGCTGCAGGAGGTCTGGGAGACAAACAACATCCACCAGTTGAACACGTTGGCTCCGGTAAGAAGAACTCTGATCCGTCTCCCGCATGCTCTGCTGCGTTGTCGCGTCCTTTTTTTGGGGGGGATATTTTCTGATGGATTTGTTCCTCCAGCCTGCAGCAGTGCGGCGCTCGTCTCACGGACCGCCTTCAGTCGCAGATTCAGCTGCAGAGTATTTCGATGCCAACGACGACATTGTTTGTGGAAGTTCCTCCGATGTGTCGGATGAATCTGGACTGAGCGATGGAAGCACCTCCAACTCGGAGCCAGAGGAGGGACACGGTGCGTATATATTTCTCTTTTCTGTGCAGCCTTTAAGTCGTAACCAAAGAAGTGTTCCAGTGTCGCTTCTGATGCAGGATTAGGAGGAGATATGAGGTTGTTTTTTTTAAATTGATCAATGATCAGCACCGAGCACAGTTCTACTCCTACTCCTGAGATTTAGTTTCCAGTTTTGATTTGAATGGTTTCTTGTCATCATGATCGCAGCTTCGGCCACGCGTAAATACCGTGCGAGCATCTCCCGGACCCCGAACAGCGCCGTTCCCAAGAGCACGGGACGGAGAAGCAAACTGCCCGCAGGCTGCCCCGACAACAGCCACGTGGGCCTGATGGCGATCCTCTACAACAACATCGGCAAGGAGAACGCACACTGATGAAGTCAGGCAGGATTAGAAAAGGGTCGGAACACTAATGGCTGTGTTCTGCTGTTCCAGGGAAAGATCTGGCTCGGGTGTCGATGCCTGCGGCTCTGAACGAGCCTGTGAACCTGCTGCAGAGGCTGTGTGAGGAGCTGGAGTACAGCGAGCTGCTGGACACCGCCAACAACACACCCGACCCCTACCAGAGGATGGTAACGCAAACATCCACCATCACACTGGACCTCTCAGTCCTGAATATGCATTTTGAAATGATCATGGATATTTCACTTTTATTGGAACTCACTTTGCTTGTCGGGTGACTTTGTTGTTCCAGAATGAAATGGCAAATGAATCAGAAAGTTGAAATATATTTTGTATTTGACGTCACGCAGGTTTACATTGCTGCCTTCGCCATCTCCGGTTACGCCACGGCGACGTTCAGGAACCGCTACAAGCCCTTCAACCCGGTGTTGGGCGAGACGTACGAGTGCCTGCAGGAGGGCCGCGGCTTTCGCTTCATCAGTGAGCAGGTAGTGCCTCCAGGAGCGGCTTCATCCAAAAAGCCTTGATGGCCGCTGACTGGATTCTTCAGAGGGAAAAGACGGGATACCGTCATGTTTGCATGGTTACACTGAGCTCTACAGAGTGAATTATTGTTTCCAGAAACACGTGTCACTCAGTGAATTTTTCTTTGTTTTGCTACACGTTACCAGGTGTGCCACCATCCGCCCATCTCCGCCTGCCATGCGGACTCTGAGAACTTCTCCTTTTGGCAGGGTCAGTCGGACATACATCTCAATGTGTGCCCCTTAGTGGTTTTATTCACACCTGCTTCTGTCCTATGACTTAATGACGTTTTATAAAGCTGCACATGGACATATTTGGATTATAAACCGTCATCAGCACCTGTTTGTGTTTCCAAACAGACCAACGATGGAAGAATAAATTCTGGGGAAAATCGCTGGAGATTCTGCCAACAGGGATGGTGAATGTGACTCTTCCAAGGTCAATAGTTTTCAGTTTTCATTCCGAAAGGCCTTTCAATCTTTTCTCTTTGACTTTTAACTCAGTTTGAGATGCCAGCTCTTTGTGTTTTGGCCCCTTTACTGTTTGTTGATGATTTAAATGAGGCGATGGGTTTTAATCGTGTTAGGTGTTGTATTTGTTCTCGTGTCGGTGTGCAGCCCTTTTCCAGTTCCAGCTGAGTTTAACTTTGATTCCAGTTCAGTACAGTCTAAATATGACGTTTTGTTGATGCGTTGTGCAGGTATGGAGATCACTACGAGTGGAACAAAGTGGTGACCTGCGTCCACAATGTGCTGAGTCAGCAGCGATACCTGGAGCATTATGGAGAAGTCACCATCAAAAACATCAAGAGCAACGTCTGCACCTGCAAGATCACATTCGTCAAGGTGAGTTTCATCACAGACTCCTCCTCCCGTCATGTTTCTATCTGACCGACATGCTGTCGCTCTGCTGCAGTCTCGTTATTGGGGCTCAGAGACGAACAAGAACGAGGTTCAGGGCACCGTGCTGGACCAGAGCGGGAGCATCATCCACCGCTTTGGAGGTCTGTGGCATGAAGGCATCTTCTGTGACACTCTGCCCACCCCGAAGTGCGTCTGGAAGCCGAGTGAGTTCACAATGATCACCAGCACGTCTGTAAAAAAACTGGAATAGTGTGATTAACTTAATGACTTGGATCAGCTCTGGTGCCATTTGACTCAACTCTAGTTTCCTGGAGAAGGAATCTATCAATAATCAATACTTATTAATATGACAAGTGAGGGAGGCAGTTAAAACATATATGAGATTCTTCTTTTTATAAAGTCACAAGGCACTACCGTCCTTAAAAAGATCAAAATGTAATCAAATATGAATTTGCAGTGACTTAAACAAAGTGTCTTTTTATCTGTAACTTCGACAACGTGCAGTTTAAACTCTTTGCGCTGACGACGGCTCTGACGGTGGAGAGCTTAAGCTGGAGGGTGAAGTGAAATGATTAAGCTCTCCTGCTGCCAAAACAACTAATCAGCACAAATCCAAGTGTCACGTGTGCGTGGCAGCTCACCTTGAGGGCTTGTGTCACACCGCAGATCCGCAGCCAAAGGATCACCTGCTGTACTACGGCTTCTCCTCCTTCGCCTTCGAGCTGAATGAACTAGACCCCGACCTGAAGCCTCTGTTGCCTCCGACCGACAGCCGCCTGCGCCCGGACCAGAGGTGAGGAACGGCAAGATATTAAAAAGAAAACAATATTCATGTACAAAGTGAAATAGCATGATGGGTGTGCAATGCATTGCTATATATAATCATGAGTAAAAATCACAGTGTTTTTAGTTGATAGGCTGCTCATGTGGCTTGTATAAAGTGTTTAAAGTGACTTGTCTAAAGAAGTGATCGAAATATACTAATAAATACATTCTGTGACCACAAGGTGTCACTGTGTGACCATGAAAAGCTGCTACAGTACCACAGAAAAACCTCCATTATGACTGTATCTGACTGACAGAGCAAAAATAATGTGACTTCTACGGCAACTGATAGTCCAGATAATACGGTAATCACACAACCGGAGTTGATGCACGGCCACATTTAATTCAAACACTGGAAAATGAACCTTCACTGAACGATAACGCAGATCATCACGACAATGTCAGAAAATGAAAATGATCTTTTGTTGAAAGGTTTCAGAACATCAGTGAAATATTTTAACTCTGGGTGGACTGTATAAGAAAAGACGGAAAGCTTCATTTTTACTCAAAAACAGCAAAAAGCAAACAAACACAACTTTAAGCTGGTTTGTGACAGATAAAGATAAAATAAAGATTAAATCCACCAATGATCTGTCTGGATAAAATAAAGAAAATATATTTTATAGTCTTGAATTTACCAACAAAAATCTGTTTTGACAGATTTGGATCTTTTTGTATTTTGTTTATAACAAAGTGAGAGGTTTGAATCTGTTGTCTGTTCTCATATTTTAATCCATATCATGATTTGTTCATTTGTTTTGCTCAGTTTTATTTTTCTTGATTTTGTTGGTTGTTTAGTTGAGTTATTTCAGTGAATATAAACTTCGTAGATTAGGTTATCACTCTGCTATATATTATACCATATGTATAATACATATTTTTGAGAAGTTGGCATTTTTTAGAACTGGAAAATGATAAAATAATTAACTCAACCCAGTTTCAGGTATAAACATGACATTTCTATCTTTCTGTCTTTGTCTCGTTGCACTTGGGAGTCACATCCAGTAATAAGTGTAAATGAACCAGAAGCTTTTTGAACTCCTTCTGGACGTCTGTGCAGGTTGCTGGAGGAGGGAAAAGTGGACGAGACGGACAGAAAGAAAGATGAAATCGAGGAGCTTCAGAGGGAGCGCAGGAAAGAACTTTCCAAGAAGGGTGAAGAGCACGTTCCTCGTTTCTTCAAGTAAGTACCTCCACTGGACGGCGGCAGTGAGAACCCATGTCGTCGTCACATCACCTGATAGTGTCAAGACCTGCTTCTTCTTTTAAAACTGTTTTCAACACGTTCAGAGTGTTTTGGAGTCTGTTTCCACGACAACGATGCTCGGCGTCACTTAAAATGCAACTCCTTGAAAACTGCTCCAAAAGGGGTACATTTTCTAAAATGGTCTGTCTCCACGGAAACGAGGGAACATTAAACTTTTTGTTAACGCTCGTGCTCCGTCTTGGTGTAGACAGTGGAAACACTGCTACTGGTCCTGCTAGTAACTAGTAACTAGTAGTTCTGCACATGCTCAGTAGAGTCAATCGGAACAAAGTTTCCTCCGTCGTGTCATGACTCCCAGTCCATATTCTCCTGGGACTTGGTAGTTTTATAGTTGACAGTCTCCGTAATAACAATCCGACTAACAAACCAACTCAGCGTTTCTGCCGTTGCCGTGTAAACGTGAAACCTTTCTGAAGTGAAAACGTAAAATTTATGTGTTTTCACTTGAAACGTGGTCCTGTAAACAGGCTCTAATGGTGCTTTACGTTACACAGTTGCAGCACCGCTCGCCCAGACTCAGTTTCGGTCGTTTTCCACTACAATTTAGTTCCACCTCGGCGTGGGTGGAGTCGTCAGAGCAAGGCGGCCTGAAACTCCAGCGACATAATTGTTGGTATACCTGCTGCTCGGTCTGTGGTCTTTTGTGAGACGCAAAGCGAGTGAAGACAACCAGATAAGGCCGCAGGGAAAAATGATGGAGTCACTCTCGGTACTCATCTAGTGATGCCACGCCCGACATCACATTTCTGCTCGACTCAGCTCGCTTGGAACCGCGGTCGAGTAGGTACTAGGAAAGTACCTGTTATCAGGTACTAACACGTGAAACAGCCTAAAAGCTGAGACGAGTCAAGCCGAGTAGGTGCCAGTGTAAAAGCCCCATTAGTGTCAGCAGGGATTAAATTGATCATAGAAGGTTTGGCGGATGGGAGGATATCCGCATACATTAATCATTTCAGAAGAAACATACCTTCATGTTCTCCGTCTTCCTCCAGAAAAGCCAAAGACTCGTGTGGACGGGACGTGTGGCTGACCAACGGGACGTACTGGAAGCTGCGGGAGGATCCAGGTTTTGCTCATGCAGATAATCTGACTCTGTGGTGAGGAGACGAAGGCCGCGTGCAGAGAAAACGACACATCAACAGACTGAAACGGATCATTGGCGGATGTTTTTGGCAGCATGCATGAGCCGCTCTGATGGAGAGAGCGGGGAGAGTGCTGTTGAATCCTCTGGCTCCTCTGCACACCCGTGACTGGTTCACGGTTCAAACCTCATCCACAAATCATCACTGTCAACAAATAGAATGAAACTTTTATAATACCTTGATTTTTATTTTTTTTTAGATTACTTCATTCCACATATGTATTCATATATATATATATATATAATTTTTTTTTGTGTGGGGGGGTCAAATTGAACAGTTTTCTGATGCATACTCAGCATCCAGAGACGTATTTGACATATGACATTTTTTCTGTCATTTTAGTAAGAAATGGGCTGGATTATTGTGTTATGTATAAACATTTAATCCCATTTGCCTGGTTTTATAAGAAATAACATCTGATTGATGGTAGGAACTCACTTGACTGGACCCTGTGATTAAAACACTATCTACAATATCTGTCTAAATGCAGATACATCTCAAAAGAAAGAACTTTTTAAATTTCAGTTGTGATAATTATGACCTGCAGTCAAATAAAGAGGGATTCTTCTGATATTTTCAGATACTGTATTTGTAATTTACATTACACATAACATAAAACAAATTGAAGAACAAAACTAAAAAAATGCTTAAAACATTTCCTTTTAACTCTTACAGTTTATTCTAGTTTTTTTCTTTTTAAAGATGCTTCTGTTGAGCCAAAATATGGTGTGACAGTTTAAAAAATACAGATTGTTTATTTTTTTGATCCATTGGAAACAGCATTAAACAACATTCAATGTAGATTGTATTTATGATGAAATATGATATAATACTGTATTTTTATGTCATTAATAGTGGAACGAGAATCCAGCTGGTTGGAAACGTGTACATACAGTATTCATACAGTTCAATAAACTGCTTATATCAAAACGGTCTTTTAGGACTTTATTTCTTACCAGAAATTGATACAGAGACGAGTGAAAACTTTTGAAAACTTTAGTCCAACATGTTTACATTAAAAAAAGAAACAGATTATCATGAGCGTGTGATTTATTGAAGCGAGATTTGACGGAGAAAATTAGACCCTGTCCTTCCATTTTCTATACATTTCTATCTCGGTTCAACACACATCTCATAAATGTAGTTCGAAGTATAATTATATGAATATCAATAATGCTAATAAACAGCATCCGACTCAAACTGAGAAGTAAATTTCCTGGACTTGTATGTATTTTCACTTTAATGCTTCAGAGAAAACGACCATTGTTGTTTTTTTTTGGTTTCTTCAGAACATTTCTGAAAAAATGAGCTTTTTTTATGACACATTAGAAACAGAAATAGACTTTTTTTTTCTTCACATTTATGAGAAATATTTCTTAGTGTATATTTTTGATGTTATGATATTTGATATTTTGTTTAAGTGGCAGCCATGATAAGGAACGCTCTAATTCTCAATACGCTAAGAAAAGGAGGCTCAGTGCTTCCTTTAGAACCTCCTTTAGCCGAGGAAACACTGATGCATCCTTTATCAACCTTTATCATCCTTTAACAACTTTAGATAATCTAAAACCCAGATCCCAACTATGAATGTTATGCGGATGTTGTAAAACGAACACAGTAAAGGTTCTGTGCAGCTTATTCTCAGTTTGATTATATATTCACTTGGCAGCAGTTTCAGTTTGGTTCCTCGTAGCCTGGCAGCCTCTTTTCCTTGTGATATTTGAGATTATATCAGCGGTTAGAGGCACATGGGAAAGTGTTAGAAATGCACTTTTTGTAGTCCATTTTCGGAAATTTGTAGTTTTTCATGCGAAACGGCCTAAGAATTTGGTCAGTACTTGGTCTCCCACTGATAATGTGTCACGGGTACACGAGAACACAAGTATCGGCAAGTATGGGTATTGTAAAATGGCCATAGTGGTTTTTTTTTCCCAGAATTCTGATTGTCCATCATGGCTTCCTGCTTCCTGCTTGGAGCTGTGCTTGTGTGTAAAAGCAAGGTCCAAATGCAGAAAAATAGAAAAAAAAATTTAAATACCCATGTATGTGTAAACAAGGCCTTATTCTGATGTTTATCTTGAATTAAGAACTTAAACCTGCATGGTGCTGCCGGGAGTTTCCAGATCAGTAACAAAACAGATGAAGCCGTGAAAATGTGTTTGTCTCATAGAAAAAGAGTAAAACAGCAAAACAAAGCAGCCGGGATCATCTTTAAGCTTTAATTTCATGAATAAAAAAAAACCAAACAGAAGTACAATACACAATTATGCCATCTTTTTTAATAAATAACAGGGTCTGTTATCCCCTCCAGACATTTTCTCTTATCCATTTCTGCATCGCAGTTTCAAAGCTGTGAGAGAAACACTCAGGATTGTTTCTCCTTTCAGCCAAAAACATGGATCACACACAAGAAAGAAAAACATGCTTGTGGCTCGAGCTGCTCTCCGTTTCTATATGACGTCGTAGAGTCTCTAGAAAAAGAGTCTGAGCTCACAGTCTTGCTCAGACTCATGGGAAGTGGAGGTATTTCCAGAGGTTCAACATCTGGGTCGAGGGCTGGTTGGCTGAGCGTAATAGCTGAGATATCCAGCAGGGGGCGGTCCTGAGGTATCAGAGCAGCTTTTCTGCTGCCAGTCACAGAAACAACACACAGCACATGAAACATAAAGAACAAACTCATTCACTGGGTTTTCAACGCCAACAGGAAGTAACTCACACTCCATTAATTGCACTTAAAACATGAATCGTTGTCTGTACAGCTTCGATTTCCTCTCACGGGTTTCAACAAAGACATTAACTCAGATAAACACAGACATCTTTTCATCGTTGGCTGATCCAGTCTGAGAACTGGAGGACTGAAGCGTCACACAGTTTGTCAACGCAGCATCACGATTAAGACCTTAAAACCAGGTTCATGTGTGTGTGTGTGTGTGTGAATCAGTGTGTGATTTTGAAATCAAACTTCTGTTCAGATTTCATACCTTCACAATATTTCCCCTTTTACCAGGTGTGAACTCAAACTTTTCAACAAACTGCTTTATAGGCTATAATTTACCTTTGTAGGTAAATTATAGCCGAGTTGGTAAAAGTATCTTTACTTAAGTAGGATTACAGATACTCCTGTTAAAGTTCAGCTTATTTCCTTTACTACAAATAAAAACATTAAAGTTCTGAAATGTACTCGAGCACAAAAGTGAAAGAAAATAGCCTTTTTAGCTTTTTTGACGCACAATGCCTTTTTTAAAAAAAGAAAAAAAAAGAAAGAAAAACCTAAAATCTTTTATTTGAGTGAATCGTTCAAGATAAAACAAATAACGAGACATTTTGAAGACAAAGTGCAGATATTAGGAGTAAAAGTAGAAATACTTAAGTAAAGATACGGGAAAAATGTTCTTCAATACAGTCATGAAGTTTAAATGTGTGCCATCTCTGTGTAATAATATTTCTAAATAGCCCATCTGATTATTAATCCTTAATCCAAGAGTGAATTTTTGTTGTTTTGTCAAAGCAAATTTTTGTCGAAAACTTCACTTACCAGTTTTAATTATTTAAATAATGTCCTGTTTATATGAGACATCCCAGCACAACAGCTGGTTGTCAAATCTGACTGTCACAACTCAAAATGTGATCTGAGCCACAATAAAGGATCTAAAATCGTCTCAACATGGGTCAACGTTTAGGTTTAAGATGTATTTCTTCATGAAAGGGCCCATGTGTATTCATGAAAATATTCAACATTTCATCCATTTACAACTTCACAGGTCATTAAAACAACGTGTTGTTTGACTCATGACCGTGTGAACAGATTTTTGTGTAATTGAGGTCATTTCGGGGAAATAAGTCATGAAATTTTAGATGAAATGAACAATCGTGGTTTTTCTCCTGTTAAAGTTTGACCTGAAAAGTCAGGAATGAAACACATTCATCATGATGGTGCCACGGGACAAAAACAAAAGACAGAAAATTGTTTTACAATAAGTCTTTTTTTTTTAATATATTTCACCGTCTTTATTGACTCTTTTATCGTTCAACCCGAAGCTGTAAATGCTGCTTTAAAGTCTCCTGCAGTGAAAGAAAAAAACCTTGGCCAGATGAGTTTTTGCTCTCGTGAAAATGAACATACATAATTTGAGATGAAAAGTTATTGCAGCGTTCACAAACTGTACAATTTAACTTTACAACATTTTCTATAAAAAGACGCACAGCGCGACCCAGTGTCCTGAGCTTCAGCCCAAAGAGGAATTTCTCTCCACGTGTACATGAAATGTAAGCAGATGTGCGCTCCCGTATTGTTTATTGTTGTCATGTATCAGCTCTGAAAAGGAAAAGCTTTTGAAATTTTGGAAAAATACAATTTGATGTGGAAAAACAGGGGAGCAGCAGCTCATCTTCTGAGCTTAGCGTCAAGGCAGGAAACAGCTTGGTGGTGGAAATTCTTCAGTGTGGTTTATTTTAATCCCTCAATTTTTAAGTAATTTCTCAAAGTAACCCTTATAAAATCACTGTTTGTTGTCTTGCTCTGAAAACTACTGTGTGTATGTACTTTTATGCCCCGAAGAGGCTAAACTCAACAACAACAAACAGCAGGTTTGAGAAGTTTTAAAAGCTAATAAACTGTTTTGATCCAAATCGAATATATTTCAGCATTGTAGCTTTAAAATGATCTAAATGTGAGAGATTTCTGACTGGATTCATGTAAAATACACACTAAAGAGTCGTGATCTTTCAGAATAAACTGTATTATTTACAAAAAAAGAGCTTAAATCAGATTTGAATGTAACTCTCAGAATCAACATTCACACTTTGAAATAGTTTGAACATTAACAGTATAAAAATCACCTGACCTGGCCTCTCTGTCAATTTGATTTAGTTTAAAATAGTCTTTTTAATTTCAATCTTTGTCCTTTAAGCTGAGCCTGAGTGGGGATCTGAGTCGGCCTGCTGGACACCGGGGGTCCGCCTGTCGCCCCCGGTGTTGTCCGAGGCCATTAGCACACCTGGCGAGGAATGAGGCGCTCACATCTGATCGGCGCCGACTGGAGCCTCACTCTTCATTTCTGTCACCAGGCCGGGAGCCGGGCCTCTGTCAGCCGGTGTCACCACATGATCGGGCCGAAGACTCGGGGGGAAATTCAGAGTGTCTGCACGGTCACTTTGTGCTTCCTGTTTGCGGCGGTGTGACGGTGACAGTGCCTCGTCTGGTTACCTACAGGGCCAACGTGGGCTGACCCACTTTACACACGTCTGCAGCAGCAGCAGCGGCGCGACAGAGATTTGGGGAAAACCTGGAGAATTTGGGCGAAACCGTGAAGGAAAAGTCATGCGGGGCTGCGCTGAAAACCAATGAAGTAATCTTCTCTCAATTAAACACACGATGCAAAGTCACCGTTTGACATGTATCTTGTATCGTCTCTTGTATTGTTTTTAATGCACTAACTCTGATTGTACGGCGTCCTTGAGTGCAGAGAAAGGTGCCTTGGAATAAAATTTATCATTATTATTATGACGTCATATTACAAGGTGAAAACTCAGCCGCTCCCAGAAAGGGAAGCTCATGTTTGAAATGTCGTTTTGGCTGCTTGTTTTTCACCGTCGCCACAGGAAGTCATTGCAAGTTGCACAGTCGACAACGCAACTGCAGCATTCCCTCCAGACACTGCTACTACTACTACAAAAAAAAGGAATATAATGACTGGAAATGATGTTGTCTAATAATCAGGAGGCGAGACTTTTTCAGGCTTTGTTAGCATGCGCCAACGGCTTTTGTCTGGGACGTTGTTCACTGCATGATTGTTCCTATTCTGTGGATAAAATGCACCATGTGGAGGTCAAACATGTGGACAACAATTCAATCCTGCAAGATGCTTCAATCCTGCCTGCAGGAGTCCGATTTTATTTCTTCTTCCAACCGTCTTTCAAAGTGTTACCGATGCTTTTTGTGCTAAATCACATTTTCACACACTTCTCTTCTGGGTGATGTGTCCACCTGTTCTGGGATTGGAGATAACAAAGTTCTCAATAATCACGTTTCACACCTTTTTTTTTTTTTTTTTGCTGTTCTGCTTCTGTATCATCATTGATTTGCATGTTTTTCCTCCATCGTTCACCAGTGAGCAGATAGCAACACAGCAGTGAAAGTTAAGTGATCTTATTTCCCGGGATGTGGCATTAGCATCGAAGCTAATCAATGAATAAAAACTTAAACACTGCAGAAATCCTGTTAGGAGAAGTTACATGATATATATTTTTTTTTAACCAAACACTGATCACACATTTTTGTCATAGATTTTTATAAAGAAAAAAAATGTATTGGAATTTGCTTATTTTCAGAAGGTACTTGTGTTGTTTTGCACTCAAACCAAAGGATTTTGTCTATTTATAGTTTATTACGCTCTAAATTTCCTGCTGTGGCCTGATTCACATCACAGTGAGGTGAGCGTGACCTCTGAATTGAATTAATTTGACGGGTGATCCTGCTGTCAACAGTCTAATAATCAGTTTTCCAAGAGACGAAGACATTACAGGAGTGTAATTTCTACATTAAGAAAGAGTTGGAGTATCTGTAGAAAAGGCTTGATCAGCATTTATTTGGTGTTTCAAGTTGCCACAGTTTTCCAATCAGCGCCGTGATTGACTGTTGGCTTTATTTGTGTGGCGGCACGAGTGTTTTCAAATCGACGGACCGCAGCAGGTTGGAGTTTCAGTCGTTTATCCAGTCAGCTGGATTTATTTATGCCTTTTATACAAAAAAAGAGTTACACTCTTGTGATCAGTCAAAACACAGGGATTATCTCGACAGTTGGATGAACTCTGCTTCACCACCAGAACACAAAAGACACTAAACAATGAATTGACTTCATACTGATGCTGGTTATCCTGTCCTGGATCCAGGTGATGCTCCTTTTATTCTCACTTCATCTTCTTCTCAATCTGATTGAATTAAAATATTGATTTTATGATCTTCAGTGTTGCTTCAATAATCTGTGGATGCAAGCAAACAGTCTATTGGATTTACCATGTGCACTAAGACCCACATTTATAAATAAATAACTAGTAAGTTGCACTATTGCAAACCTTGGATTTGAACTAACTCAGATTAATTACTTAATGTTTGACCTTACAGGCATTTATACGTCCATCCTAAACCTGTGTGATATGTTGGATTGCATTCAGCAGTTCAGACTCACTGAAAGGTGGCACTAACATGGTTGAAACGGATTAACCTCCCTTCAGTACAAATGCTCAAGTTAATCTGTCTTAACCCCCCCCACCCCCACCCCATCCAGCCTGAGCTCTGCTCCTCCTGCAGTACTGCATGACGGCCACTAGTGAGGTAAATTAGGCCCAATTGAAGAGAGGGTTGTGTGTGTGTGTGTGTGTGTGTGTGTGTGTGTGTGTGTGTGTGTGTGTGTGTGTGGGTGTGTGTGTGTGTGTGTGTGTGTGTGTGTGTGTGTGTGTGTGTGTGTGTGTGGGTGGGTGTGTGTGTGTGTGTGTGTGTGTGTTCAGCAGGAGGAGATGAATACCTGGTGAGAGTGTGTGACTGGTTGCGGGTGAGAAAGACGAGACAAAGCCAAACAGACAGTTTGATGCAGGAAGAAGAGACAATCCCTGCAGGCGTCTGTCACCAAGAAGATATGCAGATCTTTTTTGTTGTTGTTGTTTTTTTTTTTTTTTTAAATCTCCAGATGTTTGAAAGGCTTTAAGTCACAGGTTCTGTACGAGTGTTTGGTGTTTGTGTGACTGCTGGCGGCGTCGCAGTCACATCTGCTTCTGTCCCGCTAACTTCGACACCAACCTTGAAAGTTCCTGCTGACACTTCGCAGACGGACTTTGGCGCGCGGCGGGATGGCGGTGTTGTGACACGAGACGAGGTTCTGTTTTGTGGTTCTTGTGTTTGTCTGCAGCACAAACAGGAGACAGTTTGGCGCCCATCCTGGTCCGGCTGACCGCGGTGGCGTGGAAGGGCGTTGGGGCGCCGTGAGGTAATCAGTGGGTGTAATAGCCGTAGTAATCTGCGTCTCTGTTGCTGTCTTTCTCGCAGAGCTCGCCACTGCGTGGGGGCGGGGAGTTTTCGGTGCTGGACGTGTACGGCGACACCCTCCTCTTCTTGTTGTCGCCCACGCCGCCTTCGAACAAGCCCGAGTCCACTGAGTCTGCCGACTTGACGGAGGGCGGCTCGAGCCAGGGGTCCTCGGCCAGCACGCCGTCTTTGGGCTTGTCGGCCAGCAGGCCGGACTGCAGAGACTCCAGCAGCGAGGGCGGGTGCAGCCGCGGGTTTCCAGGCGATGTGGACGATGAAGAGGAGGAGGAAGAGGACGATATAGGTCGGAACCAGCCCAGGCCGGGACCCGGCTTGGTGGCGTGGCTGAGGTACTGTGGGGTGGGCCGGCTGGTGCTCCAGCCCGCGGACGTGGCGCCGGACACGCTGGTAGAAGCAAACGGATGGTCTGGGTAGTAGCTGAGCGCGTGGTGAGCCGACGTCTGCAGTGGGAAGGGCTTGTAGAAACCGTTTCCCGAGAAGTCGCCGTCGTAGGAGGAAGTGAAGTCGAGGCGGTTGGGGGCGACGCCCTGCTGCGGCGTCAAGTACCAGCGGCTGTGGGGTCCGGGGCTGGAAGACGGGTCTTTGTGCTGCTGGCCCATCCCGATGGCGTCGCGTGAGTAGAAGCGGCTCTGCGGCAGCGGGCTCATGTACTGCTCGGACAGGTAGCCCTGAGGGTAGCAGCCCCCCGCCAGGAGCTGCTGGCCCTCCGTCGGGGATGGCGTGAGGCGATCAGGGTCGGGGGGAGCGTACAGCCTGAGCCGGAGATAAGAGAGTGTGAGAAGAAGACGTAAAAAAGGTGTTACTTCCTGCCCAAACCTCAAACAAGAACCAAACATCTCGCAGCCCCTCACACCCTCTGACTGCAGCAGCAGTAGCAGCAGCAGCAGCAGAAAAAAAAAAATCACATTTCTTGGCGGTGCTGCAGCTCCCCCTATGAAAGCCAAAGCACCCCCAAGAAAATTTTTTTTTTTTAAAGTGGTTTATTTAGATTTTTTATTTCATGTGTGAAGATTATAATTTGACTGATAAATACCACAATAAAACTTGTATTTTTTTAAAACTAAAAAGCAGTGTAATGGGATTCAACCAATTGCTGCAGCGGACGCATTAACCTTTGAACTTACAACTTCCTGTTATTATGAGCGCATTTTTCCTAGTGACTACGTAACTTACTAATAGTAATGAAACATGGAGCGCTTTTGTCCCAAAAAAAAAAAAAAAAAAAAGTGTCAAAATCACTGATGCCTTTGTTCTAAACCACAACAACCAACAAATCGTTTTATTATGACGGCTCATGGTGAGTGATGCTTATTGCCTATTTGGTGTTTGAAATCCGAATTCTGACTCCTGGTTCTCTCTCTGCAGTGTTTATTAATGTCATTAGATCCACTGAACCAAATATTTTTCTTTCAGTGGAGGTTTTGGGGACTGGCAGCAGGAGTTAGTGTCTTTGGCCCAAATGAAAACTCGCTGTGTGTTTTGCTTCCTGCTGCTGTTGAGGCTCCATCAGTCACATTCCTGCGTGAACGTTTACATTCAGTGGTGAGTTTAAGTGGCAGGCTTGTAAACCTCTCATCACTTTGGCTAAATATCTTGCGGATTGTGTCGCATAGTAATGTTTTAAATAGTGGCGCTTTTACTGTATGTGCGCGACTGTTACGTTCACGGTGCGGTGCGTGCATATTGTCGGTGCTACGGTAGAAAATAAACTAGAGATCCCTAAACTCCCCAGCACCCTCACTGAAAGATGGAGCTCCCCCAGAGCGCCAGCAGGAAAATATATCTGGCGCCGCCACTGGTGAAAAACGGTACTTCTGCAGCCATTTTACCATTCTTACCCACTGGAGTTTGACCGATGTCCCAGGGGAGGAAAAAAAGATTAAAGTTCTACTTGTATGCAAAAGATTAAAAAAAGAAAAGTTTAAAAGATGACTTACGTGTCGTAATTGTCACGGAAGCCTTTTGCGAAGGGGTTGTGGTCTATTTTCAGCTGAGTGATCTGTGCAGAGAGAGCGAGAGGGAGGGGAACGGAGAAGTCGTGACTGGCAGCAGAAACCACAAACATAATGTATGTGAGCAGCAGTTCTGATATAGTGAAGAGCAGCAGTTCTGATATAGTGAAGAGCAGGAGCTCTGACATAGTGAAGAGCAGGAGTTCTGACATAGTGAAGAGCTGAGGTGACGTGACTCTCAGTTGAACCTGACGTACGTACGAACGTAAATTCACCCACGCAGACACTTACATGAGATGTAGGAGTGCAAATTAGTGCTCATGCATGACTGATGCAGGCCTGCATAAATTAGAGCCATCCACAGTAAAGCATTTTTCTGACATGAATAATTGACCCTCATTTAGACATGTGTTATAACAAGTGTTATTATGGCTTTTTGAGAACAGTTGAATCCAAATAAGGAAGATCATTTCAATTAAAGTCGAGCCACTGTAAATTAATCTTCTAGTAACTAATATTATTGATTGAACTTTATTCAAAAATAAAGAAGCTAAAGGCTCTGAAATGACGCAAATGCTTTTTTCTGTAAATCTCCTGGTTTCCTTGTATTCACGCTTCTTACAGCTGAAGAAGCTGTCTTGATGTTTACTATAACATATTGTGTTGATGAAAATACCCCAAAAGTTTTCAGATTCTTACGAACAAATTTCAAGTAAAATTAAATAAATAAAAAGCTTTCACTGAGTAACCGTAGTGTCCGATAAGAAAAGAGAAGTGATCTGTAAAGCCAACTAGAGACATTTTTTCCCCATTATTTATATATATATTTCTATAATCTTCTGAAGACATGAACTTGAAGTTTGCGGGACTCACGTCTGCGTTCTGATAAGCAGTGACGGCGATGAACTGCGTCTCGGGGAAGATGAAGGTCTGAGCTTTGGAGGACAGGAAGGGATCCTCCGAGCCGTCCTCCTTCACCTCCACCACGTGCAGCCGCGGCTGGTACTTATGGAGCGACTGCAGCACGATCATCTGCACACGGAGACGATATGACGTCACACATCACCAGAAGACAGAAGAAGCCAGCACTTTGTCACAAAGTGCTGGAGAGGTTCAGTCATGATCAGAGGAAACCAGAAGACGATGTCCAGGCCCTCACAGGACAGACAGACACTGACAGTCACCCAAAAACCCTGACACGCAAGTCTCTGGATTGTTGAAGGAAATGGAATAACATGCAAACTTCACTCAGAAAGGCCCTCGAGGTTCATGTCCTCAGGCCCCGTCCACACGAGACAAATCCCGGTCGTTATTAAAAAGTTTTCCCGTCCACGCGGGAAACATCTTTGCACACGCAACACCATGAAAACTACTCAAAGTGATGTAGTACATGTAGGTGGTACTGTAACGCTGCCACAGAAATACACCAAAAACGTAGAAGAAGACACAAAGCATGAAAAAACAGAAAAATGGGACAGATTATTAAAGGGACGAGCATCAGTAGCTCCTGCAGCTCGATCTGGAGCAGGTAGTCCGCCATGTTGTTGTTAAGTGACGTCATCGAGAGGGTTGCAGGGTTATAGGTCAAGAGATGGGCCCATGACATCATCGTTTTCAGCTAATGTACATCTAACCCTGTCCACACGTCAAAGCTGAGGTGGCGTTTTCAAATTCCTCCATTCTGGAACCCGTTTTCAGGCTCCCAAAACGGCGTTCCATGTGGATGATTGGACAAAAACGATGGTTACATGAAACGGCGTTGTCGCGTAAACAAGGCCCGAGTTTCTTATATCCTCGCTGAAAGCCTCCAGGCTGCAGACGACCTCTCTGAACTTTGACTTGTCAAAACATTACAGTGAGACCAAACATAATAGACGCATCCAGAAACTTAAAACCAGAACCCTTCACAATAAAAGCACCAGGCAGCTTCCCAGAAATGCTAGAAAGTGTCTTATTCATGTTTTCTTCAAGAAGGGCAAATTTAGTTTTGACAACATAAAGCAGACAAAGCATCCAGACCTTGAAGTGAATATAAGAAAGCTGGAGTATCGAGTTAAAACCTGGAACCTCAAAATTCCCCTAATCCCAGTTTACGCAAAAACAAGTGTAACCACTAAACCTTCTTCACTTTGGGTCCGTTTACACGACAGCGGTGTTCGGCTCCACTGCAACTGTGACTTGTTTTATACCGGCTCCCAAGGCGGGACATTTCTTTCTCACTCGCGATTCCCCCCCACAGAGCTGGACCGAGACCACGGAGCGCTATTAGCGCGAATGTGCACATCCGCCGTGGTAAATAGTTCTCCTGCGCATGTGCGAGTAACAAACATGGCAGCTTCCATGGTGGCATGACTCGCAGTCCGTATTCTAGTTTTGTAGGCGATATTGGTGACTCATCTCTAATAGCATCCAATTTGTCATCTATCCACACACAGGTGATGTACTCCTGATTTTTGATAAAGTATTTGTTCTCAGCACACATGTCTGTGTGGTTTCATTACAGAAACAAACAACAGCACCCTCCCGTGGCCTGGCATACTAACTACATTGTAGTCAGTGTGTCTGCTGCTGCAGTGTAAAGAAGAACATGCAAACTCCACACAGCAAGGCCCTGAAGCCTGTGATACAATTAAAAAGATGTGAATTCACCGTAAAACCATAATTGAAATTGCAGAAACTTGAATACCGAAGCTGCAAAGTGCCCTGTTAATGCACAAAAAATTGAATTCGGAGACTGAACCTACAAATACCGTCCGTACCTGCGCCACGTTGTTGGTGCTGCCCTTGTTGTTGGTGAGCTTGAGTTTGCTGAACGACACTTCTTGCCTCATCCAGTGAGCGCCCGTGTTGGGTGAGTCGGGGTGCATGTACATCCTGTTTCCTGCAAGAGGCGAAGGACATTCAATACATCCTCCACGTCTTTACACAAGAAAGACAAAACAACTCAATAAAGCCTTATTTACAACAAATCAAGACAATAACTTTAAATAAATCAGTTTTTTGCATGCTTGCATAAAGAACTGAAACGGTCTATTCCTCTATTACTCTTCTATAGTTTTATTACTGATCGTGCCCTGTTGAAAATGCTTAAAAGGTGATAAAGATACTATGAAATACTCTTTAATGACTGTAATTCCACTTAAATTGGTGCTATTTTCTCATTTCAAGCAGCTTTATGTCGCCAAATTGTTTAATTTTGAATTTCTTTCTAGCAGACATCCTATTTGACTATTTTATTTCCCATTTTTGAGCTGAATAACCCTTTTTTACGACGATTCGTTTTCCTTTGTCTCTCTGTTTTCGTTCATACATAGTTACTTATCTTTTAGCTGTTTTAAAATGTAAATGTGAAATTGACAGTTTAAAACCTCAAACTAAACAAAACATAAAAACTCTTTGAAATACATTTTGAATGAATTCCCCCAAAATTTATTAAAATAAAAAAACTGATGCAGCTAAGTGAACTGCATTCACTTAGCTGCATTTACAAACAACCAAAAAATTTGAATATCATGATGAAAGATTTAGTTGAACCAAAATGTAAATATTGTTGACTTAAATTGTAAACTTCAATAACAACTTTAAGAATTTACAGTTGTTCATATGTTGGCGTTTCTTTAAATATACTATATGATCAGCACACCATAAAACTATGCAGATCAGTTAACTTAGTGAACAGAAAAGCAAAAATTCATGTTTTTCTGTGCTTTTTTTCAAATTCATGTTTGAGCAAATTATTTAGTGTGTATTTATAATATAATAATATGAATAATATGAGATTAAAAGTATTTTTAAGTATGTGCAACAAAAATATATAAAACTGAAGTCGATGGAAAATAAAGTGTGACAATGGACAATGGACTGTAAATGTTTCCTGTGAGCAGGACTGCTGGTGTTTTTGGTGCGTTTCACGTTTTAACGAGTGTTTAACAGCGTTACCACAATGACCTGCGAACCTATGAAGCCTCCGCCACATCAGTCAGCTATTAGATTTAATTAAGTGGGGCTGCTACACCACAGTTTCCACCTTTAGTAACACCTGACTGATGTGTGACAACACCTTTCACTTTCTTGTGTTCACCTAATTCCGGTTTATTTTTCACCTGTTAAACTAAAACTGTGACAAACTGTACCATAATAACAATATCGTCGAATACGATTTTGAAGTTGTTACACCGTCCGTGTGGAGTCTGCATGTTCTTTGTGTGTGAATGTGTGTGTGTGTGTGTGTGTGTGTGTGTGTGTGTGTGTGTGTGTGTGTGTGTGTTCCCTGGATGACTTTTTATTACTAATTATACTGCAGCTGTAAGAAATATGTAATAATTATACACATGAATAACAACAATAATCCACAGGTTCATTAGATCCCATTTTGAATATTAGAGTAGGGAAACTTTGTCCACTATATGAACAAGAATGTTAACTCGTGTGTGTGTGTGTGTGTGTGTGTGTGTGTGTGTGTGTGTATATATATATATATATAATTCCTATATTATTATATTATACATAATTCCTTTATAATTCAGACATTTGATGTAATTTCAGATCAACTTTATCCGTTTGTGCAGAAAATCTTCACAAACACCAAACCAGTGTTGTTGAAATGGAACAAATAAAAAGAGAGAAGTGAAACTATATAATAATTATTCAAATTCAATAATGGTAAAGTAATGAAACATGCATGTTTGAGTACCTGGCATGTTCCCCTCTGCTTTCCCACACTGGACCCACTTTCCGCCCTGGTACCTCCAGTGGTGCTGGTCCGCCAGAACCACGTCCACGTAGACGTTATAGTGAGCCGACGGGTCCAGAGCGCTGATGTTAAAGCTCAGGAAGGGAAACATCCTCCTGCACAGAGAAAAAACACAAATAAAGACACTTTTTAAACATGTTATATGTTTATCCCGTTTAGATTTCGGTTTGAGATTCAAACTGTGACGTGAGACAGAGATGGTGACAACAAAGCCATTCAATGTGATTCAATTCATTTCCATACATTAAAACAATCAATATCTCTACAGGGTGTTTTGAAATAACTTAATGAGAGCTGAAAATGTTAAAATAACAGCTTTCAATCTCCTCTGCGACCATTTATTGTCCAAACAACTCCCCCACCCCTACCCCTGCCCCCCAGATGGATTTTACAACTGAAATAGGCCACTAAGACTATTCTAATACGTCTCGTGAAAATTACACATGTAATGCTACTAAATAAGTGAGGCGCTGTAACTGCTGGTGTCAGAAGTGCTCTTTGAGGGATTAATGTATGTACGTGAAGCTCAGAGGTGATTTTCCTGCTCAGACCTTGAAGGTTACGCGACGCGTTCAGTGTCATCCCCAGCTCCAGTGGAGTAATGGGCGAGAGGTGGCGCCGACGGATGACACTGTGCTGAATATTTAACGCTGCTGTTAATAAAAGATGCCCCAGAAGATGCTCTTGATTGCTGCGGCTTTACATGTTGAACTTCCCCCTGATCACCGAAGGGCTTCAGTGAGACGGGTTTACCGGGAGGTCAGGGCGTCCCGGAGCGCCGCGGCCCAGGGCGCCGCGGCCCGGGGACGCCTGGTTAAAACCGCCAGAAGGAAATGCTCGATAACATGAAGACGGGATGGAAACAACAAACACAATACAGCATTAACCTGCATGCACAATAGCTGTGATTAGCATTTAACCATAAAGTTGATTGTCCTTCTTGAACTGTCTGCAGCTGCGTGCAGCTGGTAACAAGATTTTAGAGCATCTTCCTCTCATTATCTGATGTGACATCAGCTGAACTTCACGAGTGAATCAATTGTCTAATGACAATAAAAGTGATACTTGTCTTTCAATAACTTGTCAGTTAAAATCTTTTTGTTCTGGAAGATATTTGTATTGATTTGTATGGGTGTTGTAAACTCAGGTCAGATTATTGTACTTGGTGTAAATAAATGAGGGCAACACGTTTGACGTTTTGTTTTACACCAGCTAGAATCTCCTGGGGCTACGGAGCAACTGTGCTGAGTGTAGGGCAACTCGATAGTATTAAACTCTGAATACGAGCGCGTACAGACGCAAACAAATGTGTTGCTGCAAAAGCTTTTCTCTCTCTGTGTGAAACGTGTGAACGAGATCAAATATGTGTGTGTGTGTGTGTGTGTGTGTGTGTGTGTGTGTGTGTGTGTGTGTGTGTGTGTGTGTGTGTGTGTGTGTGTGTGTGTGTGTGTGTGTGTGTGTGTGTGTGTGTGATCACTGAGGTTTACTGTGATTGTATTAAAATGCAGCCTGTACTCCTTGAATAAGTTTTTCAATTTAATGAGGTCAAAACAAGTGCTGTGTGTAGGAATGTAAAGCTGCAAGCTGCAGCAACGTCTGGAGGAGTGCATGTTCTGGAACTTAACGACAATTAACTTACTAACTGACTAACTAACTAACTAACTAAGGATGCTTAAGGTCAATACAGAATCCCACTTTCAGCTCCACACTAAACAGCGCCCCCTATAGGCCACTTTACATGGACGGTTGTTCCAGAAAGGAGAGATGATGCAACGCTTCAAGCTTTTTGAGGAGTCTGAACAGAGCTCAGCTGCTGCCTCAGGCCGCAGGAGTTCTACTAAACCTGCGCTCGTCTTTCCAACTGCAGCACTGCCAACGTGAAACTGAGCAGCCTCAGCTGAGGACCGGCCGTCCAGCAGCCGTCCAGCAGCCGACCAGCAGCCGACCAGCAGCCGACCAGCAGCCGACCAGCAGCCGACCAGCAGCACAAGAGCTGGACAGGATCAGTTCAGAGGTTTGGAAAACCGGTCAGTAACCGCATGCTTGATGGTTTGCATCTCACCAGCATCACTCTTGACCCACGGTGTTTCCGTTGGATCACTGACGGGACTCCTGGGTCGTAATCTAAAGTTTGTTGGCTCTGATCCAGACGGGTCGCCACTGAGCAGAACCCTGAAATCTCTAAATGCAAACAAACATGGAGGTCACATGAGCCACTGAGCAAGTGTTCAGATTGTGACTGTAGGAGAAAGGGTTCCCTTCTACTTCGAGAGATTATCTCTCCCTTAAAACTAACTACATCCTGGTACCTCACAGATTTCTGGTTTCATGGATTGAAGATGTTTGCAAATGCAAGTTGAGAGAAATCTCTTGATGCATTAAAACATGTTTCAGTGAAGTTTTGCTTTGATGTGGTTTCTGTCTCTGAAAGGCAACTTATTATCCCCTCTCTCTCTCTCTCACACACACACACACACACACACACACACACACACACACACACACACACACACACACACACACACACACACACACACACACACACACACACACACACACACACACACACACACACACACACACACACAGTTGGGTCTTTGTGGCTAAACGTTGGGTCCAGTTTAACAATCCGTCTCGGTTCTCAGTGAAACACAATCGTGGCAGCAGCTCTTGTAAAGAACAGGTGAAATGTCTCTTCTTCCACTGCACCGGTTCAGAGCAGCGGAAGCAGGAACTGGACTGCTCAACGCATGAATGGATGAATCCACCTCCGCTGTGACGGAGTCAAATCTAGAAAGTAGGTGAATATTGTCAATTCACTTGAAGGCTTTTATGGGAAATCAAAACTCCACTTTTGTGGGGAAACTACTGAAAACACAGAGGAGCATTTGCATGCGGGGGAGGGCTGATAGAGCTGAAAACACGTGATAGCATGTAGTGTGGTGGTGGTGTGGGTTGGTGATGTGGTTATGAAGGGTAAAAGTCACTGTGCTTCTGTCTGTCTGTGCCACACAACACACGCTTTTATTTTCACCTGACGGTTCCAACCAGAAGGAAATGGACTGTCTGAAACGTCTGTGGAGGTTTAAAACAATGCACTGCAGCACATGTGGGAATCAGACCTGCGGCCTCGCGGCCAGCAGAGAGACTCCCTGGACAACCTGCCAGCGTGCCGCTGGGCTCAGAGAAACCTGACAATAACAACAAACGTCTGCTGCTGCCTCCTCAGTCTGATCCAACAAACCAACATGACGACTCATAACTGAAGCCTCTCTTCAGACGAGTGTGGTGACGCAGCCAGTAATACAGAGACGGTGACATTTAGGAGGAAAAATCAAAATAAAGTGTAGACAGAGGCAAACCGGACGGGAGGGGGCGCGGGGGTTTGGGTAGACAGAGGGGAAACCGCAGGGGGCAGATGGAGGTTTACAGAGGGAGGGAGGAAATAGCAGAGGGTGGAGTGGGGTGGGGGTGGGGGGCACTGGGTATCCACCAGGGGAGAGGGAGGACTTTTCCACATGAGCGCAGCCGCTGATTCATCCGGACAGGAGTTCAGGTCCAGTTTTTGTCACCGCGCGTACGCTTGATCATCTGTGTCGAAAACATGCCAGTCTACAGCTGCTGCCGGACACAAGCACTCCCTCAGACACTCCTGTCCGCCGCGCCGACTCATCGCAAAGGAATCCCTCCACCGGACGCTTCGTTTTGGACGAGGTGTTACCGGATACTCTCGATTTCATGCTTCATGTGTCAATAACGACAATGATAAGAAGGACTTTTTTTCCCTCCACACAGCTGATTGGAAGGTTTGAAATCAGACCGGTGAACAGTACGAGAGGCAGCACCAGGATGTAGTGGTCTGCACTGTTGCACGACTTCAAACCTGTGATATGACTCCGCTTCTCTAACCACGAGGCCACCATCACTGCTGCGTGTTGTCTCTGCATTGGTTTCCATCGGTTTCCAAAAGAGTCCAAACACAGGTGTTAGTTCAACGGGTGAAAGATGGAGTAGTGGTTCGAGCTGTCACCTCACAGTCAATGTGTCCTTGGCTCGTTATCGGGTGCAGGAAAGAGACAACAGTTCATCTTTTTCAGCCTCCGGGACAGTTACTGTCCATGTAGAGTTTGCATGTTCTCCCTGAGACTCAAGTGAAAACAGAACATTTTCACAGCATTTTGGGTCCGTTCACACGATAACGATGCTCGGAGCAATGGAAACACAACTTTTTGAAAACGCACCGACTCCGTCTTCGTGGGAATGGGGGAAAACACAACTTTCAGTAAATAGCTCTTCTGCACATGCTCAGTAGCTGGACAATAAGAACAATGTTTCCTCCAGAGTGTCAATGACCCCCAGTCCAGATTCTCCTGGGACTTGGTAGTTTTATTTTGACAGTCACCATAATAACAATCCAACTTGGTCGTCTGTCCACGAGAATGTCCGTGTTCTCTCGTTGTTAATTTTAAAGCGTAATATTTTCTTCTGCGCGCGTGTGTGTGTGGCTTCAGTACAAAAACAAATAACAGCACCAACTCATGGCCTTTCATGTTAACCACATTGTTTTCTGTGTTTCGGTCGTTTCCGTGGAAACAGACTTTGTTTTTTCAAAATGAAAGATGAACGTTTTGTGAAACGGAAACACAAAAACATTATGTTTTCTCTTGAAACGTTGTTGTGTAAACGGCGCCTTAGTTAAAACTATAAACGGATGCATGAAAACCTTCAGCTCCGACTGGGAACACGGAGAGATTAAGTCACAAATTACTGTAATTCTCTGAGCAGCTGAGTTTTGTCGCAAGTCGACGAAGTAAAAGGTAGATTTCCTGGGGTCTATTTTCACTGGTGGATGAATACATGTTTGTTTCCAATAGCGAGACATTTGAGTGGGAAACATTTTAGGAACAATTTGGTTCAGTCTTGAATCGTTTTTTGGAGGAAATCTTTTGCCACGGGAGCAAAAGACACGTGTGACATCAGTTCAGGCCTCCGTCATGTTGTTCACGTTCAGCTCATGCCAGGTGTGAAGCTATTAAACAATATGGATCAATACTTCTGCAGCTTTGATGGTCCTTTATTGGCGGGTTCCCACCATAAAATATCTCCTCAGAAATGTTTCTGTTTATTACCAACAAAGACCTGAAAGTTTCACTTTTACCTGAAGCTCTTTGTTTGAACGGGATCCGTCGGACTAGAATGTAAAATAACAAAGTCGCCAGATTAAACACTTATTTCAGCTTCCTCTCAGAGTTTATATCGCCACCAGTTCTTTTGAGGTTTGTGGCTCTAAAATCAGGCTGGGCTTCATCACTCAGGTATCACAAGAAGGTTCTTGAAGCGGTGCAGAGGAAGTGCTTGTTTAGCCCTCTGAAAATATTGGCACTCTGTGCTTCTATGCACACATAAACAGCTGAACAGGAAGTGACAGGTCATACTGTCAAAACCTTGAAATAGTCCCACTTCTGCTTTCTAAAACACACACAGAGAAGGTGGATGGATCAGACTCCACCTAAAAAAAAAAGCTTCTTTCATTGACAGTAAATGTTTAGATGTCTGCAGCAGTTCATGTTGGTCTGCAGGAAGTGTTCAGTCATTCCTCCTGCAAAGGCTTGTATTTCATCTTTTTACTTCAAAGTTACTTTGTTTGAGAGTTAATATTTGTTGAGATGAAGGTTCTGAACGTTGCATGAAACCTTTGGGATTTGCGTTGATTTGGTTGTGATGTAACATCCATTATATATCTGGCTTTGTTTTCTATTTAGCAAACACACTTTGGACACTTTTTGATTTAAACATCCTGTAACTGCAGGAGTAAATTCGCAGTGACGTTCATGCAACAAAAGCCTGACTTTGAAATTCAATGTGCGCATTGATGACTGATTTTGTTCTGGTTTATCAATCCCACAGTCGCAGCACCTTGAAGTCTATAAATGAATCAGGGGATTATTTCCTCGCAGACGTTGGACTGATTCATTACAGTTTGGAGTTAGTGGAGCAGAGAGAGCAGAAGGGCACGAATCCTCTGAAGTGCAACTTTACATTGGTTCACCATCGGTCTAAGAGCCTCTCTTTAGTTGACAGTCGCCGTAACAACAATCCAAATTCGTCACCGGTCCATACAAATGTCCGTGTACTCCCATCGTTAATGTTCTCTGCTGCACGTGTGTGGATTCATTACAAAACAACCAACCGCACCAACTATTGAATCAACGTGATAACGACATACTTTTCAGTGTTTCTGCCGTTGCCATGGAAACAGACATCATTTTCAGAATGTTGCTGTGTTAACGTGAAAGCTGAGATGCGTTTTCACTTGCAACTTTCCGAAAACGGGGCCTGAAATAGACTTTAGGTATAAATGTGGTTGTGTGGTTGTGTGTTTGTCCTGTGTCTGGACTGTGGTAGGAAACTGGAGATAAAACACACACAAAGCGAGAACATGAAAACGCTTCCCGTCGGCCTTGTGGCTCTGAAGTGAGAATTCTAATCAGAAACTTTTTTTTTTGTGTCTAATAACTCAGAGGACTTTTCCAGGAAAACAGGATAGAAAGTTTTAAAAAGCCCTTAAACACACTGATATTGTCTGCACATGAAATTGCTTTAATCACTGTGAATGCTAAATATCTGCACGATGATATATAAAGTCGAAATACCTTCACTTTCAATTGGATTCGTCACAATCAGCCAGCTTCTTAGGAAATTACTTCTTGACTCATTTCTGCACCAACACACCAGGTGTTGCTCTCTGGAAAATACTATGAATAATAGGGGAATTCTTTCGTTTAATGAGATCTCTGGTTGTCACATCCCTCTGTGTCTTGAGCTTGATTGAATGTTTGACCTCTTGCACGCTCTTGGTCTCCTTGAACTTTTGCCTCAAATGGCATCAACTAGTGAGGATGAGAATTTTGCTTGTGAGAGGTGCAGATGAGTCCGGCTTCCTTTTCTGCAGCTTAGAAAAATGTGTGTAGATTTCAAAGCCTCGGCGTGGTACATGAGCCAAACTTCTGAGAGGTGAGTGCAGGCTGCAGCGTCTCGTGGAGGCTGAAGGAAAAAGAGAATGTAGTCTTTCACTTCCTGCACTTCAAAGCTGCTCGGCGTGGCCATCTGAAGCCTCGGCGGTGTTTGACCCTTCTCTATGCATCTCTCTGGAGCTCCTCTCACCTCTCGGCTCCAGCTACCAGGGTTTTGATTAACATTGCAGACCCTCTCAGTCTCCTCTCCAAAATCACAGCAAAATTATAGTGGCAGCCCGAACCCAAGATGAAAATTTAAGGAGGATTTTGCTTCTGATACTGAAGGAAGAAGAAGGAAAAAAAAACAAAAAAAAAAAACCCCATCTTTTATTAGTGTTTCTCTGCTCAACTCTTCTAAAACTCTTGCAGAATTTTTGTTCCAGAAAGTTTGTTTTTTTTGGATTCATTTAGGTTTGTCTGATGTTGTGCTGCAGCTTCAGATGAAAAACCCAAGAACTTTTTCACCGTCAAATTTGTGTATTTTGAGGTTTGTGGGTTTCTTGCACGAAGTGAAAATTGAGCTTTGGAGGGAGGCGACGCCTCCGACGTTTCACCAACGCTGCTATTATTGAGGGTTGTGTTTCCTCACAGAAGACTCGAGTGTGACTGAGTTTTGCACATTAAACTGGTTCATGTTAAATAACAATAGATGAGCACAGACAAAAATAACTTAATGAAATGGACAAAATGCACCACAACTACCTGAATATTTGTCTGTTCTCACAAAATGAGCCTCACACGTTTAGGACATCACTGGAATTCTTCATAATGCTCCAGTGAAGCATTAGAACAATCTCATAACGAACTTTTCCAAAAATGACTTTAAAGAAGCATTTCTGTTCTCCTATAACTACTTCAAGCATTTTCTTTCAGTCATCAGTCAGTAAAGTTGTCACGGGATAAAGAAGGTTTGCAAGCATAAAGAAAACGCACAAGTTTTATCTGCTTTCAAAAACCATCTAAAAACCTGACATCAAATAGAAAAGACGCGTTCCCAGTGTCCACGGAACTATAATTGAGCTGCACAAGATTGATGATGAGAAATAAAGCAATAATCCCCGAACGGTCTTAACAGAAACACATTCTTCATTTAATTCACACAGCTTCCCTGAAGTGTGGCAACAACTTAGTTTATCAGAAACCTGATAAGACATCACATAAGAAAGAATCAGACTGAAAATTAACCTTTCGCTTGAATGCAACTTAAAACTGATTAAAAATAACTAATGCGACTCAAATAGAAACTTTCTCCCCCCGGATGAGTCTGTATTCACAGAAACATACACACTTCTTAAAAACGCTTATTGATGCCTTCAAACAGAATCTGAAGCGAGAAAACAGCCTCGTTTAAGATCCAGAAAAGAAACGACATTAGATATGCTTCTTGACTTCCAGAAACCTCTCTCATATAGTCCAGCAGAAAGAAAGGAATCATTTCAAATAGAAAATAGAATCAAATAGCAAAAATGTGAACACAAACCTCTACCGTCTTTACACCTTAACTTTCATTAAATCGTTGACCAGAAGCAAATCGAGGAGACATTTCTGACGTTCACAAACCTGAGCTGCACTTTAACTCTCATTTCAACCAGAAACTGTGACGTAAAGAGCATATATTATTTGTTTTGTTTTTTAGGAATGTAACTTTCAGTTCATTAGAATCACAGCAGGAGCTTTTATAACAGAACTGTTACTGACCTGCACTTAAATAGTTTCCTTTTTAACAAAACAAAATTAAGATTTCTCTGAATTAATTTGACTTTCATTTGACAAAAATGACAGAAAATGTTGACACTATTCACCACAAGCTAACTGATTTTGTTTCACAAAAACAATAAAAGTTATAGTCTGCATAATGCTCCAGTACAGTGTACAAACGGAAAGCTGTCATATTACACAATAAAAAAAGAAAAAAAGAAAAGATAATAAAAATCACCACATACCAAAATCTTCACCTGGTTGCACAAAACTAAACGCACCATTTAAATGAATTCTGGAGTGTTTGACAGGCAAACGTCCAGACACTCATTAAGTTATAACTTAATAAGTTATATTTCAGATGTAACTGAGCTGCTCTGAAGCTGCTCTCAGCTGTCAGCAAGAAATTAAATAAATCTTTCAGGTTAAAAGAAAAAGTATTTTTGGCAGGATAGCTGCAGATGTCAAACTGAAGATTTTTGCATTGAAGACATTAAAATCCCTTCCGGTTTCACAACAGGAAAAACAGACACAATAATTTAAAAATAGTTTAAGGAGTGAAAAGAATCGCGATTTAAGATTTTTGTTGTCTTTCTAATTTAAAACGAGGCTTAAAGGAGCTAAGTGAAGCCATTGGAAATATCAGTGTCTTATTATGTGACAGCGCGCGCGTTTCCTGCGCACAGATCCGAGACATGAGAAAGCCATGGCCTCAAACCTTCTGTCAAACACAAGTGTCGCATATTAGTGAATTAATCCTCATCGACGTGACTGCAGCTTAATGCTCGGTGACCTATCAGAGAGGCCCGGCAGCGCAGTCTCTTCAGGTCAGAAGCTGTCTGCTGCTGCTGCGCTCCAAAAGCTTCCGCAACTCTTTCTTTTACGACTATTTTCACTGTAATCCCTTTTAAATACACAATCAGGTAGTTTATTGAATACATGGAAAATAAATACACGGTTGTTTTTTTTAAATTCAACTCCAATTTCCTTATAATAACACAATTAATACTGAAATTACAAGAAGTTAGCGCATATTTTAATAAATTTTGCCGGAAAATTTTGGGAAAATATTAAGAAAGACATAATTCTGCCCACTGTATTCGCCTCAGAGAATACTTTTCCCACTGTGAATGAGGTAACGCATCGTTTTTTCACCTGCTGGGATGTAGTGATGCCCCCCCGCTGACTTCAGGGGTCAAACTGCAGCTCACATCGGATCCACTTTTCACACCATCAGCTTTGGTCCGCAACCAAATTTGACGCGGAAAAAAAGCGCGTCTATGGCGTGAACTGCGGTTGATTAGCCAACAGAAAAAAAGGCCCATTTCTAATGGGAATGACAAATTAAGAGATTTCTGCAAATGTCGCAGACACAAAAAATATCTCTCATGTATTTAAGCTTTTAACGCAAAATAAGTAATTTGTAAATTCACCTTTGGACTATTTCATACTTAATATGAGAGTCTGTGTTCACCCGTTGTTGTTATTTCAGCCTTTATAGCGTCAGTTGTATTTTTGTGTAATTTCTAATGGTGGAAACGAATCCAAAAGAACATTTGTCCAAAGAGGTGAAAGTGATGATGATGATGATGCGCTCTTGAAAGTTAAAATGAGGTATGTTGACTCTCGAGCACATTTATTAAAAAATTAAAAAAAAAATAAGGGCAAAGTGCTTTTTAAAGTGACATTGTATGTGTCACTGTGGCGTGGTGGTTCACGCTCATTCTAAGGATTATTTTGGTGAATGACTAAACTGGAAGTGCGTAAAAGCCAAAAGAAAGCGGTGCGAAATTTGCACTTTTACTCATTGTCGTTTAAAGATGTGTGACACTTTGTAAATTGGATATTCCCGGCTTACCTCCCCTGTTTGGTGATTATCATCTCGGTTTGGAACTTGTGGAACTTGGCCCACAGCGGGTAGTTATTGAGCAGCGCCTGCGTCTTGCCGCACACCTGTAGCCCAGGTAAAGGGTACAGAGGCGCCCGCTGGTAAGCGTGCTGAAAACTGGAGGGGTAATTCTCCGGGGAGGGAGAGTACACGTCTTTCCCCGGTGTAGGGAACCCGTCTCCTGCGGCGGGGATGTAACCCTGCCCGGCTGCGGTTCTTGGCGGGGAGCGCACGCCGCCGTACGGGCAGCTGCTCAGGGTCTGTGCGTAAAACCTGCCGGGCTGCGATCCGTACGCCCCCACCGCCTGGTCCGAGTGGTACGGCAGGGTCAGCGTGTCCTGACTGCTTTGGACCGAGTCCGGGTAGTAGAACCTTGCGTCCTGAATCCCCATTTTAAAGTCGGTTAGATCCTTGCTGCTGCGGTGGAGGTGGCTGCTGATGTCCGCGCTCTTTCCGAAAGTTTGCGTTTCAGTCCCATTCAACATGCTGAGGTAGAGGTTTCCACCTATGCCGCCCATTTGCAGCCGCGCTCCTAGGCTGTGCCAAAAGTCATAAGTTTGCGGTCAGGCGTCCAACTGGCTAAAACATGTACAGTGGAAATAAAAGACTCCAAACAGCGCGGAGTGGACTGAGATCCTCAGCTGGAGTCGAAGCGCAGCGACATGATCTGAACCTCTGTCACCGCCGCGCAGAGGCTGGGGAGCGCGCACACATGACCAACACCACCCAAAACACCTAGAACAACCACTTATCAGAACACTGAACTCTTAATCACTCCAGCAGGTGCTTGTCTTGTCTTTTTAAAGTGTGGAGTCGCTGCTCGAGACACAAACACACAAACACGCGCCCTGCTGTGTAACCTGTCATATATACATTTAGTAAGTGGCCACATTCTGGAGGAGTGTCTGAGGACGTGATAGGCTCCAGATATGAAAGAGACACATCCCCCTCATCACACACACACACACACACACACACACACACACACACACACACACACACACACACACACACACACACACACACACACTTTTATTATCTGCGCACTTTGATAATTAATAGAAATACATTTTAATACTTTGATGCATCGAAGTGACACGTTAAATTGAATCCTCATCAATATTCATTAAAACATTAATTTGCTGGTTTGCAGCTTTTTTATTCTTTTGCTTATAACGTAAAGTTAAAATCTGATATTATCAGTCGGGCTTTTATAAAGTCCACAAAATGCATTACTTCCTGCTTGGTTGTTGTATATCTAAAAGTTGTCGCTGATTTATGACCAAATTGTAGTTATTCCTATATAAAATGAAACACGCCCTGTGTGCGGGATTGTTCCCACGTTTTTTTAACCAGTCGACAGATTGAGAAATCATCAACCTTAATTTTCAGTTTGACTCACTCAACGCTCCCTCAATAAAATGTAGTTACTGCGTTATCTAAAATTAATATGAAAAAAGAGAAAGATGTTTATTACATCTGATGAATAATCTATTATAAAAATTGATTGTTCTGTCTCTATGATTCGTGTTTTCTTTGATTTGTAAAGACCTTTACTCACATCGTGCTTCCTAATCCGGTCACTAACACACGAATAGGTCCTGAAGTATAGCAACGTATTTAAATAAAGCAATATTTATTTTTATGTTCTTTAAAAAAGTAAAACAAAACCAAAAATCATTGAACGCTCTGATACAAACCAGTCAAATACGTGTTTATCAGTGGATTTAAATCTGGACTCAGATGAAACATAATCCAGTTTTAAAGTTTTAAAACTTTGTGGAGGATTTTCACCTGTCGGGGCGCCAGAGAGCTTCAGTCAGAAAACCTGCTGGTCTGGGTGGAACTTTATCCCGAGAATCAGTCGATGAAATCAAGGCTAAAATACAAAAATTCAGGGTAAAAGTTAGAGGTTTAATTAAAATACATGTTTTAAGACCAGTAGGATCTAATGGAGGCAAATTGATATAAGTCTAACAGTTATGACTTTTGCAGACTATATGTATGAAAACACGGTAACATTAAAAATATTCTTCAGGTATTTTAAAGAAAAGACAATTATTTAAAACATGAGAAAACTGTGAAAACTCGGGATTTGGGGTTTACTTTAGAGATTATTGCAGCGTTTTAACAGGTTGGCAGCAGAGTTCAGGCAGAATGAGCTGAGTGAGAGTTAAGTCGATGTCAAATGAGGAAACTTTCAGAAATGTCAATGTCTCTTACAGTTTGTGTAAATCGCACATGATTTGATGGATGTAACAGGAAGTGGTTTTGTCACTGTGCCCAGCACCCCCCCCCCCCACCCAAAAGGTGGCTTGTTTGGAAGTAAGCGGTGGGCCTGGCCCGCCCTGCACGCAGATCTGCTTCATAAACACAGATGAAAGAGATAACCCTGAGGTATTAGCAGCTGCATGTGTGTGTGAGACCACACCACCATACACACATTAATAGCTGAAGCCCCCCTCCAGTGCAGGTATGACACAGTTCTCCCCCTTTGACGCTGTCACTGCTCTAATCCCACTTCCTATGTCTCTCCTAGCAAGGTGAGCTCACAAGGGCGCACGCTGAAGTCATCAGTGTTGACACGAGTGGCGAGAAGGCCACAGTGTGAGCGACACCGCCGCTGCCATGGCTAGCCAGGCGCCCCAACCCCCACCCACCCACCCCCCGGCTGGAGTCACCACTTCCCCTGCTCGTCACCTCCGGCTTCCAGCGAGCGCCCGAGGCCGTCACCTTGTGAAGCACCAGCAGCTTTCGTTTTCACGTTACAAGCAGGTCAGGAGGCAAAGAGCAGCTCACATGTGTTCAGAGCTGAAAGTTTCAGCGCCACAGAATATTCGGCATTTAATACGTTTTACAGCCAAAACAAAGTCTTAGTGGTCAGGTTTATTGTTCCTCCTTACTTTAGATCTAAATTTGTTATCATCTTGAGAAGGAGGTTAGTAAGTCCTCTGCTTAATATATAAAAAGCACATTTCTTTGTGTTGAGTGTTTTATAAATAATATCCAAATCAATCCAAAAAGAACAAAAAATCAAAAACCAAAACTGATCCAACAGTCACATGCTGTATATGAATACTTAGACTCCGTTTCCATAGCAACGTTTTAGTTAAAAACATATAATTTTTGTCTTTTCGTTTCAGAAAAGTTTCGTGTTTACACGGAAACGTTCTGAAAAGCTTGCCTGTTTGTCACTCGACCCTACTGAGCATGTGCAGAGCAACTATTTGTAACAACCGTGGTGTGCATGACCAGTGGTAGCGTTTCAACTGTCTACACGGAGACGCAGTCCGAGCGTTTCTAGAAAGTTGCCTTTTTCCTCGTTTACACGACGATGGAGTCTGAGAGTTGTCAAAAAGTTCCACCTTGGGAGTCGTTTTCAAAAAGCTGCATTTTCAGTGGCTCCGAGCGCCATTGTCATGTAAACAGAAACACAAAATGCAATGCATGTTTTGTGTTTTCACCTGAAATCGTTGCCGTGTGAACGGGGTCTGAGTGTCTGTTGAGCTGCTCTTCCACCACAACAAGTCAATACAACTCGATTCCACTGGTTTTATTCCTCAGATCTTCAATACTTGAGTTGTACAGAATCGAAACACACAAAAGAAACTGCTCTTTAACCCTTTATCTGCCGAGTGACTGCAGCTTCCACAATTCTACTGTGCTCCTTCTCAGTAGGTAAATGCATGGCAATAATAGATTCGCTACATATTGAGATCAGTGCTGTTTTGTCCTGTTCTTCCCTGTCAGTGCATTTAAGTTCCAAGAAAAAAAGCATGTTCAATGCTTCCTGGAAATCATATTCTGCTTAAATATCTGCATGAAATGTATAATATAATAAGGCAGTGGCGATCAATAGTGTGTACAGAAACATGTAAGAAATGTAAACCATTGTCTTTTAATGGTAAGTTGTGTGTCATTCTGATCAGCAGGATGCTCTGATACTTTCATCAGACTCAGATTGTCTCTTCGACTGAGGTCAGAAAACCCCAGCCTGTGTTTTTCCACGGGACATAGAGCAGCAATCCTCCATCATTCATCTGTCTTCTCCACCGCTTCTCCAGCTGTTGGGCTGCTTAGTCTGGATGAAGGCAGGATGCACAGTGGACCTCCTCCTTCCTTCAGCAGAACGTGGTGTGTTTTAATGGAGCAGTGAGGTGACACTGTTAATGAAGATGTGAGGACATCCGATGATACTCGCGTCTCCCACATCTAAATCTGTCGGCGGAAGCCGAGCACGAGCCGACCACACCGGCTTTTACTGCATTCTTCGACAAGCATCAAGGTTTTTACGTCAGGGTCCAGTTGCAGCGCCGCTCTGGGTACGAGGATGGTTGTGATTCACTATTTATAACTGCTGTTGGGCTGCAATGTGATGTGGCGGTTAGAACTCTGAGGCTTAGTGACGGGAGTCTACATGTTCCCACTTCCCACTTTCAGAATCATGTGAAATGGCTTCTTTAAATCAGAGCTATCGTCCTCGCCTTATTCCAGGAGCCTCACAGAGTCCAGATTGATCTGGAGTGGGTCAGATCATTAACAAATTACAGGATAAAATGTTTGCTTAAAATATAAAAATTTAACTGAATATCTTTCATCACAAATCCTTGGAAAGTTTGAAGGAAAAATGGGGGAAAATTTCAGCATATTCCCATTTGAATGCTGCAAAACACAATTAAATTAATATTTAGGGTGAATAAATCTGTAAAACATGAAATAACAACAGTGTGTTTATCCTCTGATTAATAATCCCAGAAGCCTGAAGCGTCTCAAAACACTTGATTCCATGATTGTTCCCCCTCTGATGATTCTGAGCAGCCGAATGTTCAACACCGTTGCTCCAAGTCATCTGTAGATGTGAATGTGAGTATTTTCTTTTTATTGCCCAGCAATATACTGGTGACCTGTGACCTTCACCCCTGCATGGATAACTCACCTGCTGTGTGCGCGCCACGCTTTACAACACAACGTTTCATGGTTCGAATCCTCCAGTTTTCCGCTTTGTTTTGTCTTGACCATCCAGGCCTCTGAACTCACATTTACAGTATATTTAATAAACACAATATTTTAATGACTCGGATTATTTAATAGCGCTGAAGTGGTTTCTTTATAGGCTTGTACTTTAATCCTGCTATCCAGAGTTTTAAAAAGAAAACTGTCAAATCAATCAATAAATCAAACTTTATCAATATCCATGTTACAGTTTGAAATGCTTCACGGGTGATTGGCAAAGTGATTAAAAGACAATCATAAAAGGAGAAAAGATAAACAATAAATACTTAAAAAAAGAATTGGAATAATAAAGGAAAGCTAAAAAAGATAGAGCAGATTTAAAATGAATAGAATACAAGGATCAGATATCGACATAAGGTAGAAGTGAAAAACTAGATGAAAAAACATTCTAAACATAAACTATAAAGATTTTATATTATCATGATGATAGCAAAGTATAATTGAAATTAAAAACAGAAAAAACAAGTAAGATAAAGGGATTTACGAGGAATTAGACAGTTAAAATATGATTTTTTAAAAAAATGTATTTACATCACTGGATTATTTGTTCTGCTTCAATCTGACCGACACCAAGAGAGTGAAGCTCGTGTGTTTCCCTCCTGTGAGCCAAAGAAAAGACTTTAACCTCACGCTACTTGCCTTTTACAATGTGTAAATAAGCATCAAAATGCCTCAAAACACCAGGAGAAGGTTTTTATAAATAACAAAAATGAAGCAGAATTTAGTTTCTTTCAGCTCATTTAAATCAATCTGCTGATTTCCAGTGAAATAAGTAGAATTTATTGGGTCAAACTATTTTTCTTTCTGTCTGCATTTAAAAAAAAAAAATCTATTTATTCTTGATAATTTGTTTTTAAACCATATCTAAATACAATTTATGTTAGATATTTCAATATATATTTTAAAACTTTTTATCTTAATTATCTGAAACATAATTTGATTTAACATATTTTCCACTTCTTGGGGATTTTTGACTGAAACACAAGCCTGTCTGTTGCTAATATTTCTCTAATAGCTCCATTTATTTATATTGCTATCATGATTACTAAACACATTTGACTGTGCATTTACAACCCAAGCCTTTTGAATCTGTTGATGATTCAGCAGAATTAATATTACTAAGAGTTGATTTTATATATTTTTACACTTGACAGGAACTTTTGTGGACCTTTTTTTTTTTTTTGTCTTTGCGTCTCTCCAACTGTGAAATATGTTTCTCCTGATTGAATCGTTCAGATCTTCCTGGATCTTTAAGGCAGGTATGAAGTTTTCAAGTTGACACCACTTCGTTTACAGCCTGGTCCTGCTGAATCTGCACTGGAAAGGCCTCCAGCCCCCGTCTGAAACCCGAGCAGGCAACGTGTTGCTCTAACTCATGAGCACAATGTTCACTATGTCAAATTCACATAATACTTGTTGTCAATAGCCACTGGCCCTTTCATTGGATGCGAGCCACAGGTGTGCACAGGTGAACCTCTTCATGGAGTCAAAACGATGATAAGTGCAGAGTTATTCTGTCATTTTCTGAGTGTGTTATCCTCCCGGCTCATGATTTAAGTCCGCTGCCCACCGGGTGCTTAACCCCCCGGCCATAAATATCTGCTCCTGACATGAGGCCGATGTGGGTGGGCATCACGAGCCTGACACAGTCTTCACAAATCAAACCTGCACAGCCTGAACCAACGCATTCATTTCACTTGAGCAGCAGCTTGGCGCTTGCACCAATCACACCAATTAAAAAATATGGTGTTATCATCACATGCAGACACACGGGAAAGATTTATCGCTCACAGATTCATCTCGCACTTCCAAAAAAAGAAAATGACCCAACAATCAATATATCAAATGTACATTTCAAGTATGTCCACTCTGCACTTCTTGACACCGTCTCCTGATGTCTTCCACACAGGGGGCACGGTGGTGCAGTGGTTCGCTCTCCCACTGACTCGCAGCGAGGAAATACCAGGTTCAATTTGTGAGATTTGAATCCTCTGATGTTCGAAGCGCCTACTCGTACAACAGGAGTTCTTGTGACCAATTCATACTTCATAAGAACAAGAAGAGATTTCACCTAAATTGGTCCGGCAGTGCCAACAGTCCGGGTCGAAGTTTGGCAGTGCTGCACTTCGGCAGTGACGTGTGCTGCACACGCGTGTTCCAGCTCGCTAATGACTGTCAGTCATATGTGAATCCTGTTGAACATCTAGCCTCACTACTGTATGAGCCCCGCAGTTTGTAACATGTCCGAGGGTGGCTTTACGTGATGGCCCTGAACGCATCACTCAAAGCTGTCAGCTCCTGCAGTTAAAACCTGCTGTTGAAACCAGACCAACATGGCGGCTCTGATACAAACTTTCTCTTTTATTACTGAAACCGTTCAGGGAACTGTATTTCTGAAAACATTGGAGGCGAGAATTAAGCTGTGCTGTTGAAAAGTTAAAGTGCTGCTTCACAGACGTGTGGCTGCGAGTTCAACAGCATGAACAGTCCAGGCTGACGTCACGGCCGAACTTTCTCCTTGTTCTTATGGCTTCGAAAAAGGAGTATGAAGGGGCCTTAGATGTGCAGTACAGACGGGATTGAGCAGTTAAAAAGTTGTGCAATAGAAAGCCAGAGCTAGTTTGGGAGCGATTGGCCGTCGAGTGTTTCTGGTGGATGTGTGGAGTTTGCATGTTCTCTCTGTGCATTGGCTGGATTTTCTGTTCTCCACTCCCCGACCCTGCAAGATGTGAAGTGTGTGTGTGTGTGTGTGTGTGTGTGTGTGTGTGTGTGTGTGTGTGTGTGTGTGTGTGTGTGTGTGTGTGAGCTGCAGGGAGTGAGCTTGAGCCCCTCTTAATCATCATGTAAATGTTTCTCATTAGTTGATCTGGAGCTGCAGCTCTGTGCGCCGGCTCTCCACTTCCTGCGTGACGCTGCTGCGTGGCACCGGCTCTTAATTAACGCAACATATGTTTATTCAAATGTGGAGCGGGGTGTGAACAAGGGCTTCGGGAGGCACCACCCACCGAGGCTGTGAAAACAGAGGGTGGTGGAATTAAGTGAGGAAAGAGAGAATGGAGCAATCCTGCGAGCGGCAGATAGAGCGAGATAGAAAAGATAGCACTTAGTGCTCGACGGAATTCGCACCCGATAGCTCATGAACTCTTGGTGAAGTGCAAATGTATTCCTCAGCAACCCAGAAACAAACAAGCTGCTACTTCCTTGGTCTATAATTAGCTGGTAATCAATGCTGGGTAGGTTTCTGTCCTGTCAGACGTCCCCAGCCATCGTGGGGCAACACTAGACCTGCAGCTGTACTCCAACCTCTCACATGACAATCCAACATTAAGCACATTAAGCCTGCTTTCCTCGCTGTTCCTCGCTTTGCAGAGTCACCTGAGAAAACACGGAAACAGGATGCAGAATTTATCATTTTGATGTATGTTCAAGTCAGGCTCTGCAGCTTTTGGGAGATTTTCATGATTCATATGTAAAAAAAATCCCTTCAAATGATCCTTGAGTCTGAGTGCGTATCCCCGGTGAGTTCATAAATACCTCCTCTGCCACATGTGATGGTGTGAGCCCCTCAGACACTTACCACTTTCTCTGAGAGCTTGTTTTAGAGGGGGCGCCGCGGTGGGAGAGTAATGGGACAGTGTGCACTCTGTGGTTGACCTCTGACCCGGCAACAACCCCTGTAAATACACAGCACGAGTTGTTAACTGAAGGCTGGAAGCAGTCAATTCCAAGTCACCGCCTCAAACTCCGGAGCTGACCCCGAAGCCTCAGGGCACGTTCACACCAGCCGTTTGATCCAGACCAGAGTTAATTTCAGGGACTTTCAGGGAAAGTCCGCTTCGTTTGGTCTGGTGTGAACACGACCCTGTATTCTGATCCGGATCAAACAAGTGAACTCTGGAAGAAGTAGTTAAGAAGACTGTGATAAAAATCTGGTCTGAAGACTACACATCGCAGTTGTTTGTGGTTAACCATTAGCCACAAGCTAATTAACCCTTTTAGCTACCACTAGCTAAAGGAGCGGGACTTCCACTTTTGGACCAGACCAATCAATGAGCCACGTTTTTTCTTCGTCATGCTTTTTTTCCCTCTCTGGTCAGTGTTAGTTTCGGGCGATAGCACAGCTCAAATGAGCAGGTGTTAGCAGGTGCGTGACGTTGTCCAGGCAGCTTAATCCGCTCTCTAAAGAAAACCAAACCAAACCAAGCCAAACCAAGCCAAGCCAAACTAAACCAAACCAAACCAAACCAAACCAAACCAAACCAAACAAAGCCAAACCAAACCAAACCAAACCAAACCAAACCATACCAAACCAAACCAAGCCAAGCCAAGCCAAGCCAAGCCAAGCCAAGCCAAGCCAAGCCAAGCCAAGCCAAGCCAAGCCAAACCAAACCAAACCAAACCAAACCAAACCAAACCAAACCAAATCAAATGAAGTTTTTTGATGTAACATGTGGAAAATGTGGAACAAGTGGCTATTTGTTATGACATAATGTTTTTTTTTCTAATGCATTTTGTCGTCAAAACCCCCCCCAAAGACTGAAAACATAACTTCCTGTTAAAAACAGGAAGCCACGCAGAAAACTCTCCAAGCCCGAAGACACAAAAGAATATCTGACATTTTCAATCTATTCTCAAAACAACAATTATTGAATACATTTTAAATAAATGTTTGTACCTCATTCACTTTGATTATTTGACATCAGATTGGACTGTATTCAACCACTTAATGGTTTTGATAAATAAAGAGTGATCTGTGAGCAGGTTTCTGCAGGTCCAGCAGGGTTTCTGCAGGTCCAGCAGGGTTTCTGCAGATCCAGCAGGTTTCTGCAGGTCCAGACAGTGCTCATGTGACTTGGTACCCACATCGGTCCCTTCATGCTGGGCTGAGCGTCTGTGGCCTGTGGGTCCCTGGGAGGTCCCTGCACATGAACACACAACACTGGCAGCTTTATGTTACCCAGACGGACAGCACAGCGCGCAGCATGACAAAACAGGGCAGCTGTGCACTTCCCTACATTCCTCTGGCCTGCTCCATGAATGCAGATCTACCCGAACCAACCCAGCTCCCGCCCACCCCTCGACACTTCCTGACTTCCCTTACAGACACTCAGCCCTTCAGACACTCCTCTTCTGCAGACGACCTCCCTCCTCGGTCGTCTTCCTCGTCACATTCCCAGTGTCTACATTAAGAAATCATCACCCTGCTGGGTCAGGGTCAGCTGGTGCAGGGGTCAGCTACTGTTAGGGATGCAATTACAGGCAAATGAGAGATTTATTCTGGACATTTATGTGTTCAATTGTGGTTACTTAAAAAATGACTGGATGTACTGTAAACAAAAAAAGAGTCGGTGCTGGAGGAATTACAGCCTTCAATACTTTCAAGTGTCTTCTTCATTGTGTGTTATGAAAAAGCAGATAACTGGATTATTGTAATGTGATTCATTAGTTGAGCCGTCATTTTAATCACTGATTCACACTTTAAGATAATGGGAAGAAGATACTTTGTCATGTTAGATGAGGAAGATGCTCTATAATCTGGATGTTAGGAGGAACAAAAGGTTAAAAAGAAAAAAACACCAAACAGCAACAACAGCTAGAAATAGCTTAAATGGAACAACTGAATTAGTTAAAATATCTTAAACCACTTAAAAAATTTGAAAAGGAAAAAAAAGAAATCTACTTCAAAAGCTGAAATACTTAAGAATACATTAAAATGCTGACCATATTCATTTGAACAAAATAAGATTAAGTTTTTTTATATATAGCAAACACATGTAAGCTTATAAGCAGTGTCATCTTCATAGTATCTTCTGTAATAAAATGTAAAGAAAAGAAAGAAAAAAAACTTTACATTTTATATTAACCCAAACTTCCTGTCTAAGACTAAAACCCAGTGACAGATCAATATACATGTTTTATGACGATATGTTCACATAATTCCTGATGCCTCGGCGTGTAACGAGGTTATCCAGGACACAGAGAAACGCAGTGTTGTGTTGTTTCTGCGTGTCCAGAGTGACAGCTGTACATCAGCTGCCTCTTTTCCTAATGCCTCATTATGAGGTTATAAATCCTGCTCAGATAGGTGCCAGCGTCTGACTCACCTCTCCGGACCAAAGTCACATCCAGTTCATTTAATAATTGATCAACTGTCACACAGTCGCAGCGCTGCAGTCATCTAACACAGACTCTGTGGAGCTGCTTTTATAATCCAAACGGTGACATGAGAAATGTCTCTACATCACTGAAATGTGGCGCAAGGTAAATAGAAACCAGCAGAAATAAGAGTTGGTGGAGCCTATCAGAGGAATGTTTCTTTCGTTTTTGTTGTTGTTTTTGCTGACTGTGGCGTGTTTCTGTTTTCTGACCTCAGCCTGTGAATACTGGAGCTGCACTCAGATTCACACTGACCTATTTGGCCTCTTTTCCTTGTTTTATCTCCTGTCCGTCCTGCTAACCTCCACCTGACGTCCCCCATGTCCGCCGCTTCGGCTGTTTGTAGTGAACTAAAGAGCAGCGAGAGCCAGCAGTGGTCTGTCCAGAGGGAAAGAGATGGAGCTGATCGACTTACTACCAAATCTGAAAATACATTTTCTTTAAATTAGGTTGATAGACTGGCGACACGTTCACGTGATTTGATCCTCTGTCCAGTGATTCTCTATCTTTTTGGGGTCTTTCTTTGGGGTTGGTGACCTTCATCCTCAGCATGTGTCACCTTCCCCATGGCAGTTTGGATAGATATATCACACTGTCGGATCAGCGGCCACAAATTGTGAAATCCGCTTTGTTTTGTTTTTATCCATTTTGTATGTTGGGACAGAATCTAATGCAAAAATGATTCAACTGATTGTTCATGACCATGTAGAGATGAGAGTCATTTTCTGTAATAGTTGTTTTTTGGGAACTCATATATACGCCGCGCCACAACAACGAAAACTTAAACGTTTAAATTTAAAGGTTATTATTGCTTTGTTAAACCGGTCCGGCCGACTAAAGTAACTGGACTGCTTGTGGCCCCTGAACTAAAATGTGTTTGACACCCTGTTATAGTCGGATTAATGGATCTCTACCAAAGTATGATGGGGAACAACAAAGTGCAAATGGATATAAATAAGACAAATTAAAAATGCCCAATAATCTATCATGCAAAACTTTAAAAGTTAGAAGCTCCATGTAAAAATCAGATTCTGTCCCCTTTGATCCTGAGTTGAATAAAGAAGACCAATGAGTGGAAAACAACAGACGCATCTTAAACGTTCAGTGTTGAAGGAGCAGATGGAAACAGACGAGTGGATGAGTGGCACAACGCAAACTTTTTCACCTCCCAGTTTGAGGTCTGCGCACAACTTTTGATGCCTCTCGCAGCCTCACTCCGTCTTTGAAGAACACCGCCTCAGAAGGTGCAGCAGAAATGACTTTTGAAGCAAATCTGATCTGAATGAAGTATTAAAATAATCCTGCCCCCTTTGCTCCCTCAGCTTCCTGCAATCTTGACGCTGGCGGCCTCGATATTATAATCACTGTAATGAAGCTGGGATTGATTGAATGATTGGCAGCTGGAGACATGTGCGGTGAATGACCCGCGCCGTGGACTTTACTGCAAACACTCAAGTGATGGACACGGCGTTCTGGGCGACGTGAGGCCACGGAAAGTGCATCGGGGCTGGAGCACAAGAGGCTGAGGCAAGACTGTGTACGTGGAGGCCGGTGGCCGCCATTTGTTTTGCCTGCTCCTGGGCAAACGCTGGCATTTGTGTGCAACGTGAGTGTGTGTATTTGCGTCTGTGGCTTGAGTGGCAGGAGGCAGAGGGGCGCTGCTAGCGGTGGTCACGTACAAAAAGTGCAGGAGGAGGTGGGGGGCTGGTACCAAGGTGGCGCATGTGTGCAGATGAGACGCGGTTTAGCCAGACGCGGTGGCTTTAAGCGGCGTTTGAGCTGACAGCAGCCTGCCAACCAGAGGTCTCGCCCGCCCTGCCACCACCTCAGCCTCTGAATCATCCGCCCCGATCAGTCCACTGCTATCTGTATCAATCACTAGAAATCATTTATTTTTAGTGGGATGTGGCCTCTCGCCCTCCTCCCTGCCCTCTTGCCCCCCCGGGGGCCTCCTCTGCCTCCCAGCCCCTCACTAATGAGTGTCAATCTGGAGGGCTGTGGCACTTTTACTGCAGACACCTCCCCTGACAAACGCAGGGCTCCAGTCAACATGAATCACGCAAACTGACGCCAGCTAAAGTGACAAGCGCCCGATCCTCCACTAAACCGCCTCGCTTGGCTCCCACTCAGCCGCTCAAAACTTTCTTCATCAACGAATCAACTTCCACATTCTCCATTCACAACACATTGTGGACTTCAGCCATCATTTCTTTTTTAAAAATTACAAGTTGTGATAAAGGCTTAGTAAGCACACAGTTAAACCATATTTAACTTTTTTCAACTTCAGCTCATTCATTTATTTTGTTTGACGACCATTTTGGGAACTCACTTGTTTTCGTGTGTTACTTGACCATTGAGCAAATGGTACCCTCATTTGCAAATTTTTCTAACCTTCTTTTATCAAGAGGGCTCATTGATCAAGACAGTGTTAAAACAAAAAAATATACAATACAGTATGTCGTATTTAGCAAATACTACAGACATTTAAGGTTTTCAGAGTTTTGAAATTTTAAATACTAGTTTATTGATTTCAAATGTTCTTTTTAATGACACGAACACTAAAATGTATTAATTTCTGTTTATGTGAATATTAGGATATAGTTCTTTGAGGGTGGCTTTGAGACAGATAGACACAAAATGTAGTTTTGAGCCCCATAATAAATTTAATTAATTATTTCTTAGAGGGAAACCTTTGAAAGTTTGGAGTCTGATCCTTATTTGAAAGAATGACGACAAGCAGAAGTCGCTCATAGATATATTTCGGGATTAATATTGAAATTCAAGTATTCACAAATGTATTTTCAAGTCATTGCACACACAAATGAAAACATGGCTCAGAAGCTTTTCCCGACGCACACACAAATAATTATAGTTTACCATATGTAAACACAGCCACATAAATACATCTTCATCAAAACATTTGCTTTTCTTATGCAAAACGTATAAATTGATCATTGTGAATTGGTACTTCTATCCACATTTGTTAGTGACTTCCTGTTGGTGGATTTGTGCATTTCATTTGGACTGGCATGAGCCGAACCACACATCTGTTTTAATGAAACTGAATTCTCTGCAGCCAATCAGACATATCCATTATTTTCAGCCAATTACGGCGACTGTCAAAAGAAAACTACCAAGTCCCAGGAGGATATGTACCGGGAGTCATGATTTGACGGGGGAAACATTGTTCTGATTGTCCATCTACTGAGCATGTGCTGTGCCGTGGTGACCTGGACTAGGATCACCACTTCAATGGAGTCATTTTCAAAAAGTTGCATTTTTCCCCCTGAGATGACGTTAAAGTAATTTCAAATAGTTCCACTGTGGGAGTCATTTATTAAAAACTGCCTATGGCCAGCGTTCCTGCAGTCACACTCCTCCTGTGACACAACAAGCTGCCATACGATCCCTTCATGATAGATCTGTTCGTATAGCGGCGTGATCGTGTATCAGCCATCAGAGAAATGTAATTACCAGCTGTGAGTGACCTCGGATATCGTGGTTAAACTCTTGTTGTGTTGGTATTTGTATTGATAGTATTGATATGTGCAGTTAACATATGGGGTCAGACTCTGGTCACAGTTCTGACCTCTGTCGCCCCGTCACAGTTTTCAGGACTGTCTGAAGGCTCTCGGTGTTACACTGAACGCTGACGGCTCTCTTCGCACGCTGTCCAGTGTTCAGTGGCTGCATTTTAATTCACGTGTGTTTTCATTCTGTGTGTGTGTTTGTGCTCGGTGTCCCTTTGATTCTTGGGACGGCGGTATATTCTAGTAACCGGGCGGACGTCAGAGATCTATTCTAGATGCCCGCTGCGACAGCCGGCCAGCAACAGCAGCAGCAGCGGGGGGAAGGAATGCGTCTGTCCGGAGGCCTGCGTACAGCGAACGCTGATCCCGGCGCAGGAAGCGGAGATGATGGCGGCTCTCCTGTTTCACGGGTTGTGGAAAAGAGAGAGAGGGACGACGGAGGGAGCGTAGCAGTGGTGGTGGTGTGTGTGGGGGGTGGTGGTGGTGGGTGGGTGGGTGGAGGCTGCAGGCATTTGGTTTGGTGCCAGTCGAGCCAGCGCTCTGGCATGTTGCATTCCAGGAGATCAACACCACGGTGTTGCCTTTCACCCCCAACACACATCCACCTTCCTGCAGTCCAGCATCGTCGCCGCACTCTTTTCTTTTCTATGTGTAACTCAATTTTATCAAACAAGAACATTCAGTTCAGTTTTATTCGCACCGCAGCAGTTACAGACAGAAAATGAGCAAGAGCAGGAGGCATGAACACCTGCAGAACCAGAGGTGGAATCATCTGAAGATAGTCAGGAAAAGATCAACAAGCAAACAAACATATCAAACAGTCAGATAAACCAGTCAATGTAGATGATGAAAATTCAGTTCTGCGAAAAATGCCGAGCCAGAAAAGAGAGTTCAAATCCCAGTTTGGGTGGTTGATAGTGAACTACACGAAAGCTGATCTATTAACTGTCATGGAACTTCTGTTAGAACCTCAGTGTTCGGCCACGTTTACACGTACCCAGATTTTTTCAAAAAACGATATTTCCCCCTCTTCGTTTACAAAAAATATTAATTGACACGGACCACATATACACCTGGTTCAGAGCTGCTGTGGGCAGCGAAACCTGTAGGGGGCAGTGTAACGAGAAGCATGAAGCCATACAGCTAATCAGAATCCTGGAAAGAAACACGAGATCCCCCCTTCAGATTCAAACAGAGGCACTGAGTTTTTCTAAATCTCCAATGTGGCCGGAGGTTTCCAGGAATCATGGTTTGCGGTGCCTCGAAGCTGCGTCACAAGCTTGATCACCATCATGAGCCTCAGGTGAGCTGAATCTAAAACACGAACGACGGAACTGGTATTTAAAAAACTGTGCTATTTCTCTGTGTTTGGGCCTTGCATTTACACATAAACGCATTCTTCTTATTCAAACATCACTCTTAATTTGTTTTGCCCAAATCTAAAACTAAACCCGACACAAACTGACAGACGCTAAAACTAGAGCTGCCAAAGACAGAAGACATTTTTCTACTTCCTGTAGCAACACAAGCCTTTAGCGAGGATGTGAGCTGCCGTTCATGCTCGTTCTGGCAGTGCCTGTGTTGGTTCTTCTCACCAGCAGAACCAGGCCAGTTTGTGTCGATACCAATGTTGTTTTCTACCGGAATCCACCTGCAGTTCAGAGCAGGACTTTCTCCAGGAAGCTTCGCCTCTCCTGTAAAGCTTGGTCGAGGCTGGTTCATTGTTTGAACTGCTTTTGGATGAACATACAGGACACGTTCCTGCTTTCATATGTGTAGTTTTGAAATAATTGTGCTTTATGTGAATTCATGTGTATCAGCAACCACTTTTTAATTTTTTTTTATTACATGCTAAACATCACGAGCATTACACATCGGTTGTTCCCCTTTAGGCTTTTTTTCAGCTGTTTTTGCGGTTGAGCTTCTGTTATTTTGGTTTTGCGGCAGTTGCAATCATGCACACTTAATCTCAAGCCTTTGCATGCAACACCTGAGAGATGCTTATCAGCGCTACATACATCGTGAAACATGTTATTAGCTGTGTGTGATGAAACTATGTCCCTGCAGCTGCAGTCATTTTAAGCTCCTTACCGCACTCTTTCCTCTGTTGTGTTGTTGGGTTTTGTTTGAGTTTGGACACACGGTGGTTTCTAAACTCAACAGTCATCGCAAATATTAACACATAAAGCATTGACTGCATAATATCACCTGTGCTCTGCATCTGTTCATGTCTATTTAAGAATCTTGGTGCTGCAATAAAAGTATCCTCAGTTGACTCCCGGCCATCTGTCGCTTTCACTGCAGTTATATTCATGTGCTTGCTAAACTTTTACATGCTGACACGAGATCTAATCTAGATTATGTCAATTTGCGTTATTTAGCAAGTGCAATGAAAGCATGTGTATCTGCATGGTTGAGTTTAAGAGGATTTTATTCCAGTATAGATTCTCAGTATTGGTATCTAAACACGACATTTATCTATGATGATAAGGTCCTGTTCATTAATACATATTTTTTCTGGTTGAAGTGACACCAGACACCATCTGAGTATTTCTAACAAATGGCACGAAAGACGTCAGTGTGAAAATGTAAGTGTTTTTTGTGTGTGTGTGTGGAACATTGATGCTTGTTAATGACTCACATGACAAGAGCTGAGGTGACATTTTAAACATTATGTTGCTCCATTATTCCACCTACAGCCTCCCACCGTGGCTGCCAGGTGCCTTTGAGCAAAGTGCTGATCCCAGCATGCTGTGGGGTGTGTGAGCAATGTATGTGTGGTGATACACAGCTCACAGAAAACAGAGCTACTACTATAAAGTGCAAATGATGAGAGATGAAGTTTCAATGATTTCCTCAGATTTAAAAGACATGTCACATGCTCCTGTGGAGGTGTGTATGACCCACATCAGTTTCCACTCTCTGTTTCTAATCTGGATTCTAACCACATGATGCTCACATGAACACACTGGGTGTGAAAAGCATCACATCCCCTCCGACCTTTGTCCTCTTTTTTTTTTTTTAATTTGTGTGATGCACTGACATGTTCCTGTAAATACCAAGATGGCAGATGGAGGATAAAATACACACTTTGAAATGCTGATCAACCCTATTAAAGTTTATTGGAGCCTGTTAATAGCTGCTTTGGTGGCGAAGCTCCAAGAATGTTCCGAGTCTTTATATAACGCAGACATTTATGTTTCCTCTGGGATGAAGCCGGAAGTCATCATTTGTAATTCCATGAATATGGCAGGTTTTAACTAATAATGTAAAACTAATAATCCGGAGAAATATCTGATAATTTTATAGTGAGCTGGAACTATTTGTAAGTACACTGTATTCTTGAGTAATAGTCATCAATGTGCGGCTGATTTTAAGATGTGTTTCCACTAATGATGTATTTTTATATTGATTTTAAAGTCTTGGAGTACAGAAACATGTAGTATAAGATCTTGGAGATAAACTCACACATTTTAACCCGAACTACAACCAAAGTTCTTGTTTATTGTTTAAAAACTTCCAGAGTGAAAAATGTTTTACAGTTTTGTGCATTGAGGCAGTTCTGTTAGACGCTAACATCAGAAAATCTTATCGAATGATCCTCAGATGATCACAAATCATCTCTGAAAATTTCGTGCATTTCGGGTGAGTAGTTGTAAGTGAAAAGTTGGTAACATACATACATACAAACCAATAAATAAATTCAAGCAGACGAAAACATAACCTCATAGCCAAGCTTCCTTTTGTAAAGATAATAAAAAAAAGAGAAACTAAATGAACCAAACAAACTTCCAGGTAACAGTCCACGCTTAAAATAAGTTTTTATGGTTAAAATAATCAAGAAGTTTAGTATTTAGCAAGAAAATGGTTGTGTGATTTGCCTTGAAACATTGGAAATTAATTCGTTTTTCTAAACTCTTTTCAGTCTCATGAAGGTAAACACACTTTATGGACCGTTTTGTTTTGTGTCAGATGTCAGTGTGTATATACAATATCGAAATTGTGATTTAAAAAGAAAATATAAATGTGCATATATCACAGTAAAAGTCTAGAAGGTCATTTCTACTTTCAGTTTTTAGTGTCATTGTGCTGTTGAGTTCCCAAGTCGAATGAAGTTGTTTAATCTCAGCTGCAGGCCATTTGTGGATTTTGGCAACAACTGGCTCTCGCCTAACTCGCTCTTCTACGTCCATCTGGTAGCGATTTAACAAACTCCAAGTCGCAGGGTGTTGGAGATGAACCGGTTGATTGCAGATGAAAGAAGGCCAAACCCCGTCCATCACAGGATAAACACACGATCACACACACTCACATTCACACCTACAGGCTGTTTAGAGTCGCCGCTTCACCGCAAAGAACCCGGAGAACTGAGTGCACAGGGAGAACATGCCATTTCCACACCAGAAAGAAAGAAAGAATGAGAGTGTTGACCATCACACTGCCGTGTCCAAGAATATTCATGCAATTTGTGCTTTCATCATCTCCTTTCCTCAGATGGTTTATTGATGATGATAACGGGGATTTTAACGTGTTGCTCTTCACTCGTGTGACTGTGTGTTTGCGTGTGAAATAGGTTTTGTGAGGCTGCGGGTATTTTTATGAATCCTTCCATGTGCATTCATGTGTGTGTGTGTGTGTGTGTGTGTGTGTGTGTGTGTGTGTGTGTGTGTGTGTGTGTGTGTGTGTGTGTGTGTGTGTGTGTGTGAGCGCAGCTTGGTGGACAATCTGTCAGCTCAGGTTAACCTGACGCAGCGCGGCCACACCTCGGGGGGGTGCAGGCCTGCGAGGCGGGCTCTCTCTCATCAGCAGCATTAGGCCGCCGCCCGTGATGGCTGCTGACCGCCGGCGGAGCGCGGCCATGACGGCCGGCCGGTGTCGGGCTGGGCCAGGCGGCCATGACACCAGGCGGCCATGACGCCAGGTTCTGGTCTCACTTCCTGCCAGCAGCGGCCCTCACTCTCCTGCTGTCAGACGGTAAAGATGGCACTCTGGCTAATCCGTGCAGGATCTCATCAAGGACACCGTGTTGTAATGTTTTAATGCCTCGTGACTCTGGGTCATGAGCCACAGACCCGACGGATGACGGGGAGCCACACAATCTATTTCAAAGTTCCCTTCCTTCACGTAACAAAAGGATCAGACAAGTTTGAGAAGATTATCCAAACATTTACTTAGTCACAAAATACTAACCTGCAGCTTCTTCACTTGTTTTGAGTCACAGTGACTGAATTTACACTGAAGAAAAATCAACATAAGAAAAGCTTAAACCTTTATATATATATATATATATATATATATATATATATATATATATATATATATATATATATATATATATATATATAAATATATACAAAAGTATACAGCTGAACTAAACTCTCTCTCTCTCTCTCTCTCTCTCTCTCTCTCTCTCTCTCTCTCTCTCTCTCTCTCTCTCTCTCTCTCTCTCTATATATATATATATATATATAGAAATAAATAGATAAATAAATAGATAAATAAATAGATAAATAAATAGATAAATAAAGAAATATGATGCCTCAGAACTCAACTTTAAAGAAAAGGTCAATTTGAGAAAGAGAATTGCTCATATTACTAATACTAAATCCCCCTACAGAACATGTGCAGATCAGGTCTAAAATGGTAAATACAAAGGTTTAAAGTGCAGAAATCATTTTAATGATGGTAAATTTGTGACTGATGAAAAACATTGGATTCGGTTCAAATTGAATTTCCTCAAGGATTAAAAGATAAATATAACATTTTAAAGTTTTTGCTGCATTACTCCAAAATTTCATACCAAACTTGACATGAATAAATAATTTTCTGCACGTCTACATCACCAATTCTAACTTCGGATTAACGCATACACGGACGCACGCACGCACGCACGGACGCACGCACGCACGCACGCACGCACGCACGCACGCACGCACGCACGCACGCAAGCACATCAGTGCTTATAGTCAGAAGCAGTGAACATGTTTGTGCTGCTGTATTAAGACAGATTCTAGACTCTCTCGGTTGGTTTCCTGGATCGAGTTCAGATCAATGATCTACGCATGAAGACTTTTGGCCTCCTGCTGTGTGGCGGTCAACAGTGGCAGCAGGTGCACCACAGGGAGGACTGGCGGGGGGCTGGGGGGGGGCACCACCAGGAAGTGACCCCTGCCACAGAAACAACAATAGAAAAAAAATCCAGGGTTTTGGAGCCTTGAAAATATGAAGTGACAAACAGTGGCCTTTGTGTGGGAATTGACGTGGCAGCAGGCTGACACCGTGCACCCTCTAGGGGTTGATCTTCCAGTCAGGATCAAATGCCAGAACTAGGTCAGAGGGAAGGGAGGAGACGAGGGAGACGGGGCGGGGGGAGACTCCTCACAGTGAGCAGATCTGTGGCAGGTTATTTTTGTGCACAACACCTGAACCAAAGCAGAAGCACCGTTATCATCCGCTCACCGGTTCTGGGCGGTGCTGGCGATGTACAGGTTGCATCCACAGCCGGCAGAGAACAACAGACTCGTGGTCTCACTGTCTGTGTTGGTTTGGTCTGAACTGTTGAGTCGACACCTGCGGTCATTACCGCAAACAGAGGGCAACATACACCGGCACCGGCAAGCAAAGAAGAACCAACATCCAGATTATAGAGCATCTTCCTTAAATGCAAAATCATCTTGAATTTAAAGCAGGCCAGCTGTGATGTATGTATTGTAATGTAATATGGAATTTTATACAGTGCATTTAGATGAACCTGAAAGTTGCTGAAGTTACTTGACAAAGACACTTCCTCAACTAGTTCTCTGTGGAGGAAAGAAACAACAAAAAAAAGAACAAAATAATTTCAATGATTGCAGCTGACAACTACACACATTTTTCTGAAGTTTAATTTCAGGATCTATATTGGTTTTTATCTGTATTTCCACAAACACCAACACAATATGACATTTTCTGGCTAAAGCCTCTAAAATGAACCGTGCTGGTTGAACAACAATAAAGAGATTAGTCACAGTCAGAGTCTCTGTATTTTGCGCAGAATCATCATCATTTTAATTAGATTAGTAATGGACATCATAGCAGGCTGCAGCATCGTTCTCCAGTAATTTTTATCCCCAAAGAAGGACAATTCCTGTAATAAATTGCTCTAACGAGGTGGTCTGCCAACTTCGGTCCCCCTCCAACCCCGGTCTGCCTACCAGCCATGACTTGCCTGCTAAGTTCTCATCTGGGAACGAGCGGCTTTGGCCTGGTGAGATATGATAACAACAACCCCCCCCTGGAAGAGCGGGGGTCTGGTGGGGGTCTGGCTGGTCCAAGCACACCGGCGAGCGACCCCGCCCCTCGGCCCTCATTTGTCACGAGCTGACCCTTCCATTTAATTAATTAAAATTAGCATCTGTCCCCGTGGCATTGACTTGTTACGTCAGATAGAATCAGCTTTTTGTACCAGCCGGCCCCCGGGGGCCTTCTGGCCCTAACGAGGCCCAAGATCCTAATTAGACGGTGTAAGATGGGGGTGTGGGGGGTGGAGGGGGTAAAAAAAGGAGCTGGACAAGGAAGATGGAGGAGGCGGTCTGAGCGGGGGGGGCACAGAGGGTCCTGCTGGGCTGAGCCGGCCCTCAGGGGGATAACAGGGTATTTATATAGGACGAAGAGGAGAAAGATGAAGATGTTGTGTGTCCTTTCTCCTCCTCTGTTTATCTCACATGCTCCCCCCCGCACCCCCACCCCCACCCCACCGTCCTCAGAGGAAAACAAGAAACACACGATCAGAAAAGAATCACACGATTTCAGGGGATTTCCATTAGAAACCAGACGATCCTCAAAGGCCTTTTACTTCTGAAGTAATATTCTAAAGGAGTGGTTTTCAGTCCAGACCACATCTAGGGGGTTGGGGGGCGGTTTGGGGGTTGACGGTAAAATCAGGAGGGTCAGGCGAAAGACATTTGTACATGTTGCATCTTATCTCCAGCTGTTGGGTCTTCGTCTCATCTGTGGTGTGATCCAGAAAGAAAAACAGAAAGAAAAAAATAAGCCTGAAATTGAGGGAAGCAGATTCATACCAGTGAACGTCATTAAAAGCAGATGAACAAGTTAATGAATCAGATCACATATTTAAAGGCCTTGAAGCCTTTTGATGATCTCATATAAAGACATGTTGAACTGGATTAGGTCTCTCTCATGACACACTGTGACTCATTGCTGATTGTTGCTGCTGCCAGTCTGAAACATCGATGAACCGCCGGGTTGGCGGCCCTGCCCCGGTGTCGTATCCTGCTCCCCTCGCTGGCCCGGGGTTGGTGGAGACAGATGCTGGTGCTCGGGCGGCGGCGGCGCTGACGAGGGACCGGCCAACAAGAGCAGACAGGAAGTGGCAGCAGCTCGTCCCACACAGACGTGTGTCAGTAAAACAGCCAGCGACTTGAGAGAATGCCTATGTGCTTACGGTGGTCCTGATTCACCCTGGAGCAAAGATTGAACAAGACTGGGTTCAACACAAGGATCTTATGTATTGGTAACAGTCCGTTCGTACATCCGTATGTATGTATGTATGTATGTATGTATGTATGTATGTATGTATGTATGTATGTATGTATGTACAGTATGTGTATCGATACTAAATATAGAATAGCAACGGAAGTTAGCATTCAAATCACAGTTGAATTAATATTGTAGGAGGTGAAACTAACAGACTGTAGAAGATTAAGCAACATGAAATAGTGAGCTGGGTTGTAACAGAAGGGAAATTAATAAATAAATAAATACACTTTGCTTCTTGTGACTGTTTTTCAGAAATGACTACTGTTCTGTGGTATGAATGAGTTTTTTATACAGCGTCATTGTAGGAATATGGGTGGATTTATATATTTACCATGTACATAATTGTGAATATATACATGTCTGAAATAAACTCATCCTCATCATCCTTATCAACATCATCATCGCCCTGCACAGACAGCCTGCAGGCCACAGCAGACACAACAGAAGGTATATTGACCTTGCAAAACAATAATAAAAAACAACAACAACGAACAACTATAAAACAAAATGTGACATTTCTTTTTAAAATAAAAGCAACTGTGGTTATTTATTCATATAGTTGGTGTTGTCATTTATAGACTCTATGCTGCCTCCGTACTGATGAATCAGAGATGAGTCTGTCCTATAACGGACACATCTTGGAAGGACCAGTCCTACTTTAGCAAAGATCCAGTTTTTCAGTGATTCCACATTAAACAGAATTAAAGCTGCAAGCGGCGTTGAATGGGTCTTCACATCCTTGCTGGTCAGCAATTGGAAGCACGTCCCCCAGGTGGCGCTGCCGGTGATTATACATGTACATTTTGAGGCTGATTGGTGCTTGTTCAGGAGCAAGTCCTTGTGATACTAACTTTGAACACAGATGAAGGCAAGAATAAAATTGAAACTGTATTTTATTAAATCAAAAAAACTCCCTAATTCATTGATTTTCAGATTCACTTCTCTCCATTCAAATCCAGTTTTTCGATTCAATGTTTTGTGCCACGCATCCGGGAGCTGGCGCTAAGCAAGACTAGCCAAACACAGATGGGAAGAAATCGCTTTTACGACAGCAGCGCGCTTTACGATTGTTACCTGGCGTAAACTCCACCGATACAAATATCAATTGGAAATTCGATTTTCCCGGTGGTGCACTGGCCGGCTGGTATACCGGGACAAATCCCAGGGGGTCGACACGACTTTATTATGATACCAATTCAAACCAATAGATTCAATTTCAAATCAGACCATTCCGATTGAGATTTAAAGAATTCAAATTCACTTCCAGCTGGCCCAAGATTGATCCCATATCTATGAAGGTTGTTTACCAAGCTAAACTTATGCTGCATTGAAATTACATTAGGAAAGTAGATGAGAAAACATCTCCAGTGAAGCTGAAGCGACAACTCAGAAATAAACTCGAAGTAAAACCAGAAACTAAAGTTTATCCACTGTTGTGGAGTTTTATTTGTGCTGCTAAGCATCAAGAATCATCGGGTTAAAACAATAAATATAAAATATAAAATAATGCTACTCATAGTGTAGTAATAAAAACAAATGATGATAGAATGGTCCTTAATTATTTTCATTTTTATTAATGTATGGCAGTTCAGGGCGGCAGCAGGGCGGCAACAGGGCGGCAGTGGGGAGAAGCTCAGTCACAGGATTCTTTCAGATCCTCTGGAATGGGGGGATGTGGACATGAGGATGAAAGAAGGGCCGGATGTGTTGTTTATTTATGAAATGTTAACGTCAATAGTTTATATCTCCCACGAGCTGCCAGGCGACGGTCTTGTTGATAATTGTTGTCATTTAACCTTCAAATCTACAGAAATGTGTGAATTCTGCACATATTGTTGCCTTTATGTCTGGATTGGTGTGTTCACACGTCAGACGTATGTGACGTGACCCTCTGAATGTGTGTGTGTGTGTGTGTATTTGTGTGTGTGTGTGTGTGTGTGTGTAGAGTGGTAAAAGTGATGACTGGGTGTGTATGTGGTCAGTCATCACCCCGTATGTGAGTAAGAGAAATGTGACCACTTGTCTTTCTGTTTGCTGTCAGATTGAAGTTTCCTCTTCAGATCACAGCAGCAGTTTCACCTCTGGTCACTTCACCTGCACACACTTTTTTATTTTGCTGAACATATTAGTTTTTTGGGGGGTTTTCATATCAGATGAAAAAACCTTGCATTCTCATGCTGATGTTTTTAACACGAGAGCAAATAATAAAACTCCTGTGATGCATATTCAGCAACATAATCTCCCAGAAATGCTGCATTGAAGGAATTTTTTTTATTTATGAATAAAAAATGATTAATTTGCATACATTTCTTATTTATGTATTAATAATAAATCGGCACACCACCAGATAAACTGGAAATAGCTAATACCAAAATATCAGTCTCGTTTGTAAAAAGTTTATTTAAGTTAGTTATTATTTCTGCATAAAATATAACAATCTTAAATAAATTGGAAGGTGTGAGATCCGAGCACAGACTGTTACAAACCAGTGAATTGTCAACAATAAATACACACTAATCACCAAGAATCGTACAATTCAGCTAACAGGCGTTTATTAATAAAAATGTATTAATTCATAAATCATTCATAAATCATCTCATAAATCAACACATTCAAATAGCAAACGACATCTAACACGGAGATCTAATCTATTAAACAGCAAACACTATGTACAAAGAGTGTGTGTGTGTGTGTGTGTGCGTGTGTGTGTGTGTGTGTGTGGGGGGGGGGGTCTAGAGTGAGAGGGTGTAATGACCTCGAACGTCCACCAGGTGGAGGCAGATGTCGGCGGGTCAATGCGGTGACTGTGACGACCACTAGGGGCGTGTGGCGGCGCACAGAGGGAGAGCGCAATGACTTGATGTGTCCACCAGGTGGATGTCAAGAGGGATTGCGATGACCCACGCGACCACTAGAGGCGTTTGACTCGCTTCTGGGGAAGCGGCGGTTGCTTAGCGACCACATAAACAAGACGTCCGTCGAGTGCGCATGCGCGAGGGCGGTCTCGGAGAAAGGCAGTCTACCGAAGGCGTAACGAACGGGCGGTTCCGTTGGCCCGGTTCTGAGCACCGGAGTCCTAAGTGGAGGTCGGGACCTGCAGTTAGAACTCTTGTGATCAAGGCAGATCTGCTCTGCTGCAGATAACATGCAGTTGTATGTGAGCTTATCTTGATCAGATAAGAGGAGAGCAGGGCTGCGAGGAGATCCAGGTTAGTGGAGAAAGGGGGAGAGTGAGAGAGGAGGAAGACAAGAGAAAGACAGAGAATTCTGCGAGGCTCGGTTCTGAACCCTGGTTCCTCCTCACAGAGCTCCCAGTGGGCCTGGAGCTCACTTGGACCTCTGGTTCTGAGGTGGAAAACCAGAGTCCTGGACTTGGTTGGTGCGCGTGAATGCGCGTACACAAACATATGAGATGCTGCGGCCTTCGGAGCGGCACATTGAAACACATTGCATTTTCAACAGAACATCATTCTAACTATTGTGCCCAGACAAAAGCTCTCTCACCGTCCGGTTCTGTTGGTTCTGTGAGGATGTGGTAACTGGTTGTTACTGGGTCTGAATTCAGCATCCTGAATTCAGAGGCTTGGCTTCAGCTGCAGGAGTAGACAGCTAAGAGGGTGATTTTGGAGAGGAGACGATGGCTCTGGTCTCCAGAATCCCCCAAAAACAGGAAAAATAGAGGAACACAGAAGATGTAGTCCAAACTGGGTCCTGCTCGTCCAGCGGGCTGGCCTTGATGTTTCTTCTGTTCTTTTGCTCTCTTTACCATCCTGAGGCAAGCAGAGACTTGTGTCTCCCTCGATGGTCAGATTGAGAAGCCGAGAGTTTTGGTAGAAAGTGAGACTCACCAAGTTGAATTTTGGACCCCTGTGGTGTTTGGGTCGGATTCGACCATCCTCATTGGTTATCAACCTGGGGGGTCGTAAAACTGGCTCGCTCCCCTGCTGTTTTATGGCCTGTTCATTGTCCTTGGTGTTTCTCCTCAGTCAGAGAAACTTCTGGAGGAGTTCACTGGAATCTTCAGCCCAACATCCTTATGGAAACGGCTCTGGGTTGTTTAACATCCCAAATTCTAATCGATTGTTTCCTGGATGATGAAAAATCATCGCTAAAAATTTCATGCAATTTGGGTGAGTAGTTTTTGCCAAAAGTTGGTAAAATACATAGACCGTAGAGCGCAGGCCCTCGCCAACGCCACATTTGTTTGCGGAACCAAGTTAGCATCGCCAGCATGTTAGCCATAAGCTCAGACCGATGCTAACTAGCCTGTCAGGTAGCAACATCACTGTGTGAAACACTGAGCAGGAAGCGTCTCCGTGACAACAAACGCTGATCTCCTTTCATCTCAAATTTTCCTCTTTTAGGGGTATTTGTTTTACAGAAACGCTAAGCTGCTAACGTCCCAAAATCTAATGGAGTGGTCCTTGGATGATGACAAATCATCCCTGAAAATTTCATGCAATTCGGGTGAGTAGTGTTTGAGAAAAGTTGGTAAAATACATGCAAATCCACAAATAAATAAATAAATGAATGAATAAATAAAGAAATACATAAATGCATACAGACAAAAACATATCCTTCTCGGCCAACTTCGTTGCTCACCCATTTTCGTTGCCTGCCCAACTTCGTTGGTAAAAGTAAAAATGTCACACGACTCCACACAGTTCATGATCAGAGTTCTCTCGCTGTGTGAAAAAACTCAGGGGAGTAAAAACAAGCCACAGTCCACTGGACGGTGAAAAAAGAGGCGACTAAGAAAGTGTTGATTGGTCAATATTTGTGTGTGAGCGTAGCCCTTTAAGTGCGTGTGCGTGTGCGTGTGCGTGTGCGTGTGCGTGTGCGTGTGCGTGTGTGTGTGTGTGTGTGTGTGTGTCATGGCTGTGAGGAACTCCTTCAGCTCTTCTTAGTGTTTGTCAGCTGGCAGCCATTCTCAATATAAGCTCTCTAATTGCTCAGAAAATTACAGCTAACGATGATCACACTTGACACAGGCTGACATTACGGTGACACCCCCCCACCCCCCCTGGATGCTGTGCCAGCCCCCATTGACCGCCGCCCTGCCCCCGGTGACCGCCGCGTGCCCTCTGCTTGTTGAGGCGAGATGTCCTGAAGTTCAATCTGCTTTGGCATCGCTTGGTGCCACCGCTCATCAGTCAGCCGACACGTTTCCGAGCCATCATGCAAACTGCATGTGTGATCAGTGTATTGTTGTCAGATCATGCGTGGAGGAGTGACTGCTAATGTAAACATAACTATAATTCTGGGACTTGGTTGAATGCATTTACGTTTATTTTAGAAGGCGTGACATTAAAAGCTATTCTCAGAGAAATGTTTCCCAGGCTCTCATTCAGTAACATTAAAAGTGAGAAGGTTTATGCATTTTTTTCTGCATATACTGGTGGATGCTAGTTATTTAGGTTAAATTGTAAGATCTCCAGCCTTCCACATCATAATAAATATTGGAGTATTTATAGTCTCTAAAGGATGGTGGTTTTCACAAGCTGCTCTTCCTGCTGTTTCCTTTCCCAGTTTTGTCCATTATTGGTAGATGAAAGTCTGATCTCAAGAAAATATTCAAAAGAAACCTACGTTCTGACCTGAATCTGGCTTCACATACCATGAATACTCATTTTAGCTCCGCTATCACACAACGACAAGTAAAGTGTTTCATGTGCAGTGAAAGAAATCAAGGCAGATATCTGTAATATTAAAGTAAAGCAGTTGTTTTGCACGCAACATGGACACAGATTTTCATTTTGTTCTTATAATTTTAAATTTCTCTGGACCTGATGCTGCATGTGGTCTGCTGTTGTACAATACAAATGGAGAAAAAGTCATAGGGACACAAATTAGGGGTTGTTGTGTTTTTTTAAATAGTTTTTGGTTTTGCTGGAAATGTTTTTGCGGGTAACATTTGTAGGATGAGCATCAGAGACTGCTATGTGACTTGGACAAATGAAGAAATACCCACAGCTTTGACAACAATCTAATAGTTTATTCAAATGTTTCATGTGTGGAGAATTCATGTATTAGTTAATTAAGAAATGTTTGATTAATGGATCTGAGATATTCACATGCTTGGTCACCAAATCCAAATTTTTCACAGTTTCTTTCTCATTCTTTTAATGTTTTTAGTTTTCCCGTGCGCGTCGCACACACTGACACAAACTGTAGTTGTGCTTGTGCACATGTGAATGTGAGTAAATGCCTGCATGTGTGTGAACGTGGCCGCGCGCCCGGAGCCCTGCAGGCCGAGATGTGTCACCTCTTTGTCTTGTCAGTGTTAATGTGAGTATGGCCAGCCAGGCGTGGAGCTGTGACAGATCAGCAGGCGAACCCCCACCCCCCCCCCCCCCCACCCCCCACCCCCCCACCCCCAGCTCTGCCGCCCTCAGCACGGGGATTAAATATCCTTTACTGTCCAGGCGTCACCTCCGGCACGTAGACATTTTATTTAATTTCAGGTCAGAAACTGTCGGTCTGTGGCGCTCGGTGCATCGCGGTGCAGAAGATGCCCGGCAGGTCGTGGTGCGGCGGCGGCGGAGAGCATCAGTGCTGATCGTTGTGTACAGCAGGCACCTCACAGGCGTCACACTCATGGCTGAGAGCCACGGTGTCACAGCAGCTCTCTGGATGCAGGGCACAGATGCATTGTGGGTACTCCAGTGTCAGGCAGGTAGAATGCGCTCATGTTGCTTCACCTCTTTCCATCACGTACACAGAAACGCTGTGGCTTTGTGGCCAAAGCAGTTGAAATGTGAAGATGTTTCAAAGTCAGACCTCAGATTTGTCCATGATAACATATTTCATGAGAGAGATCAGGCAGCTTTTTCTACCCCTTAAATCCTCATTTTTGTCAGATTATCTTGATTACTTTGACTGTTTTCCACTCTTGAATAAAGCGGGCTGACATTCACCCAACAAATACGATTTTAATATCTAATTTGAAATTTCTCATTTATCAGTTTTTTGATCTGTAATGAAGTTATAAGAAATGTTTTTTCTTAACTTTTTAAAAATATTTAACAGTGATCCTTTTATACATACATGCGAGAGAAACTTATTACAGGACATTATCCGCAGAAGCGTCAATATATTTACCCGATCAGACAGAATCAGAGCATCCGCATTAGAAAGAATAATAAATAGAAAATGTGAGGTCAAACCAAGAGTTCCCTGAAATTCATCCGGATTATTTCTCTAGAAGGCTTTCATCATCATGTTCCAAAAACTCTCCGTTATTACCATTATTGCACATACATTATTATTACCATTTTATGAAAAATAAGAGGCTTTGCCACGAAAAAGTTGGGTTTATGTTTGAATACAGAAGAGTTAATAGAAAACCTCATACCTTCAATGCTATGCTCAGGATGCAATTTGGGGAGAGAAAAAAAACAAGAATTACAGATAAGAGATAAAAAGATAAAGTCGCAAGAAAAGGGGTGTAAAAACAAAGTTGAGGTAATGCTGACAGGTTCAACAGTAAGACTGCTTCTCTCATGATAGCTTTTACATTCAAAGTAACATCTCCTAACGGCTGTCAACAAATGTCATTTATTGCATATTTATGTGTTCAGCAGTTGATGGGAGAAATGGTCTGATTTTAAAGATAATCGATTGAGTTTCAGTCTCAGGCCTCGTTTCCACCACAGCCTCTGACTCTGGTTCTGCAGCGGCGATGTTGGCTCATAATCATAAGACTATGAGTTGGCTCGGCTGTAACTGTTGCCTCATCAATAAAAACATGCAGAACATCCCACAATAAGCTGTAAATGATCTCTACTAAAGATATTCAGTTCTGTTAATGTCACTTCAACATACACACTTTTACTTGACTTTCACTCTGGTTTACTGTAATTTATCTACTGAACCACTGAAGCAGACATTGTGGGCGGAACCCGGACGCGCAGGGCTGATAAGTTCGCTTGTGGTCGCAGCTGGAAGCGTCGTGACTCAGCCTGAAGACTACTGAGACCAGTCACTATCAAATCCACATCACAGCAGCACAGTCATCTCGTCGGCCACAGCGATGGAGGATAGTCATCAATACAGAGGGGAAAATATTACAGGCATTGATCAGTAATAGGTCTCTTGTTTTCCCATTGTATCTGTTTTTTCTGTCTCCATGTGGGCGTCCTCCTCTTTTGGGTTGATTCAGTTTGATTCATATTCAGGACAGTTGTGTGAGACGTCTCTGAGTGGACACCCATGAAACAGCAGGCCAGAGTTAAACTCACTTATTGTTTAATCAGTGAAGAAACGATACAAATCTGCAGTTTCTGGTTCTGATCCTGAAGGTTTGTTGTCTGTGTCGCCATCTAGTAGAGCTGTACAACTCTCAGCACTGAGCCTTTCGGTAGAATCACGTGAGCTGCAGCAGAGAAACGATTAAAGCGTTCAGAGTAGAGGATCTGGATTAGATAACAACGGACTGTATGATGGTGTAGTGTCCCTGTGCTTGCATGAAAAACTTGGATTATTGACTCTGAATCAAGTAGGTTTTTCTGTGCATTACCTTTATGCAAACACAAATGTAAGTACTTTCTCCTCCCTCCTAGTTGTAACTTGTATGAGAACGATTCAGAGTTACAGTGAAAGGAACAAAGCAGCTGATGGTCACATGTATCCACTATCCAGAAGAAGATCAATACTTCGCTCGTCATCTCAGGTTTAATGAGGAGAAAATGTACAATAAGAATGAAATTGAAAATGCTACTTTGACTAATTCAAACATCAATAACACTCGGTACACTTTGTGCCTGCTTGGTTGAAATAATGACTCATTTCCTGCCAGTAAAGCTGGAACTAAATATTTAAAGTAAAAAAAATAATAAAAGGCCTAGAATCCTCCAATGGACTTGAATAACAAATATGATTACCACTATTGTAAATTACACAACTACAACAAATATAATTATAACTGCAGGAACATAGATGCAAATAAAATTAGAAACTACCCCCACTTTAACTAATACTACTGTAACTACTACTGCAATAATGACATTGAATAATATAGCTTCTGCTACAACGACATGAACTACAACGTAGTACAACGTACTACAACTAGTATTTCTGAAAGTATTACAACCTCCACAACTCCTAAAGTACAATTACAATGAAATCTACGATACATACAAGTTCAACTGTTAAAACTACAATGAATGCAACTACAACAACTACAACTAGAAATACAATTACAACTGTGAAATGACAAATACAACTGCAATTAATATAATCACAATTATTAAAATTACAACTACTGTAACTACAACTGCAGTAATAAACTTCAACAACTGTCAGTACCACCTGAAGTACTACAACTACAAAACTGCAACTGCAATAAAAACTACGAAAGTCAACCCAAATTACTACTAATAACACTTTTACTGTGACTATTTACTAACAGCTCTGCTAATATAACTGCGACTGCGACAACTATTGTGACTACTACTTCCTAAGATATTTCCCAGGTGAGTTAATAATCTCTGCAACAGTCTTTAACTGTCTGAAGTTCTTTTTTTTAAGCACCTCAACTTTGAACATCTGTTTTATGGTTCAGTTTGTGTAAAAGGTGACCTGCTGGTGACTGCAGAAGTCCTGTATTTGATTTAATTACTAGTTTATGTGCACAACGCTCATTTTTTCTCCTCACGGGTAGTTCTTTTTTCTTTTATAATTTTCCATTCAGGGAAAACAGTCTAAGAGAAGATGATAAGTTGCTTGTATAATCCAATCAGCAGCAACGGGAAGAATCCAGTTTAGATTTGCTCCATAATCTCTCCACTTACCAAACCAGAGCTACTCTTCATAATCAATCATCCTCTCGGTGGAAACTTTTTAGTTTTGCCGCCGGAGGCCCGCGGCCCTGCCGCGCGGCGCTGCTGTCACTCAGCCGGCCCGCTGATGGAGGTGTGGTGGCGAGGAGGCGGTGGCGATGGTTGCTGGGGATGCGTGATGTGTTGTGACAGCGGGAGCCGGGGCTGGCGGGCGGTCACCATGCGGCACCATATTGCCGGGCTCCCCGGGGAGGAGGGATCAGCATGCCAGCCTTGCCAAGAAGTGCTAATAGGCGCAACACGTCTTGCTTTCACACATTAAGGCAAGCGAAGGGCGACAGATCAGAGCTGTGATACTGCCGCCTGAAAGGGGGAAAAGGGGGCCACGCCGCCCCGTTCGCCATGAAGCACCAGCTAATGATGAACGTTCCCCCGAGTTGAGCAGTGTGCCGGCCAATCGCAGCGTGCAGGCGGACAGACCTCCATCTCCACGGCGTCAGAGTCGATACCGGCCCGTCCTCACTCCGCGCCGCTGACACTCGACTCCATATTGTAACTGACAATAAAGCTGCAAGTGTTGAAACGGGATCAACACTTTTCACGTCTCCGCCAAAGCAGCCGGGGTCAAGTGGGCTGCTCCGGGCCACAACACCTCCGTCACACGAGTTACCAGAACCCATCGTTTGAAACCCACAGTGTGCCGAGCTCCACTCCTCACTGTGGAGAGGAAACGGAGCGTCTGTGCTCCCACTCCTGTTACTTTCACCTCGGGGGCCATATGCTTGATTTGGCAGATTCTCAAGCACCTGCCGCCGTTTGTTTTCCTCAAAGATGATCTGAAGCTGTTTGAATGGACCGTGTCTAAACTGCAGGGCGACGGATCGGATTGAAGTTTACTGCTGCTGTCTGATTCGACAACAAGTTTTTACAGTTTTTTCAACAACCAATTAGTGGTTCATACATGGAGTATGAAGTGAAGAAAAAGTGGATTAATGTGTCTATTAGGCTTCACTGCCATTTCAAGTGAAAACGTATCTTTTTGGAATTTTCATTTCGGAGTAGTTGGCTGTTTCTATGGCAACAGCAGGAACACTGAAACGTTAACATGTTGGTCTGCAAGTTGGTGCTGTTGTTTGTTTTTGTAATGAAGCAACACACACATGCAGCAGAGAACAATACTCTATAAACATTAATGTCATTTAATCATGCCACACATTTCCATCTATTCAGATTAAGTAGATTGACTCTCTTTGAATTATGTTATCTGAACAACATGGATTAGAATGAACCATTCAACAAGGAGAAACTCAATATGCTCATATCAATCAAACATATTTCTCATATGCAATATAAACCACTGATTTCGCTGATATTTTTTGAGTGTGTCAATTATAAAACTACCAATTCCCAGGGAAAATATGGACGAGGAGTCATGACCCTGGAGGAAACATTGTTCTTTTAGTCCATCTACTGAGCATGTGCAGAACTACTAGTAACTACGGCCATAGGGGCACTTCCGACATCTACTCAGGATGGAGTCGAAGAATTTTACAAATGTCACGTACTCTCAGTACCGTAGTTGTGTAACTCGGCCCCCAAAACACTACAAAAGCTTTGCATTTTAACTTGAAATCACTGCCTTGTCAACCGGCCTTCAGCTGTTACCTGAATGTGAGGAACATCGCTAACAGTCGCATGCATGATCACATTCATCCTTTCACGCCTGGATACCACAAAGTGTTCAAGCTATACTTTATCAATTCCTGGGGGAAATTCTTGAAAAGAAACTGCTGGGATTCAAACCCAGCATCTACACAAGTAGCACAATAAGAGAATGTTTCATTTGTGTTAATGAACTGAAGATATACGTAGTTCTTGGAGCACTCTTTAATTGACTAATTATAGTCAACAAACAAAACATAAGTCTGTGTAAAGACATGACAAGACTGAGCATTCAACACACTTGGATAGTATGTAGTATTTTGTGGAGCGACCCAGTGGGTATATTCTTGTAGGGTTTCTCTGTAAATATATATTTGGTGCTTTATCAATACAATTGAATTGGATTCTTGCTCGACTCTCCAGGAACATTTTGTCTGAAAGCATTTAATTTGTGCAAAAGTGAGTGAACTTGAAGAAAATGAATTCTAAAATAAACTTATTGAGCACAGATTGGCGTTCAGTGAGCTTTGGTTATTGTTGGGTCACGTTCAGGAAATGAGTAACGCTGCAGCCCGTCGCCGAGGTTCAAACAAAAATGTGCTTCAATTTTTAGCCGCAGCACTTTGACCTTTTAGCGTAACAATGCCCCCGTGCATAGCAAGTGATTTCCCGATTTGACGTGAAAGAAGTTGACTGCTCTGCAGAGAGTCCCGATCTCAACCCGATGTGACACCTCTGGGGTGAGCCGGGACCAGACAGTACGACGGGCCTGATTATCACCCGACGTCGATGCCCAGCCTGCGTAATGAAGCCAAATTCTTTCACTCACCCCCTTTTTTGGGTTTACTCTCTGTATTTTCTCATCTTTTGCTTCTAGCCCCGATAGACTTCATGATGGCTCATGTCAAACTTTCTTTTCCCGCTGCTGTCAGCTTTCATTTAGGTGTCTGGTTTCTGTGATTCTCCTACAAACAGAGATGAGACTGAGACGATCAGAAATGCCACTCCAGGTCACTCCTTTACATCATGACCACTTCATGACTCATGTTTAGAGGTGTTGAGGGATTTTTCTGAAACTTATTGAGTGGTCAAAGCAGTAGAAACATCTTGACATTTAATAACTCATTCATTATAAATTGCACTGCCATCATTGGAACATTAATTGACTGTTATCAGAAACAACACAGACTGATATTAAACCCTCCACGACTCAAACCAAACGGCACAAACATCTGAGGGAAGCTGAGTGGAGGACGTACAGGAAGGAGTTTGTGACCCAGTGTAAAATCCTCTTATAGTCTTCAGAGATAAATATTCTAAATTAATTATTAATATGTGTGATGTTTGGCTATCCAACCTGTACAGTATATGACAAAATTAATCATTTTAGTAAGTATTAGATCCCCCCTGGTCTGTTTCCAAAAAGGTTATTTCTTCCATGTCAGTGGACAGAGAGGAAGTGGGTGGTACGATGCGTCAGGCATCCGGGTGGACACCCTGCAGAGGACCCGTACGACATGTCAGCCGCTGCTTGTTCCTGATCAAATATTAAAACAAAAGGTGGTGCTGACAGTAAAAGCGTCTCCATTCTTAGACTGACTGCGATTACCTTGTGGCATTGGCTATTAATGATGTGTTCTGGATAAGAACATGTTAACGTGAACGTGTGCGCTGCATTGAGCCGCCGCGAGAAGCTAAATGTTTCATGCCAGATTCTGGACGACATCCGCGGCTCAACAGTGTCGCGTTAGTGCAAACTTAGAAAATGAAGTTGAATGATTCATGGAAACGGGACTAACCTCTGTGTCACCCCCAGAGCTTGTAGAGGGAGAAATCTGTGGGATGTCACATGACCGCCGACACACGATCTTGAACATAACAGACGATTCACTGCCAACATGAAAGATATTACAGAGTTTTAGGATAATATAGTGGTTTGAAAACATCTTGCTGAAAGAGCAACACTGTTTTGTTCAAAACATCACAGGAGCTACACCAGCTTCCCTTCTTCTCGTCATGCATAACGCACAATCCCTTTAGTCTTAAAGAAAACATGATTCTCACACCTGACCAACGACGATCACTGCTCCGTTGTCCAGTTCTGGTTATCTTTCCATTGTTGAAGCTTTTGGTGGTCGACAGGCTCCAACATGCAACAAGTACTAAGCTCTTTACAGTATAAGAATCAATAACGACTCGCACATGTGCAGAAGAAATATTTACTGGGGTTGCGGTGCACAAGACCAATAGCAGCGTTTCCGCCGTCGGCATGGAGACAGAGCGTTTTCCAAAAGTTGTGTTTTCAGTGGCTCCGAGCGGCGTTGTCGTGTCAATGGACTCCTTAACGCGACAAAGGTTTTTAGTTTTCACTTGGAAACGTTGCTTATCTTGTCTCAGTGTTTAAAGAGAGAAACCAGTGAGACTCAACCTGTTCTCCTTCCACCAGTGACCAAACCCTGCAGACACACTGGAATGTCTCCCTCTTCTGTCTCTTTGTCATCCCACCGTAACACCTTCACAACTGAACTTGACTGGTTCTATTTTCCCCTCATCTGTCACCCCTCCATCCCTTCATTCATTCACCCACCTATCCATCCACTCATCCCTCCCTCGTCCCTCCCCTCCTCCCCCATTGACGCCTGCAGTCCCCGGGGCCACCCTCTGCTTGCTGGAGCGCTGTGTTGTGCTGGCTGCCATCAATATGGGTGAGTTACAGAGGTCAGCGGTTCAAACGCAGTTCAGCGCCTCACGCCGACACTAGCTGTGCCTCAACCCGTGCAGATTACGTGTGCTGAAGTGTTGGAGCGTGTAACTCCGTGTGTGTGTGTGTGCGTGCGTGCGTGCGTGCGTGCGTGCGTGCGCTGGGATGCACATAAGCATGCGGATCTTGTGTTCAAGTGTCTTTGTTCTTGCATGAATACGCCGTCAGTGTGTCGTGTCATTAGTCTGTATGCGTTTCTTGGTTGGTGTGTTTACTCGCAGCATGGAGAGCCTTCGATCTGTGGCCCAGGCTCCGTGCCAGATGACATGATGAACCTATTGCCAGTCGGACATGTGTGGCACCAGCACTGATTTCAGCTTGAACAGCAGGAGGTGAATCGGCGTCTGGTCAGTTGAAAGTCGCTCAGTTACTGAGAGGTAAACGTCAAAACAATCAATTCAGGGTTGCAGTGCATCACTTTACCTCTTTTGCACAAGTCTTGTGATCTATTTGAGTCGGCATATGTTTCCTTTACGGTTTCTGGACTCTCACACACACAAAGATTTAAATACTTCATCCACTGTCATTAGACAGGGATTAAAGAGTCTATAGCGGAGTCTGGAATGGACCAGGAGCCCTGATGACGGGGTGCGCAGCTGCAGGGTGGAATCATAAAGGGGACTTGAGGTGTAGAAGGAAGCAGAGCGGCGTCCGTCGGAGTTCTCAGGAACACCCATGATATTACCGGAGGGATCCACTGTGCTCCTCAAACCACAAAGGGGTAGAGTGATTTCAAGAAAAGTCACCATGCAGTAAAATAACAAAATGCTGACACTCCACAATATTAGGAACAGCTTATTACTCCACTCTGCTGCAAAATACAAGCATACAGATTTTATATTACAGACCTGTTTGAATGTGTAAGAGTGCCTAATACAGTGTGTTTTAAATATATATTCATGAAATTATTGCTGATTATCTTCTGGAAAGATTTGGAATCTTTGGAAACCACTTGTGTCAAATCACTGTTTTGTGGTATTTTGCATCTCACTGCTGCTCAGTTGATGGAGCTCATCATGTTTTAATCTAGATGTTGGTTTGATTCCCATCTTGTGTGTGTGTATGTGTGTGTGTGTGTATGTGTGTGTGTGTGTGTGTGTGTGTGTGCGTGTGTGCGCGTGCGTGCGTGCGCGTGTGTGTGTGTGGTGCTTTAAATCTGGTTAAATAAGTCCATTCATATAAACGAGTTGTGCCAAACCACTTACATTTGACTGGCTTCACATTGTCCTGCTTTTGTTCATGTTTATTCATCCTTCATCTCGCTGCAGTTTCATAGAGAGTGAGGGTTTTTGTCGGCTGCACGAGTGTTTGAATAGTTTCCATTGGGGAACAGCGGGTGAATGTGAGCTGACTGCAGCCTGCTGAGGTCTGTAGTGGAGGCGCTTCATGCTTTATGGTTTCTGTGGTTTCTGTGGCCATCTAGTGGGCTCACGACTCACTTCCCACATGGAATCTACAAGAACAGCATGGAAACCATTTTCTTCTCACCTGTGATGATGATTCACTGCTGAAACAAACAGGAAGCATGAAGTTTTCAAGAAATAAAATCTTATTTAAAACTTAAGCACATGCCGTGACTTACTGTTCTCAAGTGGCCAATAGTTAACCAGTGTATCTAGAAATAGGTACACTACTCTTCTTTTCCCGAAAGGAGAAAGGAGGTTTACACTTACCAGACTTGGTACTCGTTGGGCAGAACATCTTAGGGCTATAAGTTTGTGAATAACTAATGATACAGACTCTGCAGTGTGTGTGTGCGTGTGTGTGTGTGTGTGTGTGTGTGGTCATTGGCATCTTTGCTGAGAAAAACCCTTTTCAGGGTGATTAAATCCTGCAAAGTAAAATGAATGAATAAGGAGATTCAAAGGACTCATCAGAAATCATTTGCTCCAAAACATAGATTGACATATTTTCTAAAAGGACATAAAACGTTGAGACTGAAGATGCATTTGAGTTGATTGCATCTCTTCCAGGTCATCTCGGATCTCATCAAAACTGTCACTTTATACAATTGATAATCTCTCTGCAGCTGCTTTGACGTGCAACTTTGGATGGTAACTTCTAATTCTCCTTTATACTCACCTTTAGAAGGAGTATAAAGATGGAGGCAAGCACACAAACAAACTAACAAACAAAAAAATCTAACCAAAAATGCAGAAATTAGCAGAAACAGGAAGTCCAATGAGGTGTGGTCAGATAGAGAAGACAGCAATGGAGGAGAAGAGATCAGTTCTGTGCAGTTAAGATTAGCACGTAGCATTAGCATCGGAGCATTAAAACAAGGGTGAGTTTGCGAAAGTGCAACCGAAAGGCTGCAGGAATCGTTGTAGATAGAAATACTGAAAGAAGAAGAAGTAAGAATTCATCTAATTCTGCAGTCCAGGCAAGCTTGAAAGCCTTTCTGTGGGGAAACCGGTGCTGTTCACGCTGCCGCCATCAACGTTAGGGTTGAAAGTCCAGCAGGAAAATCTGTAATGCGAAGAATCCACGGTGCAGCGAAGTGTTTCCCAAAACACACCACTTGTGTGTTTTTATCCACCAGATCTAAGCATCGAGTTCTATCATCGCTGAAAAGAGAGCAGCTTCACTCTTTTGCAATTTGAATTTTGATCAAAAGTGATTGGAGGTAAATTAAAAAGCTTTCTATTGCTCTGGGATTGAGCTTCAGAATCTATTCATAATGTGCAATTTCACTGGCAAACAATCCAAGTGGGTTAAAATGAAGCGATTTTACAGAACGTGGTGGTCGGCTGGATTACTGGAAACTCAGCGATGTCAGGAACTTGACTTCTAGTAATCGTGCCTGCCGAGGCGGCGTTTTGATTCGCGTTTGTGCTGTTTTTGATCAGCGAGCACAAACTGCAGCTCCTCAACACCTATTGACAGTGTTTTTGAGGCTGGTTTCTCTCTGCGCGCTGCCAGTGGAGCCTCTCGGGGTTTGTGGTTTTGTGGCCCGGATGGGTGGGTGCGTTTCTCTTTCCTGAGGTAGCCTCAGTCTTGAAGTCGACAGCGCAGCGCTGAAGACGAAGGAAACCAAGTTGCTCAGAAGTTTGGCTGCTGAATGATGGAGGCCAATGACTTGAGGTAAACAAAACGCCCTCAGCTTCGAGCCACGTGTGGAGCTCTCAAAATGTCGACGTTGTGCACGTCAGAGGCGCTTTCAGTGAATTGATTGATCTATTTTGAAATGATGCTGCCTGACAAGCTTTTGTTTACAGATGAAACAAGAAGAAGAAGAAAAACAGGCTCAGCTGACAGGCAGACTCACTGTGAAGGCCGCGGTGACATTTTAATAAAACCTGTGAAAAAACAGTCTTGTTCTCAGATTTCAGGAGCAAACAAACAATATTGAGAGTTTTGTTGTTGTGGCGGTTGAAAAGTTATTATCAATCACCTGAAATCTTGCTGATGTGAAAAGCATGTTTCTTAAAGGGAAGATTGATGATGGCAAATGACAAAATCAGCAGCACTGGGCAACTCAGTCAAATTAGAATTCAATTCCAGTTACTTCTGTGAAAAGGTGGGTTCATTTACTCAGACTTTACTTAGAATATGAAAACGTATAACATTTTGGATTCATGGATGGTAGATATTAAATTAAAAACATATTCAAAATAAAAAAAATGAGGAAGTAGGAGTATTTGAAAACATATGAACACTTTTGTCTGATAGGTCCAAACAAATGAGTGAAGAGTGAATTAAGAATTTGTGATTAAATATAGTTTTAAAAAATGTTGGCAGATTATCTGTTAAAGTTTCCTGTTGTCAAATTCTTGACATTACTGAGTACCACCGACATGGTAACAGGCCCATGGTAGAACGCAGACCTTCACCAATGCCACCTGGTAATGTTAAGGTTCAATCATGTTCCGTTGGTTCCCATTTTTTGTGTTACTTGAACGCACCGTTAGAGGGAGTTGGCCTGTGATTTCCTGAGAGTGGAGAAGAGGGTCGGGTAGTGGAGTTACCGGTGGCTCCAGTGCGTCACCATGGCGACAGACGCTCATCTTCTTTGATCTCCCCCATGAGGTGCCATGGGAGCGTTTTTTCTCAGGTTTTTGGGATCGATTCGGAAACGGTTAGACGTTAACATCCCAAAATCTAATCGATTGTTCCTTGGATTATTGATTTCATGCAATTTAGATTATAAGGATTTGCGAAAAGTTCATAAAATACAGAAGTAAATGCACAAAGCAGCTTTGTCTCTAATAGAAATGTGAATAGAACCAAATTTCTTGCCAGAGAGTTAAAAAGAAACTTCGTCTTTGGAGATGAATGAGTGAGCTCCTCAGACTTCTTGTTCACGCTCACTATTGTTGCTTTTTATGAAGAACTTTGCATAAATGTCCTTGCGGCTGCAGGAAGCTGCTGTCTGATGAAATGGTCCCACTGGAGGGTTCGACAGGGCGCCTTTCCTCCTCACCTGAGATCACATGATCTCCCTGAGCTCGTCTGGATTTCCTTGTTCTGTTACCTGACGACTTGAAACTCTCCCGTAAATGTGAATTTCTTTGCTTTTTGTCAGATTGTTGGTGGTATTCAGTAAAATTTCATCTTAATTTCAGCTTCATTGATTTATAATATCAATTTTACATAAAAAAAAAAAATCTTTTTAGTCATTTAAATAAGTTTCTATAATACTATCTTGTTCTTGAACATATTTTCATCTTATTTCCACTTGTTTCTATTTTAATCATCAACTTACACTGATTTCCCCATTTGTTCTGGATTGTCTTCTGTTTCTTTGTGTTGCGATCACTTCCTCACTCTGGATTGTGCTGACCTGCAGGAGAAGTGCTGTTTGAATGACGTTTGATTGATTGAAAACCAAACTCAGAACAAAGTGTGTGAAGAAGATGGACGGATGGACACAAGGAGTCGTCGTCACTTTTGAATGTGTGTAAGATGAGCTCAATGTATGAATTGGATTTTCTTTTTTTTTCTTGTTTCCACGTCGCTCTCTGGCTCTGAAATAATCCCATCAAAACACATGGTGACATCAGAGTGAAGAAAGAGACATGAATTCAGTGCAAGTCTCAGTTTATTAAGTAGAATATTTACAGACAGACGGAGAGAAAAGTCAGTGTTTGTGTTCCTCTGTGGTCACTCTGTGTTGTTCTTGTCTCTTGAATGCCAGCGGTGCCTTCCTCATGTGGTTCTCATGAGTGTTTGTGGAGAGCTTGTCAGTGCCGAGGTCTCCGTGTGCGCCTTGAAACAACCTGACTCACGTCAACATGAGAGCGGAGCTGTACAGGAATGAAAAAGATCTTCTGTTGGACCTCGGATTTGTACCTGTAACTCTTTGTTGGACCTAGCCGTTTATCTCCTGAGTAAATCTGAGAGATTATGAGCGAACACAGGCAGAATCGCAAGGCTGCCCCGGAAAATATATATATATACAAAACAATGCTTGGAACTTTCAGAAGATTACTCCGTGTATCAGTTGATGAGAAAGACAGAAACAAAGCACAAAAGCTGAAGAAAAGAGTGTTTGGTGGATTATTTCTTGGTGGCAATAGTCACATTCGGTGCCGGCTGGACCAGTGCAGGTATTTTAGGTCTTGTTTTGTTTTTTTACGTTTGTTTCGTGACAATTTAAATCCCCATCTGGCAAAACAAGAACTTCAGTGACTCTAAACTTACCAATCCCATGTAAAGCTCGACCTTTTAATGCTCCACTTCAGATTGTTCACACCACATTCAGTCACAAATTCAAGTCAAATGCAAGATTTTTCTCTGTTGGATTAAACCTGTGTAAAACACAGAAAAGTCACTTTCTTGCTGCCAATCCCACAAATGCATGTTCCTTACAAATGTTGTGTCGTTTCTATTTGAAAAAAAAAAAAAAAGGGATTTCAAGCATTCTAACCAGGAAACTATGTTACAGCAAAGGAATAATCTACCAAACTCAAATGTCCTCACTTGTTGTGCTCTGTGATGTTTCAGTTGTTTGCTGGCAGCTGTGAACAAACCGAGGAGTCCGAACAACACAATCGTTTACAACAAGAGGCTGAATTTCTGTCTGTGGACGAATGAAGGAGAAATGAAAAGAAGCAAAAAGTGGAGCACAGGGTGGATACCGTACCCGGTGTGACCTTACTTTATCAACATACAGGAAATAAATTTCAGTCTTTGGTTAAGAGCTGACGTAGGTCCTCCAATTATAATCACCCTACTGCAGTTTCTTCCAAAGTGACAAATCAAAACGAAGGTTTCAAATGCACTACTTGTGGTTTCTATATTTTCACGAGTGAGAACTTAAAGCGAGAAAATAAAGTCAGAAACTTCTCTGAAATTTTGGAAAAACATTCATATTCAGACTGTAGCTGGACATTAGTACCACCCTGTAGTGGGCGAAAGAGGAAGTTTCTGTGTATATAACTGGCATATTATTGTGGTGTTGGATTATATATGTATATATCAATTTACACACACTCCAATTTGAAGTTGTATAATAATAAGAGTACACGTTGCATTCGCCTTACACACTTGCACAATATCCGTCTGTACACAGGTTTAAACATTTGTACACATACAGGAGCTGACTGTACATACAGTGTCGATACTCGGGAGTCAGAAAAGCCCTCTTATGGCCCAATCAGAGTGCGTGTTTTAAGGGATAATTCTGGTTTATTCCTATTTGTGATAAATGTTGTTTGAAAACAAGTCTGAAGTAAAATTCTCAAGCCCTCAAAAGTAGCTCAGAAAATGATGTGTTGAGAAACAAGGAGATTAAATGTCTTCGTTACGTTGGAAGTGAGACCTTTCTTTCGATATGTTAAATAATATTTATTAAGACTGACCAAAATGGGATGGTTTTTTTTTAAAACTTGTAGATTCTAAATGAGTGTAAATGATAAATTTATTTGATTCCACATCATACACTGCTGCGTATTGCTGTGTTTGAACTAAGTGCAAATATACTACAAAGCATAAAGTTGCATTAATAAGTTGCATTAATCAGGTGCTCTGGATCAACATTGTAATTCTTATCATTTTGAATTACATCTCCAGGTTTCTGCCTCCATCCTGTATTTTGCGTCTTCAGTCATCATCAGTTTGGCAGAACGGCAGAAGACACCAAACACAATCACTAAAGAAGGGCTCAACTATTTTTCTTTCTTGTTTTTTCTCTGTTTCTCTGAACTTCACTGTTTTCTCGTGAAATTCTGAATTGTTTTCAGGGTTTTCCCCAGGAAATTGGTTAACAACCCCATACCCCCCCGCCCCCCCCCCCCCCCCCCCCCCCACACACACACACACAAACACAATGCAGTCACATACTCTTCAAAACAAGAAGCGAAAGAGAAAGAGAATTGTCTTTTTGTAGATTTCAAGATGACTCAGATGACCCTTTTTGAAAAGAAAATCGGTCTCATCGATCAGACGTGAATCAACACTGAGCTGCTCTTCAAGGAAACTAAGTAGAAATAATTGAATTGTGCTTCATTGTGCTGTGAATGAATGAATAAATGGATGGATGAATGAGTGATTTTACCCCAAAACATGTAAAAACAAAAGAAAGAAAAGAAACAAAGAAGTGAAAATCAAAATAAGTGAAGCAAAAAATGAAACATTTCTTTAGCGATAGCACACACCAATCTTCATATATGGCACTATTTTTACGTGTTAGAAAGGGGGTAGGAAGAAGTATAGATTTATTTAATCCTACCCCATTGCATAGTCATTGTTAATAATTGTTAATAATAATAATGTTTGATGGAATAAATAGAAACAGTTTAACAAGAAGAATCAATAAAACCTATATTCTATAAATATATATAAAACTGTGTCATTAAGTTAGTTGCTTTATTTCCTACATTTTATTATTCCCAATGTATTTATTTGAGATAACTGAGGCTTATCTGACTGTTCAATTTTGCTTAGAAATATCATAAGTTTATGAATTCCAAAATAAAATCAAATAAAAATAAATACAATCAAGAAAAACTAATATTAAATAATGAAATTAATTAAAAAAATTACAAATGTCAAAATGATTATTGTATGATGAGTCAGTGGTTCAGATGTTTGAAGCTTTTGTCTTTTGAATATATTACTGTTTATTTGATTATTTCCTTGAATCTTTTTCATATGATGGGAAACAAATCCAAATATTCTTGTTTCAAAATAGTATAAAACAAACACAACAACAGCAACAACAAAAATACCCCAGTTGGTATATTGGATTAAATCTTGACCTGGAGTGTATGAGGACCCGGGTTCAAGTCCCGGTTGTGGGGCCGAAGGGAAATCCAGCATCGAAACTAGAGAAGTCAAATTAGAGGGACTTCCCTCATAAACAAACATGCAGATGAACAAGAACGTCTCTCCATGAAGCACAGCTACTTAATTTTAAATATACCAACAGACAACAGTGTAAAGGAAAAGCACTGATTATAACCTGAGTGACGTGACTGTGAAATAAACATATTTAATCTTTTTACGTATTTTTTCTTTTGCTTCAGCAAAGTAGGAAAGAGGACTTGATTTGACTTGTGTCTCTCCCTTCCTGGATCTCATCTGTAAACCTGCTGAACAAACTGTAATCAGCAGCAATAAAACCAGAATCGAAACGGTTTGAAAAGCAGCAATAAGTCAGAATTATCCCATTGAACTCGACTCGGATGTGAAAAGCTCCTCACGTCACCCAACACCGTCACCCTGCGTGCTCTCATCCGCCACATTTCCTCTCTTCTGCGACCGGTCTAAATGTATGTGTGGCTGAGCGGGGGACGTCCCCCACTTCAAAAACTAACTCATGTAACTGAAAGCTTCGTATTAGCTGACATCAGTGTAACGGTGTTTCATATTTCTTATTTTTCTTTTTCTCAAAAAGTTCAAGTCCCGCAGCTTGAGATTGGCTGACGATAGAAATTAAACCCAAGTATCAAAAGAAAAGCAATCGTCTTTTGCTTGAACCCTGCAGAGATCTCGTTGCTGATTGGAGATGTTTGATATCAGAGCTCCGAGACGGAAACACAGTGGAGAGCCTGACGCTTCGTCTCCGTCTCATGCGGCTCGCGCTGCGCTTCCCTCGTCTGTTGGTTTTTTTGTTGGGTGGTCTGGGCAGTCCTGACATCAAACTGGTCAGATCTTAAGGAAGACCGAGGAGAATCCCACTTGATCTTTTTTTTTTTTCTTTTTTCTTCTTTTTAAGTCTTTGTACACAAAAGAATCCCGTTCGGCGGGATTTTGAACCTCGACTCTCTTTTCTACATATATATATATATATATTTACAGTATCTGTACATGTAGCAGTGTGCAAGCACATGGGAGGAACTGGCCACCAACTTGAGACATGTGGTGCTTTAACATCTGCAAAAATATATCTTCATATATATTCTTTTGCCTTACAGATACAATATAAAGAGTAAAATATATATGGGGACTGAAAGCGGATACATTACCTAGGTTATGCTAACTTAAAGTGCTAGGATTTATTTATTTTTTTAATCACAGGCCGCAAGCATAAAAGTACATTCCTCCTCTCGAAGGTAAGCAACGTCGTTGCCCCGCCCTGCAGGGCAACGTCAAGACCGCGTCGTCTCCTGCCTGTCGGATTAAACATCAGCAGATAACATGTGAGACTGGAATGTTTTATACTTTCTTCTGACAATAAACTCGTATCAAGCCCGACAGTCAGTCTGTTCTATACAATTTTCTCTAAACTTCTATGCAAGTCACTCAGAAAACTCTTCTCCAGGTTCCCACTGTGTGAAATATCGTCTAAAGAAACCTGTGTGTTCTGTCCTTGGCACTAACTGCACAGGATGCAACTGCAAAATAGGCTGCATTGCAAGTGTGAGCTTTTAAAAAAGAAAAAGAAAGAAATCCCGGCAGGTGTGTTTAAAGCGAAGTGGTGAAAATAGTCGCCTCAGATCTCCCTGATTGTTATTCACTGAAACTAACTTTTTGGCATGCCGAGCGCCCTGAACCTGCCAGCGTGCCTCTCGTACCTCGTCTCAATCCGAGCATCGACTCTGAACGGCAAAGCGAAAAACAAACACGACACCCGAAACTGTCTCAAACTGCGAAACTACACTCAGAACGTAAGAAAAGCGACCATACAGGTTCGTCTCCCTCTGCATGTACACTCACAAATCCAAGACGGACCCGTGTTTTACTAAAAAAACGCGCCATTTTGCATCCCTCTTTATAGATGATCACACTCAGCTCACGGCGTCAGCGCCCTGAACCCACGGCCTGCTTCGTCTGCATTCGGCCCGTCACCGCCAAACTCTTCTATAAGAGGAGAGCTCGTTGCCATGGCGATCATATCTTGCTGTTCTCGAGGTGGGAGTCGATGTGCTTGATGAGGGCGTCATCCGGGTAACCGACGGGGAATATCAGCTGGCAGAGGGGGCAGCTCCTCATGTCGCTCTCCTCCGTCTCCATCCAGAGCTGCAGAAACGGAAACACGCCGGTTAGCTCCGACAAACCATCATCCAACTTCATCGACTTTCTTCACGGGGACTTAAATGTTCGTCTCCATGGCAACGTCAGTCCCCATGTGACTTTTAAGTTCCCCAACAGTGTGGGAGCACATGAACACACACAAGCTTGCACAATATTGAGAAAAATGCAATCCGATGCAGTAAATGCTAAACAGATACTCTACCAGAAAGAAAATCTATAAAACGTATCTCCCATACAAGGTTTCACTTCTGCACAGAGAATAAACCAACACACCAAAACAAGACCATTTCCACTAATTTCCACTAATTTTCAATCCGCAGTTTCCCAAATCGATATCACAACAAAGTCGACATATGTACAAACAAACCAGAATTTGTAGCTGTCAAACTGTGCTTATGTTTTTCTAACTGACGTCATGCTGGGAAACCTGCAGCAAGGGTTTGTGGGATATCCAAGATCGTGTTCTGCGGATTTAAATGCAGGAAATACGCGTTTGTATGAATGTAATGAGGAATTGACAACATATAAGAGATGTACATCTACAACTGGATCCTATTTTTCATTTTGCGTTGTGGGTTCTGGTAGAGAAACGTCAAGTGCTGCTAGTGTTACTAACCAGCAGCCTGTGGATCAGTATTTGGGCGTAGCTACAGGCAGAATTAGTTGCACGAGTTTCAGTCTCGATGATCGAATATTGATTCCTCTGTTAATGTATTAGTTTTCTCCATTTCACTGGTTAAGCAGCTTCAATCACTCTGCATCGACGGCAATAGACATTCATATCTACATTAATTTACATACAAATTTACATGATTTATATGTTGAACTCCCCTTAACGCTCAGTTTAGAATAAATCTACAGGAAATGAAGTGACTTGACAAACGTCAACCCGTAGTCTGTTGTTATAATATGACAGACGAATGAAGCCGCCACAATGAGTCTCCGTTGGTCAGTTTGCAATGAAGTTTAGATCAATACACACACACACACACACACACACACACACACACCCACACACACACACACACACACACACACACAGGATGAATCGCACGTCGTCCTGAACTTACTCACTTCACTGGATAGTATTAGTCAGACTGTGGGAGGTGGTAAAATTACACCAGTGCAGGGTGAGTGATCACTTCAGACTTACACAACAGACACAGAATAAATAAAGCGGTTGTAAATCCAAGTGGAGAAGCGCATCAGGTTCTAGTGAAAAGTAGAATAAGGAGACTGACGGCAGGACGTGTCACGGTCCAGGGAAATGGACTCCTTTGTTTTCTGAGAAGAGATCAGTGTCTGTTTAGTTGAACTCTTCTCCGCTTCTCAGTGAATGTAAAAGTGTTTTTTGATCCAAGAAAAGTGAAAATCGAGGTTTAGTTTAAAGAATAAAATTGGAATCCATGTAAAGAAATGCACAGAGTTTCTCTTCTGTGGTCTGATTCACTAACATCCTGCATAAGGTCTTCAAAATCACACGTTCACACAAACGCATTACTTCAGCTGGCAGGTGTTTAGAGGTTGATTTACGAAGCTCGATACGCACATTATCACACACGGTAAGAACAGGCGCAGTAATTAAAGCAAGCCTATTAAGAGGTCGTCGCTCATATTGTACGTTAATGTATTACCATATACTCTCAGCATACAGGCCCTGATTGAATATTAATCAGCGCAGAGGTCATTAAAGTTCACACAAGCTGAATTTAGTGGAAACATTTTTTCACCTGTGTGCAAAACATCCCTTTACTTTGCACATTTTCACCTTTTGCAGAGCATTTCTAAGGTCAGGCTCTGACATCGGAGGAATTATGTTGCAGTTCATCTCAGAGGCGTTCAAGGTCTCTGTGAAGGATGGACGAGTTCTCACACAAAAACCCATCAAATCACGTCTTTAAGACTTTCTTTGTGCGCTGGCACAAAGTCGTGTTGGACTATTAAACAGCCTTCACCAAACTGCCGAGCAACCAATAAACATCGGACAAGATTGCGCAATATTTCTTTGCATTCGGTCTTACTTCATATGGTGTTAGTGAACAATGGAAGTCGTTGCAGGACGGTATGAGCATTTCCAGGTAGGAAGAGACGTATCGACGTTGCTCTTTTGTGGCTTTTTCAGCTCAGAAATTAGTTATGGCTCAGAGTCTTATTATCAGATTATTGCAATCCTAAAAAAAACAAAAAAAAAAACCCTGCCGAGCCAACTTGATTGGCTTAAAACGGGGAAGTGTTTAATGTGCCCACATTAGTGATCAATACGAAAATACTGATACTTCTGATAAAACGTATGTCTGTTTTTGGATTTATTCACTTTTTTAACATATAAATATCTACATCGGAATAGCTATACGCAGATGAATGTTTTTTCTCAATAAATTTAAAAATTTATAGTTTTATTTCTCTTTATGAATCTATTATACATGCTTATCACTAATAAGTAATGAACATTTCTTTGACTGAATGTCGACTGAAAGATCCATCTTCAAACCTCAAAAGTGAAGTGAATAACAGCAAACGGAAGAAGATATAAGAAAGAGGAGTGTAAAACAGGAACACATTGAGAGGTGTTTCTCACTCCAACGGTCCCTCTGGGTTTCTTTCTGTATTTTGGGCTCTAATTCTTCAGGAACTGTTAAATTGTTTCGTTTGAATGTGTTGAATACATGAAGAAATGTTCTGTTCCAGAGATGTTGTAACGTTCAACATATCTTAACTCCATCTGTATACTTGCAGAGTCATGAGATGGATATCAAACTTCTGCTCAGACAAAAACAAAATATATTAAGGGAACTAAGAGCGAGACCTCGAGCTGATTGTGAAATGTCATGACAAACAAGTTGTTCTGACAGCGCAGCGTGTTTGGTGTGGACTCACGTTTATGGAGGGCCAGGACTGAGCGTGCTCGGCCGACAAGTACCCGGGCTGGGGGTGGCAGGTCAGGGTGTTGGACCTCTGGGGTATGGGGAACGCCGAGCAGGAGGCCGGACCCCTCAGGACCCCGCCGGGCACGGCGGCGGAGAGCACGCCCAGCGTCCGAGGGGGGCTGATGGGATGTGGGCAGGTCCACTCTTCCTCGTCCTCGGAGGACTGCGGGGGCTGCGGTGCCGGGGTGGAGGGGGGCGGAGGCTCAAAGTGAATGTGGGCCATCTCTGAGAGGGGGAATGGCATCTCTCTGGAGTGACGCCTGGAGCTCTCCCCGTGACCCCCGTCCCCCCCCACGCCCCCCTGGTGGGGGGACGGGGAACCTCTGTGCTGCAGGCCGCCGTGGGGAGACGTCATGTGTTGTTGCTGCTTGGCGTAGCCGTCAATGTAGGGCCGGGGCTTGGGCAGGGTGGACACGGGGTCCAGGGAGAAGCGGGGGGGGCACTGGTACGCCGAGGGGTCGGCGACCTCAGAGTAACTGCGCCGACCCTGGAAGCTGGCTCGGAGGTGCTGGCTGGGCGGCCGGCACGAGTAGGAGGCCGGCCCGTTGTTGACGTCCAGCAGGGGGGAGCGGCGGTGCATGTCAGGGGAGAGGCGCTGCAGGACCGGGGAGCGGCGTTGCTGGATCGGGGAGTGGTGCGGTGGAGGAGGCACCGGGGAGTGGCGCTGGGAGATGGGCGAGTGGCGCTGAGATACTGGAGAGTGGCGCTGGTGGTGGATCGGCGAGTGGCGCTGGACTGAGGAAACAATGGAGAAAAGAAAAACACTTTACAAAGTTGTGTTGTGCAGCAGTTTGACTCGATGTGGCCTTGTGTGTGATGGTTAACACACTGACAGTTTTCTGAGGTTTCCACTGTTCAGTACTTTCAGTACATCGGGAAAAGTTTCTCATCCTAAGAAGTGACGATAAGAAAGCAGCTGGTTGCAGGCCCAAAGTAGGAAACCCGTCATGGCAGCAGCAGCTTTTTTCTCTTTAAACGCTGCCTGTCACCATCATTTGTTCCGTTGTCCACACACATTTCCCGGTGTAGTGAAACAATAAATAATTACAACGTTTTTGTGCCAGAACTGTCAGCGACATGAATTTGTGTGGCAACATTTCAGGAACAACGAGAGGAAAATGTCACCGTTTCCCCGTTTTCTTCCACTCTGAAGTGACATTCTCAGAACAAATTGCTGCCGCTCTCTCGGGTTTACCAATTGTTCTCATCTCGTGTGGCATTTACGCCAATAATATGCATTTCATCAGAGGGCATTACTTGCAAGTTTTGCTCAATAGACCTTCGTTCAGATGTTGCAGCGAGATATTCAGTTAATAGAGGAACACGAGGCGCAATTCGACGTGTTCATAAAAAGATTTATCTGAACCAGAACAGCCGTAGTGTTTCCTGTAATCACAAAGATGTGTTGATGAGTCAGTCTGTCTTCTACTCGAGCTCCACTCCCCATCACAAAGAGGAAACATGGTTTCTGGCTGTTTGGTGGAGGTGTTAGAAGGGAGGGGGTGTTTGAGGAGGAAACAGCCAAACGGGACGATTCATGTCACGCTCGTTCTGACAATACAACACCCGGGAGAATCTTTACGGCTCTCCACTAATTCCCACCTTCATGAATACTTTAACAGGCAGCAAAAATATTTGTTTATTGTCGAAGATAGCCAAGAGGCAAACGCAGCCGTTGCACAATCCTGTAGCTAATTGAGGCGAAATGCCATTTCAGTTATCAACATTACTCAATAAGACAAGAGCAGGGAAAATTAACCCTTAATATTCATGCATTCGCAACCATTCAGGGAGATTTCAAGATTTTAAAGTTTGTGCAAAGATTAAGAAAAAAACTAAACATGACAATTCTTTTAACACATTTCTTGCAAAGCAGCACAGAAGTGATATGAAATGGTGAAATGTACATTTATTGTTGTTGTTAAACTCGTGTGGCCTTTTAGCCACCCGAGTCGCTCCCTCAAGCCTTTCAGAGCTTCATCAATAAACACATTTATCATATTTATTTCTATTTTATTTGCACACTGCACCTTTTTTTTTTTTTTCTAGATAAAAACAGCTCAAATTGGATGGATATGCATAACAATAGCTAACACCACTACAAATGCAGCAGAGAATGACTAATAATATCTAAAAAAAAAAAAAAAAAAACATGTTTACCATCATGAGATTAGAAGAAAACGTATAGAGATGGAAACGTGTCCAATAAAGGGTTAAAAGTGAGGTTTTTGTCTGCAGTTTTTCATTCGCTGTCTGGTCGTTTTGAACCAAGGTGTTATAACGTGGTTCCTTCTGGTTGCTCACACGTGTCAGACATTAGTTGTGCTTATGTTCACATGAAGAAAAAAGGTGTCACGACTGTTTAACACTTTTTCACTCCACGTTACATCTCAATATGTCGCTTTCATTGACTTTTTCACTCTCAAAACGGCGGCGACAAATCACAACCAGGTCTTTTCTGGCTGTTTGAAGATCACAGAGAGACGTTGTGTGTCTGTGAGTTTGTTTATTTTCATGTTTACTTTACAAATCACCTGCAACCTCTCAAAGAAGGGTTTTTCCATTGTGAATGCTGAATATAAGAAGATATAAACGGGTTTGAATTTATGCATCACATTTACTTAAATACAGTTAAAACTTAGAAGAGGAAGACACTATAATCTGGAGTTGGACGAAGAAGATACTCTATAATCTGGATGTTGGAGGATGAAGATGCTCTATAATCTGGATGTCAGAGGAGGAAGATGCTCTATAATCTGGATGTAGCTGACGTTCCACAGCTCGTCTGCGAATATTTCCAGGATGAGACGTTGGCGCTCTGCTCACCTGGACTGGCCTGCTCCTGCGTGGCTTTCCTCAGGATCTCCGTCTGCTTGGAGCTCAGTGCCTGAAGGCGGCCCAGCTCCTCCGTCAGTTCTGTGTAGGCCAGAGCCAAGTTCACCCTGCATGATGGAGGAAGGAGGCAATTACCTGATTATTGCAATCATTGTTATCAGAGAAGAGGGCCGCGTTGCAGTGTCTGTGCATTCCGACTTCATAATTGTGCGTACACTGTAATCTCTGTCAGATCCCTGTCATGACGTCTGCCAGTCGGTTCAGGTCCTCCGGTTACTCCGTCAGATGTGTCGAAACGCTGCTGAAGAGCATCACATGCATCTTCATCTCCAGTTAAAGCTGAATGAGTTGATCTGACACGGCCTCACACATCAGGCTGGCTAATTGAGAGGCTTATATTTTTAGATTGCATGTCACGGCGCATATTGGGAGTGCATAAAATCCCACCATTTCATGCAGGATGTGTCATGACTCTCTCAGGAGCTGCACTGACGGAGCACAACTCTCTATTTCCAGCAGCGTAAACAAGGACGACGGACTCCTTTAACCATGGCAACAGGCTGACTTCTCTTTGCTCTTTTGCTCGATAAGGATCTGAATCTCACAATATGAATTAATGTCAGGCCAGCATTACACAGAGAGACGCACGGAATAATCTCCTCACACACTGTGTGTGTGTGTGTGAGTGTGTGTGTGTGTGTGTGTGTGTGTGTGTGTGTGTGTGTGTGTGTGTGTGTGTGTGTGTGTGTGTGTGAGTCACTATCTGATAGCTTAAAGGGGATAAAGAGTGATTTGAGGGTTTTGTTTACCACAACAGAAACAACTTCAGTACTTACTCACTGCCGGTGTAGACTGCTCCGAAATCTGATAACACAACGCTTATCGCAATTTAGGATAAATTCTCCTGTCTTAAAGTAAACCTGACTCATTCCAGCACTGACAGGCTTTGATACATGACAAGACATGAAACCTTGAAATCTAACAAGAAATCTAGGAAGATTATCTGCAGCGGTGTGATCTGTGAAGAAAGTCGACTGATGGATGTTTGCTGATTTTAATTTGAGAGACGAAATGAACAAAACGGAGGCGAAAACTAAACGTGGTGTCACTTTCACAGTCTTTATATGAAGACTTGCTCTGATCCATATTCTCAACATTAAAGCTTCTAGACCAGGGGTCTGCAACATGTGGCTCTTTGGCCCCTCTGCAGCTGAAGCTCAATAAGGCAAAACACTTGAAGCAGTCAGGATAGCTGCAATTGCTAAAAACGGATAAAATAACATAAACTAAAAAAAACAACAAGAAAAATAACAGGAAACCAAAATTATTAAAATTCCCAGTATAGCTTTTTTTTTAGCAAAAGAAAAAAAGTGGGATAAAATAGCTAATATGGCTAAAACTGCTCGAACCATTAGGAAATGCACCGTGGCTATAAATAGTTAAATAGCTGAAGAGGCCAAAATGCATAAAATGACAAAAGTTACAAATGTAATTAAGTATTTCTAAATTGTAGCTACACTTCATGAATGCAACCTTCAAATAATTTTTTTTTTCTTTATTCCAGATTATTAACAAGCTTTGGCTCCAGACAAATTCCACTTGGTGGAAAGTTGCGGAAACCGGTCTTTTGGTCATAAAGGTTGCAGGCCGCTGTTCTTGACCAACCAACTTCTTGTGGGACACAACTTGTTTAGTAATTGTACAGGCTATACAAGTACTGAACAAGTTGAAAGAACCTCATAACACACATCATGTGATATCCAGTGTCTTTGTTGATTACGATGAGTCTCTTCCCTCTGAGGAGAAACTCTTTGGCTTCACTCTCCAGTTTTCCCCCACAAAAGATGCATTCAGCTTGAATTGTGTCTATTGTGTCAATGAAGCTATATTTTGTGTAATTCTGTTGTTCCTCTCTTTTTTTTCCTTTTAACAAATTCATCTTTGTCTTCAGCCCAACGTTGTTCTTGTCTTTATATATATTATATATATATATTTCATGTATATTTTGAAATAAATAATACTTCATGTGGGAATCACATGAAGAGTGAATATAAGGTGAATGTATTTCACTTATATATTTTTACATGGTGTCACGCTACGTGGAGGAGCAGGAGGAGCAGTCTGGGGGTTGGCGGTCAGGCCTTGTCCCAGGACTTTCTTTTTTCACATTATTCACGATTAATAGAAAAAAAACCAACAACAACTGTCTGATTGTGTTTATATCGTGAAAACAGTTGCAGACAAAATATGTTGTGTTTTTACACCTGAAACATGTCAATTATTTTTAATTCATTTTAAATTAAAGGTGCAGTATTTCACACAACTGCACACCCATCCAGCAGCCATCATCAGTCCTCGTTTAGAGAAAAGAATTCAAAAAGTTATGGTGGCACAGAGAAACTGACTGCTGCGTGAAAAGAGGACGTTACATCGAGCACAAGCACCCGATTCCTGCCAGACGCGGATCTGATAAACTGCCTTCGATAACCAACTCATGAGAATTTGACTCAGCTCATCCCTGAACACAGATTGTGGCAGATAAGAAAAAATGCAAAGAACACTTCTGCAGATTCTGGAGATGATCTTTGCCGCACAAACAGGACTAGAAATGAGAATTACTGTAAAACATCAGAGCGGAAAAGAGAGAAGCTCTGAATACTATTTGATTTAAAAAAAAAAGGAAATTAGGTACACTAAATACTTTCTCACATAGTTCTAAAACCTCCCAGAATTTGCAGACTCCAACAGAAAAATCCAATCAATTTAAATTAAGTGTTTTACATAAAATCAAAGTGAAAAGTGCTTTGTTGAGTTTTGTTTTTATTGATAAAGTACTTTAAGTTAAAAAAAATAAAAAAGTGTTGGTTCCTCCGATATTCATTTGTAATTTAACAAAATAGAATAAAATAAAACAAAATGAAATGAAATGAAATGAAATGAAATGAAATGAAATGGAATGAAATGGAATGGAATAAAATAAAATAAAATAAAATAGAATAGAATAGAATAGAATAGAATAGAATAGAATAGAATAAAATAAAATAAAATAGAATAAAATAAAATAAAATAAAATAAAATAAAATAAAATAAAATAAAATAAAATAAAATAAAATAAAATAAAATAAAATTAAATTAAATTAAATTAAATTAAATTAAATTAAGGACTTGTAAGTTCCTCACACACCAGAAGGGCCCGCTCCAAAATGAAATGGAATAAATAGAAGTTAAAAATGATGCATTTAAAAGATGTGCAGAATGAACACACTTATATAAAGTCAGTTTAGAGTTTGGTTTCAGGGAAGCCCACCCTGTGAGGTAAACTGGAAATAAGTGACTGAGCGTCTCTCACTGGCCCACTTCATTTTCCAGCAACATGACTCACTCCGAGTGGGGGCATTAAAACCAAACGTCGCCACCCTGAAAACACAAAACAACCTCTGGTTGTGGCTGAAAATCTGAACTGATCAATAATAATAATGGAATCAGTGGTTTCCATTGAGTGTACTTACAGTCATGTTGGTGGAGTGTGTAGCGTCACTGCAGTGTGTTTCTTTCATCATTCGCTCAGGAGACTCTCAGCTCGACTCTTTAGGACTGAATGTGTTCTGGACCAAAGTTCTTCACAGTGTTATCTCAAGGTGATTCTTCCTTTTCACACTTTGTGCGCTCTCACTTTTCAGTCTCACAAACACGTTCTCATTCAGGGTGCCATGTGTGAACACGTGCAGTGGAGCGCACACACTAACACAGACCGGAACAGACTAGAACAGACTGGCACAGACCGGAACAGACCGGAACAGACCGGAACAGACTAGAACAGACCGGAATAGACTGGCACAGACCAGAACAGGCCAGAAGAAACTGGAACAGACCAACACAAATCCACCAATTCATTCAGTCACAACTCTCCACAGATTTCTCCACAGAGAAGTTATAACTTCCTGCTTCTCACAACCCATGCTGGAACCGATAACATAACATTTTTAATAGTTTCTATACGCACCTGAAATAAAGAAAGGCCCAGATGTAGGTTGGATGTGTTGAAACTGGGAGACTCTTTAACCTTTCGGCACCTCGGCTAAACATTTATACTGAAATCGCGTTGTCTTTCTCAGAAAGACAAAATAATGGCCACACTGGGAATGGTGGTGCCATGTTTGGTTGAGGTGGTGCATCAAAAATGACCATACCAGGCAGCAGAGTCACAGGGCAAAACAAACGGACTGAAAATGAGCACGATCAAGGCAACGTTTGCCGTTTATTATTGGATCTAGTTATTGACGAAAATATTCATTATCAGATTTCATCGTGTGACGTCATTTTTTCCATTTATTTTTTTATACGTACTGTTAGTTATCGTGCATCCCTAGTTGCAATCTGTCTTGTTTCTCTGCTTCTCGTGGAGTTCCCTGATCAGATCCTGTACGTGGAACACTATAGTGTGTAGGAGGGAGGCGATGGTGTCGACGCAGCGTTGATGAAGGGCTTGTGCGAGGGCATCGATCACATATAAGAGCTTCTAAACCATATCTGAGTTAATGTGTGGGAGACGAGCGTGGGCCGGAATCTGACCTGCGACCTGGTTACATGTTCTAAAGAAAGAGCCATCACTTCAACGTCCGCTGGGACCCGACCTTCCCTTTCTCTTTCTCACAGCAGTGATAAATGTTGTTGTTTTGAATCAGCCCGAGCTCAGTCGCTCACATTAAGGACGAGGCCTCGGGGGAAGAAAACACACAGATCTGGAGTCTTCTCTGTGTTTCAGTGGAGGCTGCCATGCAAGTTGGGCTTCAGTGCCTTGCTCAAAGACTCTAGGGGGAAGATGTGTGATTCAACCATCAAACATGGTTGGTAGTCAATTGCCTCTGCAGGTTGAGTCTCCTCAAAGGTCACTATGGCACTATTTCACTGGTCCAGCTCATTAAAGATGAAATTAGGCTGCCTGAGTAAAATGTGTTTGACCCCGGTGCTTCAGTCTAATAGAACAAAGTCATTTAACCATCTTATGATCAGGATTTATTTAGAATCTGTCTGTAGAATTCTTTAGAAATGTGAAAAAGTTGAGTGTTTTCCACATCTGGCAGTTCTTCATTATGACTGTTTGAAGAGAAACAGAGGTGTTTTGAATCCTGTCTGTGGTTTGATGACGGCACTGCAGACGCACTCCGATTATCAACTGACCCACGGTTCAGTTTGTGTTTTGAGAGAGCGATGAAATGGATTGTGTATCTCATGCAGGGGACAGGTGTCAAACTGCTTCTGACATGAGGAGCTGTCTGTTCACACTCTGTGGTCCGCACGCTGTCAAACTTCTGCTTTGTGCATCAAACACTGAGCACAACACTGCGGGGTGTCAAACAGTCTTTTTCCTCTGGCCTCAGTGACGCTTGCAGCTTTAGACATACAGGCGCTCGCGCCAGCTTCTGCCAGCTGCATTTTCACTTGAAAATGTGTAAATGAGACCTTATATGACTTTGTTGTGATCAAGCGTTTCACACTGTAAACGTGATGAATTTACCTTTGATCCCGTACGACACAGCGGACTCTCTGTCTCAGTTCTGAAGAGCCAACCTTCAGGCAATAGGCCCATGAAGAGACCCAAAGCAGAACACAATGGTTGACATGAGATCCGGATGTGTGTGGATGGTTTGTCTCGGTTTGGAACATCATGGACCTGTTTTTAGGAAAAGATTTGAAGGCCTTCAGACTGTTTTATTATGGGGGAGAGAATTCCAGGAGCGGGCTTTAATGGATGAAAGATGAGATGAAAAGACAACTCACTCCACCAACGTCCGCTCAGCTGCCCTGGTTAAACGCTGAAATGTCACAGGAGCTTTTGGTAGCTAATGGAAGGTAAAAATGAACGTCTCTGTGCTGTTAGAGGGTAAATTTAAACTCATTCGTTCAGTATCTCATGTGCTTCTTGCAATAATCTCCAGCATATTTCAGTAAAACCAGTTAATGGACAGCAGCTCTTGTCTTGAGTGTGAAACTGCTGCTGATTATGAGGTTAAAGGTGATTTGTTAAAACTCTCCACAGCACATGTTAAAATCTCCACTGTCAATCTGTGCAGTTTACACTAAATGAGCCCAATTACAAGAAGCAGCAGCAGGAAAACTGAAAGTACTGGCACTTCAGTGGGAGTCATATTGGTGAGTAAAACCAAGAGGTGACCAAGGTCTGGAAAAAAACCCAGCAGGCTTACACACACACACACACACGCACGCACGCACGCACGCACACACGCACGCACCCACGCGCGCGTCTTGAAACCATTTACTTTTGTTCTCCTCCATCGAAACACTCGTGGGTTTTCACTGTGTGGGAGTCAGTCAAACAACCTGCTGAGTTTTTTTTTCTCCCTGTGACACCTTGTAAACACACACCGCCTGGGGCAATTTGATAAGGGCGGAAAAATAAGCCACTTTGCTTCCTCTCAGCTTCAGACACACTGTCTCTCTGTCTGTAAGAAACAAGTGGAAACGAAGCAACTTCAATGATCCAGCTGCTCTTTTTCCCCTGGTTTAAGTAAAACTAGAAAGCTGAGCTGAAAATCTCATTCAAATGACTCAAGAAAAACCCAGAGGAAATGGAGCGAGAGGGTGTCCTGTGCTGTGGTAACACTGCCCCCTGCTGCAGCGTCAGCTCTTAATTGAACCGTCTGATTGATTAATTGTCAAAGCAAAGTATATATGAATTATACTTCCAATCTGTGACATTGATTTACTCTTTTGTTGTGATGGTTGTGTAATGTCACCACGGGGACTAATATATAGACACAAAGCTCCAAATCTCAATTTTTTTTCTACATGTCATAGATGGTGCTGATGTGTTATGATTATGAGAATTATGTAAGATCCTGCCAAGGGTGACAGGATAGGAGAGAAAAGAAAGTCTATCCAACTGAATCACATTTCATTCCACATGTAGTGAATGCAGGTTGATCACATCACATCCAAACAATGAAGTTCTTTTATATATATAAAAAAAATGTTTTTAATTGAACTCAGCTAACCAGAGATGGAGACTCTTCTTCGTTCTAATGAGACCTCTGGAGAGCATCCTGAGCTCCTCACAGCAGGAGAGCAAAGAAACAGATGAGATGTTTCTCCGCTCCATCTCATCATCAGACTCGTCCTTTTAATCACTGCTGTCTCATCGCTGCCCTCTGACCAGCATTTCTCCCTCCTGGCAGAAACACTGATGTATTGCAGCCGCTGCTCAGTTATTATCATGGATGAAATGTGTCTCTCCTGCATGATGGTTAAAGTTTCTCCACCGGCAGCTGCAACAAAACATGTCGAATAAATGTATATTATAATCTCCCTAATGAGGCCCATTTACACGTGAATACTTCAAGTGAGAACTCATCGTTTTGGCATTTTCATTTTGGAAAAGTTTCGTGTTCACCGGGAAATGTTGCAAAAAAGATGTAGTTAGCTTGCCAGGCCACTAGTTGGTGCTTTTGTCATGAAACCACAAACAATAGAACAAGAGAAGAATACGTTCTAAACATTAACAATGAGAGTACAGACTCTTTTGGACAGACGACCAGGATGTTCTTATTGTCTACCTACTGAGCATGTGCACAACAACTAAGTTGTTATGGAGGAGCTGCATTTTCCTCCGTCTCCATGAGACAGAGTCGGAGTGTTTTTGAAAAGTTCCACCTTGTGAGCAGTTTTTAAAAAGTTGTGTTTTCTATGATTCTGAGCTCCGTTGTCCTTTAAATTGAAACGTAAAACACAACAAAGGTTTTACAATTTCACCTGTAAACGGGGCCTGAGTGACTCTGTCACGTCTCGCATGTTAAGAGGAAAACATAAGCGATTGACACTAACCTCACACTTGTTGAACTGTACGAGTTCCGGGGCTTTCACGCTTTTACTTTGAAGTGAATTAAGTTTCAGCAACTGACACACCTGAAACATTTGGTTTGTTTACATAATACACATCTCGAGTATTTTATTTTTCAATAGGAATCAAACCTTTTAATGAAATCAATGTTATTTTTTGAAAGTATTTGTTGCCTCCTTCATCCGAACATCTTTTGTTGTCCCACCGTGAAAGGGCTTGGTTGGTAGAGCGGTCGTCTCCCATTTGGAAGGTTGCAGATTCAATTCCTGTCTCCAGATGCCGAAGTGTCCATGAGCAAGAAACTGAACCCCAAATTGCTCCCATTGGAGTGACAGTGCCTCGCATTGGTGTGTGAATGTGATTAATGTTGCAAAGCGCTTTAAGGCTGCTATATAAGTGAAGTCCATTTACCACATCTTCAATTCAAAAACATCAGCCGTCTGATTTTTCCACAAATCACACCTTGTTCCAGCTTTTCCAGAAAACGCTTACCTTTGATTTTGCTCTCTATCCATCCATCCATCCCTCCCTCCCTCCCTCCCTCCCTCCCTCCCTCCCTCCCTCCATCGTCCTCTCGGCGGTGGTCACTTACTGCTCGTCTCCCACCTTCTTTATCCACTCCACATCGCACTGCTTGCACGGGGAAGTCATTTCCTGTGGAAGTAGAGCGTGAAATGAGATTAGCTGCAGGTTCTGGTGCAATATGAGACCCAATCTGACACCCAGAGTCTATGAAGACAACAAGGAAAAAGGTGCATTGATAAATGTTCGTCAAGCATCGTGTGTTTATACTGTTGCTGTTCTCTGTGTCGTTGAGACTAAAACTGTTTGATGAATGATTATCATATAAATTAATCTGTGAATGTAATCTGCAGCTTTGACAGGGAGCTTTTACTCTTTTCGGAACATTTGAGGCAGATCTTCAAGGTCAGGCTCAAGGTCGGGGAACGCCTCCCTTGAAGTGTCTCCAACCTGGTTCAGGCTCCCTAGGGTGAGTAAAACAAGCGCACACTGACCCTCTCCCTCTGGCTGTTCTGCAGCTGTCTCATCTCCCCCTTCAGCCTCTCGCACTCGCCCTTCAGCTCCTCCTCACGCTGGCAGGCCCCCTGGGCCTCGTGCCGGGCGCCCTCCAGCTCCGCCTCAAGCCGCTGCAGCTTGAGGTCCGACAGGGCGTCCAGGCTGCGGGAGCTCTGCAGGGTCAGGGCCGGACAGTCCAGCACTGGGAGGGAACCAGGGAGAGGAGAGTCAGTGTTTCTCCCTGTTGACTCGCCAGAGCTTTTCATACTAGAGATGAGCATTAGAGAATAAAAGAGTCGACTCTTCCAAGGGCAGCGTCTTTCAGTTTGTGCCTAGGTGATGTGATGTGTGTGGGCACGTCAGTGATTCAGCTCCGCTCACACAGACTCAGTCTTCAGCTCCAGAACACTAACAAACAGCAGTAACATCGTTTTACCTCAAATGTGGAGCTGCACCTGGAATCATCGCAGCTAAGCCATCACTTCAAAATTATACAATTATTGCACCAATAACAATGTACAAAAAAAGGCTTTCTGAGAAAAAAAATCTATCTGAACAATAAAATTATAGATTTTTGTGCACAACTCATACAAAACCTCTGATCTGCAGTCACATGGAGCTCAAACACGGTTGTCTCATGAAAACAGTGAGTCTCTCTTACTCGTTTCTGTGTCCATTAATGTGTAAATGTCTAAAAGGGACATTTTTCACTGAAAAGATTCCCAGTTTGTGATCTTAATATGGAAGCCAGTGGAGGTTCTGGGGGATGGAGGAGATGAAGTCTCTAGAGAAAGGGTTGACTGAGGAGCCAAGTTTGAACTTAGTGAAGTTTCTTTCAGGGTTTAGAGGTGGAAGCAATAGCAGCCGAGGCGAGAAGTGGCAGGAATCAGTGTTTCAGCCAATGAGAAGGAAAAGAATTCGGAAGTGAGATTGGTCCTCAATATTTTACAAGGTTATGAAAATGTGTGGAAGGTTATTCTTTTCATTGAAGATGGTGAAGTGGGAGGACTTTATGAAGATCTTTAGCCCAGTGATGATTAAATGCGATATTTCGTAGTTTAACTTGATGAAGGACAAAAATGAGGGGACCAAGCACTGATCCCTGAGGGACACCAATGTGCAGTGGAGCAGTTTTTTTTTTTTTACTTTTGTTACAACATTACATCTGTTAGTGAGGCAAGAATTATAACTGCAATGCCCCATTTTCTTTTGGTGTCCCTCAAAGATCAGTGCTTGGTCCCCGGGCCTTTATCTTGAAACATGACAATCTGAGGTTAGGTGATTCGTCTGGTAAATTCAGTACAAATGTCCAGTATAACTTCCTAAAACTCTTTCATCACAAGGTCAACTTTGCCTCCTGATTTAACAGAACTTTAACCCGGTGTGATCAAACAAAGGAAAATGTCAAGAGAGAACAACAATAAATCATTTGCATAAAATGACTATTGATAATTAAAATCCTTTACTTTTCTATAAGCTGAACAACTACGGTCACTATTGCAGGTTATTGAATGGTTATGTAAAAATATGTGCAGCCGTGGCATTATCTATAGAACAAGTTTACATAATCAAGACAGATCCAGGTCAGTTATCTCAATTTTCAGCATTGTGTTGTTCACAGATGCGGTGATTTCGAAATGAAAGTATGTCATCAATATATTTCACTGAGAAAATGTGTGTAATAAATGTCGGCAGCATAAATTGTACGACTATAAAAAATGTTGAATGTTCATCTGTTGCGGAGATTCGCTACAGCTCCACCTACACACACGTCAACATGCCGACGTACAGGCTGCGCCATAGCTGTCTACTGCTGGCAGGTGCTACACAGATTTATTTTTGAAGATAAATATGACACCAGTTATTTATTTGAAGCTTCTTTGAAACCGTCGTACATTTCTAACGGAGGCATTAATTTGCATTGTGACAAGTGGAAATAGTCACGCAGGCTTTTGGAGCTTTTGGTAATCCAGACCAGTCACAATAGACGATGACTTGGTGGCACAGATGGACGCAGCAGGCTGAAGAATACAGATATAATCCTACAATTTCTTTGCTGTTTCTGCAGCCAGAATGAGTGAAATTCAATGTGCAGCAGCCAGAGAGATTACAGGCTTCTCTTTCTACAGACACTTTGGAGCAGGAACTGAACCTTCGAGTCGATTCTCTAAAGAGGTCGAGGTTTAACCTTCACACAGACAAAGAAAGAGACGCATTTCAATATAAATTGCAGATGAGAAACGGAACTTTTGGAAGATATCACAGGATTTTCTTTAATGTAATAAAATGCAGTTATCACATATTAACCAGTTTTTATTCCTTTTAGTTACTTCTTAATTCAAAGTAGTATCCAGTTTAACATCTGTGTTTTTTATATCTTCAGTTTTCTCTTTTGATTTCACCTCTGAACATCACGTAAATTAAATATTTTCATTGAATTGATGCATCAGTGGGTCCGAACACCGAATAAACAGGCGGCCAAAACACAGAAAGATTTGCATTTTCACTTGTTGTTGTGTAAATGGATCCAAAATTGTAAAGTAAACTTACAGTTGTCTGTATGTGTTAAGAGTTTCCAAACATAAAACACTGACTAAATTAAAGTAATACACTCGTCTTTGTTTTTCCAATTGTAGCATCCTCGGGCTGAAATCATACTAGCTGTATAAGTCATACTAGCTGATGGTAGGTTGGATGACTACACGGTGCGGTTGAAACATCAGACAGGTCGTGACGTTTTGACTCATTCCACGACAGCGTTTTCCTCCCAGCAGCCTCTCCAGGAAAGCAGTCGTCATGTCGCAGCCACAGCTCTGAGAGACAGGGAGTCCAGGCTCCTCTCTCACCTCTGCACAGCTGTGAAGTGGGTGTGATGTTACATCCAGCCGCTCTGCTAGCTCAAAGGGACGAATACAACGGCTTTTTTCAAAAACCTGCTGAGGAAATCTGCTTCAGTTCATTTCAGTTCACGTCGACTCGTGTTCAGGTGGATAATCTTGAAGTAGATTAATGTATTATTGTGACAACACCCGTTTTCAGTCCGACTCGAGTGACAGATTACTGTCATAAAATCAGTCACGTTGTGATAATTCCTGATGTTTCCCAGCTGTTTGGTTACTGCTTCTATTTGTTGTCGTTCGATAATAAATCCATTTCATTCAAGAAGAGCTAACTTTCAGTTTATAGAGCATCTTCCTCTGAGAGAAAAGTAAAGACAAGAAAAGGAACAAAAGTTTTGCTGCAGAATTTGATGAATGTTGTCGACCAGACAAAGCGGAGAAAGACAGAATCTGAACATCAAGATGATGAATTTCGCGAGTTGCTGATGAAGCCGTTGAATGAAAGCCCGACTTCACACCTCACTTGTATTTCAAACAGTTTGTTACTGATGAAATGATTCATCTGGTTACTAACTTGTTCAGTTTTATAAAAGATGAAGAAAAAAAAGCCCAATAAAAACAACTGAATCAGTGAATCAGTGATTGGACTGTCCCACACAAAGCTGACAGCTCTGATAAAGTGTCAGCAATGCTACAATAACAACTAAATGCACATTGGGACACATTAGTAACTTGATTAATTCAAGTAACTAGTTACTTGTTTTTCACATTGACTATTAAGTAACTCAATTACTTTTCAAGGAAATAATATCCTATCTGTTTGGCCACAATCTTGAATTAAAAACATTAACCTCTCACTCATCTGTCCTCCTCTCGGGTGTTCCTCAAGGCTTTGTTTTCAGTCCCCCCGTTTTTCCTCCCATTTTACTACAAAAACCGTAAATATAATTATCTGTCAGGATTCGGTGGGTCCGGTCCTGGCAGTTTTGTGTTTTGTGTTCTGTTTGTTTTGGTGGGTGTGGTCTTTCTGTTCTGTGTGTGGTGTTCCTTCCTCCCCCTCGCTTTTGGACAACAAAGCAGGCGCAGCCGTGTGAGAGGATAACTCGTTTCACCTGTGGCTCATCAGCGGCTCCGCCCTTAAAAGCCTGGAGCTGCCAGTCTGTACTCCTGCGATGGTAATCGTTTGTTCCAGCGCTCTTCAGTTTTTTCCTAGTGATGAGCCCAGAGCTTGCAAGTTATAGCATTGAGCCCAGACTAATCAATACTGGGTTTTGTACCTTTGGACTTTTGTTAATCTTGCCCCCCCCCCCCCCCCCCCCCACCTGCTTTTGCAGCATTTCCTGTTTCCCTGTGGACTCCCGGTCCTCGCCATCCTCTCCCATCCTGCGCTGTGGAGAAGCTTCCCAGCGGTGGTTGTCTGGGAGCTGAAGGATCCCCCTTTTTTAATAAACTTTAGATTTTTTTCCCTTTCGAATCTGTCCCACGTTGTCTCGTGTGTTCTGCAACTTGGGTCTGCCCTCCCGGAATCATGACATTATCAGCTTGAAAATGTTCTTTCAATTTGCCCTGTCGTTATTGTAAAAAGGAATCTGTTCCTAGAAATGTACCTGGTGAAGTGAAGGTTGAATTAAATTAAAAAGTTGTATTGCTATGTGGATGATAGACAGCTCTACGTTTCTAATAAACCCAACTGTACTGTGTTTTAAAACCTGGACACAGACATATGCATGTAGGTAGGTAGGTATGTGTATTACTAATACAACAACAACATCATCATCATCAGTAACCAGCTTAGAATTTTCTGCCCAGCTGCAAACACAATGACCTCTTCTGAATGTTTTGTTGGACTGTCTGAGCACCAGCACTTGACTGCATCATACATCAAAACCGATGACAAACAGAAGAAGCACGTCAGGAAGCGTTACTTCACTCACTGCGTGCGTCTGGGCCGGCGTGCAGCTGCAGATACTGCATGTCTTTGCTGTGCAGCTGCATGTTGAGTTTCTGCAGCGAGCTGTCCCGCTGCCTCAGAGCCGACTCCAGGTTCAGGATTCTCTCCACGTGCTTCTCCACCAGGGTGGTCTGCAACCCACAGAGGCGTTCACACCATTTAACAACAGATACAGAAGAATTAAAGAGGGAGAACCACAACTTGCCAGAGTCCAGTCAGTTGAACAAAACCAGAGAAATGAACCCTCATCGGGTCTTGCGTCACACACATTTTCAGTATATGTGCATTTATATCTGTGTACAATGATATCTAAGGAGTTATGTCTTCTCCTGCTGCACGGATTTAACATTTTCAGTCATTTTTTTCATAGGTGTCATATGGTGTCATATGTAACTTTTAAGTATTGTCATATTTGTGCATTAGCCGTCAGTTAACAGTCGATCTAGTATTTACTAAGTTTCTAATTAATAGGAGATCCAGCTGCTGTGTTTACTATTAGACTGATGATAGATGGGGGATGTCAAACATAGGGTTTGTGGGTCAAAACCGGCCCAACAGACGCTCCAATTCGGCCAAACCACCAAGAAAATGGTAAAAATTTCAAATAAAACGTTGATTTTTTAACAAATTTCTTGAGGGTAGCAACACAATTTTTTGGTTTTGCAGAAATATAGACAATTCCATCCCGTATAATCTGCACTGCAACAAAGAAAACTTTAAATTTAAAGGTTATTGTGGCACTATTTTACTGGTCTGGCCCACATAATGAAATTGGGCCATTTGTGGTCCCAGAATTAAAATGAATTTGACATCATTGATGTCGCTGCTGGACTGGCCGTGTTAACAATCCTCAAGATTTATGTCTTGCAAGAATCAAGGCTATTGTTCTTCTTTGATTGACTTATTTTACATTTTACATTATTTTACTGTAACATTGACTCACTCTCTTCCACTTCCAGCATCTCTGATGCGCTTAATCCTTTAATCACACTTGGCACATATTAACTGCTGAGCTCGGCAGAAATGGCATACTTCACTCTCAATGAGAAGGTTTATTATCACAGAGGGCATCCGAGGAGGCCGACAGGCGCACGGTGAGAGGGAACACGGTTTGAAAACTACCAGCAGAGGAAAACATTATGAAAAGGAGTTCATGAAGTGGGAAAAAAAATACTACTGGAATGATTATCTCATCAAAACCTTTTCATTACTAGTTGGGTTTTTTTTGTCTGTTTTCCCAAGATGGGTAAAACCTAAAAAGCATGTTTTTGGGCATCAGAGGAGAACTTTTAATGAACACCTTGTTTCTCTGAAGGACTCTCCTCTGAGTTTCAGGATTAATGAAGCCGGCTTTACTCTGAAAAGCTAATTAGGCTTCTTTGAAATGAAAAGTGCCGTCGCACAACCGGTAGAATCCCTCTGCAATGAGTCCGTGTGCTCGGCGTTTGAAAGGGTTTGCAAGGTTAAACACAAAGTTTTAGCTGAAATAAGTTTTAGTTTGAAGTGAAAACGTATTGTCTTTGTGTGCTCGTTTCAGAAAGGTTTTGCATTTACACAGCAACGGCAGAGTTTGCATTATTCATATACGTACAATACAATGAAAGAGCTCATTTTTAGTATTAACTGATTAAACAAATTGTTATTTAAAAGGTTACACATTAAAACGATCGGAAACAATAGCAAAGGATTTAAAATCTAGAATATAAACTTCATATTTGGCTGTTTTCTTAAAACTTTGCATGACCTTCATTCGCAGACAGAAGCATGAAGACTAAACGCTGCGTCACAACACCTTTTAGATTTGGTCTCTGGTTTTAGCAGAGCAGCTCCAGGAGACCTGACGTTTTATTTGAGAGCTTATTCAATAAGCAGTGAGACAGATATCAGAGTGCAGGGCCATGAAATGTTTAGAAACCATCATGGAGTCTCAATAGATGTTCCATTTTGTGTTTATCTTCTGTTCTCCTTCCACTGCAAGTTACTTTTCTCTGGGATTAATTCCAGCGTCTCACAATCCTAAACTGGATAAAGAGGCAGAGCAGGAAGGAAAAGGTCCAGAAAAAGCAAAAAGTTTGCGACAAGAGGAGAAGATAATAAACTGCAGAAGATTTTGGTGTTTTCTTCAGTGACGTAGTGAGACTCGGATGAGTGGCAGGCGGCTCTTTTAAATTGTTCATCCTGTAATGTCGCACTGCCGACTCACGTTCTCCAACAGTCAAAACTGAAGAGAGCGAAGTGGAGACGTCCCTACTTTTACTTTCTTATCTGTCAACTTTCCGACACGCTGAAATGGAAGCAGGCTTTCAACCAAACTGTTGCTGCTCAGAGACGCGTCCTCTTAATTGGAGCTAAATGAGAATCCTGAAAGTTTCCTTTTATTTCTACCTCGTGACGCTCGGTGTTGGACGTCTTGTCTGCTTTCCACGGCAGAGTGTGAAACTGCAACACGTTGATTAATGAGCCATATGGCTCGTGTGGAAAGCGACTGTAAGATAACAGATCGTCGGAGCGGTGAAGTGGAAACAGCCTCTGACCATCTTGTCCAGATCCCTCTGCATGTTGCTCTTCTCCATGTGGATCTTCTCGTAGGCCTGGATCACATCCTCCAGCTGCTCCTCGCGCTCCTTCCTCTTCTGGAGCTGAAACAAACAAAAGACTTACTTTACAAAATTATTATTATTTTTTTTTTTTTTTAGAAACTAGAGTAATGAAAACCTTAACCTCATGTTATTTAGGGTTGAATTTTGATGACTGTGCACATAGAACGAATACCTTGATATCTATTGATGTGTACAGTTTTTCAAGTCAAGGCATATACAGACAGAATCAAAGCTGCAAGCCGAGATGAACGGGCTCGCACAACCACCTATGTTGGAACGTGATGCATGTTGAGGTTTGGTGCATGTCAGCGTGCAAAACCATTGTTTTTACATGAAGATTTTAGGTGGTGCTATGGAGCCGTTTTGCATCTGAAACTGATGAAATACATACATTTTCAAGCTATCTTTTTTTCTGCTGTTGGCTTTAGCTCTGGATCAGCTGTTGGTTAGAGAGTGTGGGTGATATTTTTGTGTGTCCTGATGTGCTCCATATCTCTCAGGTTTGAGGCCACGGTATGTGAAAATATAATTCCTTAAACTTCCTCTTACCAACAGGTGGCGCTATAACTCTGAATGAACATTGGCATATGGATGTATTCGGGGCAGCACTGTGACGACACGTGGGAAGTTTCAGGCAGGTCGCAGCATGTAGAGCAGAGTTACACGTCACTTCCTGTTTCATGGCGAACCATCAGATATTCATTGGAGCGCCATGGCCACGCCCTTTGAGATTATAGTTTATATTTCTATAGATTTTTACAGTAGTCAAAGTAGCTGTTAACCTTGTAGTTAGTGTCTGATTCAATCAAAATTCTGCTGTACACTGTCGGACGTAGAAATAATTGTCACTGATTATTTAGCACGACAAACCGATTCTGCAGCCAAGCACAAATGTAAAAGGCGATAATGAGAGTATCTTAAGGGTTTTTTTGTTTTTATTTTATTTTGGGGAAGCGTTGCCTGTGTGAGCAGAGAAGAAACGACAGCGCCGCCGCCGCCGTCCTCCTCCGTCACGACGCCGTCGACAAGGCGTCCGCGCTTGGATGCCAGTTTTCCTGCAGGCATATGTTACCATAGACACGCGGGGAGCCGGCCTCTCGTCACACGGCAGCCACGTCGCTCTTTGTCCTCTCGTTTGTCTCACTGCCTCGGCAGCTGCTCCCTCTCTCATTCTCTCTGTTAGTCCGAAGTGACCAGCCTCTTCGATCAGAAGCTCTCCGCTCTCGGCGTCTCTTCATTTCACTCGATTTGCTGCATGTCGCTGTCAAACGCCACTGACTGACACTCAGCCTCTCATCACAGGACTTCCCCTCATCTTCTCTTGAGACTGTGCTGAGTATCATTGTTGAAATCATGACTTCTCCCTTCTTTCCCGTGCACATGCTGAGGTGTGAGGATTTCCGTGTCCTACATTTCCCGGGTTACACAACAGCTTAAGAGACACATTTGATGACTCTCACAATGAAACTTTTTGTCTTTTTTTTTCCCTCTGTCAGGAAGTTTGAAACCTTCCAATGAAGGAGAAAAAAAGCGCTGATATTTTGTGTTTCTCAGTTGGGGGTGGGGGGGGGGGGGGCAGAGACTGAACTTAACGGATCCTGTCTGAGCATCAGTTAATGAGACTCTGATCAGTGAAAAGACAAACACAGGAAGCTAAAACTTCACCAACAAGCTCATGTTGATGTGACGTTCAGAGACCTGAACACATCATAAAGCTGCATTTTCAATGAAAGGACAGAAACTGAGTCCTAAAACTGAGAAAGTTTCCATTTTGAAACTTCAGTCAAAAAGGCACTAACACGGGGTTCTGTATGATGGAAGGTGAAAATCAACTCTTGAGCTGATGTTAACTTCTCATCAGACCGTCACTGTGTTTGTTGATTTTGTGTTTCTGCCAACGTCACAATAATCGGCTGACTGACTCTTCATGACCAGACCAGAAACTTTCTCTGCATTTAAAATAACAGTCATATTTCATCCATTCTGACCTTTGAAGACCTTCTCTGGCAGACAGAATGCCACGTCTCTTAGCTTTTTCTTGATAATTGGCGCTGACTACTTTACCGGAAAGAAATTGTTTGTTGTGCGGCCGAGGTCGTTTCCCCGACGGAGCCCGCTCGGTGAACCGCCGCACAATTCATCACTCTGGAAAACCCAGTGTCGGCGCCCTGTGACCTTGTGTCCCGCTCTAATCGCTCCTGCTGTTCCGATAAACCGTTTTCTTCCTCGGTCTGACTCCCTGCCTTCATCTCTCTTTCGTCCTGCTGCGGCCTCGCCGCGGCCTTCTGCTGTCAGTCGTTTCTCAGAGGTATTTCCCCGAGCTCTCGTTCAGTCGGACACAGCAGGGTTACAGGAGAAGGGAGGGAGAGGCCCGAGCACATTATGGGCTCTGCTGTTCTGCTCTCGCTCTCCAGACGTTTCAGGCAGAAGCAACACTCGTGTTTGAAGCAAAAACTATCCAGTCTTTACAGAACGAAGCCTGGGAGCGGCGTCCACACACACTCTGGTGTCGCCCTGTATGATCCAATATGTCCATCTTCTGCGCCGCTTTATACAACTCAGAGGGCCGGAAGCAAATCATAGTTAATTATGGATGATGGCGAGGAAAACCCTGGATGATTCTCCAGTCGATCACAGGCCCCGTTTACACAACAAAGTTTCAAGTGAGAACACATCGTTTTTGCGTTTTCATTTTCAGAAAAGTTTCAGAAAACGTTTCTGCCATATGCCGATGTAGTTTTCATGTTGGGCCACTAGTGGGTGCTGTTTGTTTTTGTAATGAAACCATACACGCCGCAGAAAACGATATGATGTAAAGTTGGATTGTTATTCTGGCGACTGTAAACTATAAAACTACAAAGTCCCAGGAGAACATGGACTGGGAGTCCTGACACAACATTGTTCTTATTGTCCATCTACTGAGCATGTGCACAACTACTAGTTACTACAACCGTGGTACGCATGACCAGTAGCAGCGTTTCAGAAAAGTTGTGTTTCCCAGGTTAGTTTTAACAACTAGAGTCTAGGTTAGTTATAACAATGAAAGTCTAGGTTAGTTATAACGCTGAGAGTCTAGGTTAGTTATGATAACTAGAGTCTAGGTTAGTTATAACAATGAAAGTCTACGTTAGTTATAACGCTGAGAGTCTAGGTTAGTTATAATAACTAGAGTCCAGGTTATTTATAACAATGAGAGTTCAGGTTAGTTATAACAACGAGAGTCTAGGTTAGTTAAAACAATGAGAGTCTGGGTTAGTTATAATAACTAGAGTCTAGGTTAGTTATAACAACTAGAGTCCAGGTTAGTTATAGCAACGAGAGTCTAGGTTAGTTAAAATAACCAGAGTTCAGGTCAGTTATAACAACGAGAGTCTCGGTTAGTTATAACAATGAGAGTCTAGGTTAGTTATAACAACGAGAGTCTCGGTTAGTTATAACAATGAGAGTCTAGGTTAGTTAAAATAACTAGAGTCGAGGTTAGTTATAATAACTAGAGTCTAGGTTAGTTATAATAACTTGAGTCGAGGTTAGTTATAAGAGTTCAGTTCAGTGTGGTTTCAGAGCTCCATGTCCGAGAGCTGGTCCGGATAAACACATGCACACACGTCTTCCTGCTCATCTGCATGAAGCTTTAAGCTTATTTATTTTTTGGGGAAAAGAATTATCCAAGATATATAAATAAATGTAAATAAAAACTGTCCCTCGATCCTCAGAGTCTACACGTGAGAAAAAACCACAACAAACTGCATCTGCGTGAGATTTGATGTAAACATTGAGCAGAGTCTTGGCCAGGATTCATTCTAATTATTCAGCCTCTCAGAAATGGAGCAGCAACATGAAAATCCCACGTCGCACTGCACCGTGCACAAAGTGTGCTCAAAGAAAATATATAAAAACCAGCCAATCTGAGTAATTGTGCTCTGACAGCAGCTTCAGTGCTTAATTAGTTGTGGACATCTCTCCACGCGTGTCCACTATTAATTCTATTAATTCACACCAGAGGAGTGATTTCTGCCGGACGGAGGCTGATAAGGTTTTTTTTAATCCACTGTGAAATTGTGAGGAGAGGAGAGACTGTGGTGAAGCTTCCTGGTGGAGCCTCTTGTCCTGGCGTCCGCCGGTGACCTCTCACCTCGTGGGTCAGGACGTTGACTCTCTGCTGCAGCGTGCCGTTCTCTGACTGCAGCAGCGCCGTGTCTTTGCTCTCGAAGGAACAGTACGAGTTGGTGTCCTCCCCGAACTCGTTGATCATGGGGAACTGAGGGGAAGAAAAACAGGACGCGGCAGACGTCAGCGGACGTAAACTTAAAGCAATCAGCAAACTCTGTTCACTTATTTACGCTTTCTGTTTGTTGCTTCAATTCCATTTTCTTTCTGCAGTTTTTCCTGATTTCACGCTGGCGTTATTAAACATTGATCTGACACGAGCGGCGGCTTCTCTTCGACCCAGAAATCCCTGACAGGCTTTGATTAATGTCACGTGGTCTGTTTGTCTATTCATGTAAATATCTTGAACTGGATTTAAATCCTCAGAGCTTCTCGACTGGTTTCCATGCCCGATGACGACGGCTGTTTGAAGTCACTGAACACAGTGTTTTTCTCTTCTTACTTTACATGTTCTTTACGTATATATTTAGTTTTGTCATGTGATTCTCTAAACTTTTTTGTGTTTACTTAACTGTAAATAGTCAAAAATGTTCATCTTTTACACTCGGTGGTGGATTTTGCTTTGGGCAAAATGGGCGTAAACTCAACAGGGGCGTTTATTTAAAACATTTGTTTAAGTGATTGCCTTTCATTTCTAAGAGAATTAACATGCTGAAGAAATTACAAGTAAATACATCAAATAATCTGAAATACAATATGAATGACAAAATCATACGTACTCGTGGCCTGGCATGCTCACTACATCATCATCAGTGTTTGTGCCGTTTCCATGGAAATGGACGTTGTATTGTAAACGTGAAACAGAAAATACTAAAACTATGACTTTTCAATTGTCGTGTTGTGTTGGGGAATAAAACATGTAATTGAATATCATTTGCTTTACATCAGGATTTTTATGAAAAATCAATATCAATAAAATCATTATAATAACTGCAGATACCCACAGGTTGGAGTTATTATACCTTAGACCTTTCTCCTGCATTATATTTTATATATTATATCATATCTACATTATTATATTATATCTACATTAGGTCCTATAACTGACTGACATGGTAACATTTTCATGAGCTTTGTTTATCTAAGAAATGTGCTTTAGATATAGGTATGGTGTACACTTTGGTTTATATTCCTGGTGTTGACAATTTGTGCTTTTAGTGAACCATCTTCCTGTCTGCGGTGTGATGAGTACAATTAACTCCTTGTGTATCAGTAGCTGCTCTAGACAGATAGATGGAGTGACAGTGCCTTGCACGGCTGCAACCTCCAATGGTGTGTGAATGAGTGTGGGAATGGGTGAATGTGATGAGCTGTGTAAAGCACTCTGGGGCTGCTCACACAGCTGTAAGGCGCTATATAAGTGAGGTCCAGTTACCATTTTAAATGTCAATGCTTTTATGAGCTCTCGGTGATCGTAGGATTTATTTAAAAAAAAGAAGAAAAAAAAGAGTTTTCTTTTCTGAAATAAACATCCAATCAGCGAAACCACAGGAGGTGACAGAATTCTTCCTAATAGACTCACTTCAACTCATTTTCTATGAAGCAATAAAAACATTATCATGAAGGAAATCAGAAGTGCAACAATAAAACAAGTAAAATACGTGAAATATGCAGAACTGTTTGTGTCGCAGCCACATTTATACACTGAAATGATTGATTATGTAACCAGAAGTGGGAATGTGGGGGCAATGGGCTGTATCTCATTTGCTATTGTTTTACATATGAAATAAGCAATTTGTGGTGCTAAACTCTCGCAGTTAGCTGCTGCAGCAGAAACATACAGGACGGTTATATAACCACGAACCGTTCGACCTAAATGAACACATTTACATTTAGAGTGGAGACCGTAAACATGCAGGGCTTTCCACTTTCTGAGGGAGGAGATGTGATGTCTATTTGAGGAGCAAACAACCCTTTTCCATTTAGCGGAACAGAACACCTCTCTCTGCTCAGTTCAACGCTGAACATTTGCAACACGGACGGTCCTCCCATGGGCCGGAGGAGTGTCAGGAAGCGAAGAGCAAACCTCCGTCCGGCAGGAAGCAGCTCCGTCTGCGGCAGGAACACCACTCAAGACCACAGAAGAAATAATATGACTTCTGCATCTCTTCCCCTTTCAATGGCACTGCAAGTTCATTCAAGAGGTGCCGGCTATTGAGTCGTTCACTTCAAGCAAGATTTCCACTTGAAAACTGAACCTGAGTAAAACCTGAGTAAAATCAGGAACTAAGTCATAAAAATGGACGGATGATTATCTTACTTAGACATTAGTTTGCCTACTGAATGAAAATATTAGTCCCACCAATATTAAAACTATGTTCAATGTATTTATATTTTATTGTTAACTTTTTAGTTCTCTCCATGTCTCCACAAACACCAAGCTGATAAAGCTTTAGAGAATCCGAATGTATGAACATGAAACTTGTGTGATTTGAGTCAATTATTTATCAAATACAGTTGGCACGTAGGTGTGCTAATTTACTTCCTGACTCCCCATAATAATAGTTAGAATAACTGAAATAATTGGAATTGTTTATCAGAGGCGAGAGGTAAAATAATATAATAAAGCCATATTTTAATCACTAACAAACAGGCACCTCGTCTAAGTATATATGCACAGGTGTGACAGGCTCTGTTTTAAACCAACAGCTGTCTCTGGAGGAATGAGCCGCGAACAAACCTCCAGCAGCAGCAGCAGGACGGCAGCCTGAAGCCTTCAGTCACAGCTGCTCACTAAAAGGAAGCAGCATTTCTCCAAACCCCGACACGTCAAAATGAATTTACCGCGATGCTGAATTCTTCAAATCAGTCATGCAAACGCCAACAGAAACATTCATCAGTGGAGTGAGACTTCCTCCAGAATCAAAGTTCTCTGAAGATTGAATTTCCCATCAAGAGCGATCACAAGGTCCCGTGATGTAGCAGCGACTTTCCTCTTTTTTTTTTAAGCATCTTTTCAGTGTTTTCAAGCGAGTACAGCTGCGTCTTTCATAACTTTATGTTTCCAAGCCTCTCGTTCTTTCGGTTACTGAGATAGAAATCCTGCAGTACAAGTTTTCAACTCGCAATGTAAACAGAACATCTGCGAAAACTGGCTGCTGATGACTTTGAAAAAGGTCACATGAGCAAATAGTTAAAAAAAATATATGTATATTTACTCTTTGAATTGTTTTTCAGTAAATTTCAGAACTTGTCAAAATTGAGATGATGTTGACACCCGGATGTCTCCATGTTGGTACTTTGTCTCAGTTGTTTTGTTGCTGGATCTTTCTTTAAGTCATCATTCAGATTATAGAGCATCTTCCTCCTCTAACATCGAGATTATAGAGCATCTTCCTCCTCTAACATTGAGGTTATAGAGCATCCTCCCCCACTAACATCTAGATTATAGAGCATCTTCCTCCCCTCACATCAAGATCATAGAGCATCTTCCACCTCTAACATCCAGATTATAGAGCACCTTCCTCCTCTCACATCTAGAGTATAGACCATCTTCCCCCAATAACATCTAGATTATAGAGCATCTTCCTCCACTAACATCTAGATTATAGAGCATCTCCCCCCACTGACATGTAGATTATAGAGCGTCTTCCCCCACTAACATGTAGATTCGAGTATATCAGAGTTGCTGCTGTTTGAGACCTTTCCTCTCTCAACCACGTTTTTGAGTGCACTTTAATCGAAAATAGTTTCTAAATTGTAACCCGTCTTAATTCTTGAAATCTTCTCTGACTCTTTTCTTTTGTTCTTGATGTTTTTAGTTTTGACTTTATATTTTTAATATTTATAGCAGTAACGTTCTGGTAAGTTATATTCATGCGACGGCGATGACCTCAAGCAAGTTAACACAGAAATAAAAGTATTTCCAGCGGTTTGCTCTTGCATAAACGACCTAAAGTGTGTAAAACCCTCATTTAAATACTGCTTCAATACATGATGTGATATTATTCACGGGTAATATAAAGTACTATCGAGCAAACCTTATAAAACACATCCTTCCTTTACTTTTACGGCCATTTTTTGCCCACATGCCTGATGTTTGTCACCCTGCACTCTTGTACCTGAACTATATTAAGGGAATAAAACATTAAAAACAGTGCAGGAGAGCTCCAATGTCACAGAGTTCCTAGAAGAAGAACACCACGGACTAATAAGAATATTCAGGTTTTTTTTTTTTTTTCTCCTTTTAATCCTTCAATGTTCTTAATTTCAACACATTATCGCCCCTCTGCTCTTTACATCATTATCTCTTTATACGCTCTAATTTCTCCTCATTTCGTCGTGTCTGCCGGTGCCTAACCCCTCCCCACACGTCTCTCCTCTTTCCACTTCCTCTCTCCCTTTTCCCTCATCTTCTCGTCCTCCCACACTCTATCTTTACACGTCTCATCCCTTCGTTAAATTCGTCCGGCTGCAGCTCCAAATAGGATTTTTGCATCAGCTGAAATATTTTGTGGGTCTATTCCACGAAATTTGCACATCTCGGAATTGCAAGAATATTCACCATATTACTCTGTGCATACATTATTCAAAACGTCTGAATATTGGCTCAAAACAGAGTCAACGCCTCCGTTAATCCTGAATTCCGAAACTCACATGACCCAATGAAGACCTTTGACTGCCTGACGGGACGATTCCTCATGTAGAGCCACTGTTTCCCATATGATTTTGTGTCCCACCAGTGTCAGATGATGCAATTAGACGTCTCGGGGTAGTATTGGTGAACAATGAGAGAAACGATGTTCACCTAATGCTGGAGTGATTTAAAGGCGAGTGAAACAGCCAGGCAAAGCTTCCTGTTGATGAATATCGTACAATACCAACATGTTTTCCATTTTGAACTGTGAAGTCACACACCATGGTATTCTTAGTAAACTACCTGCTAAACGCGCACGAAGTGAAAGAAATCTGTTTCCATGAGCAGTTTAGCAGAATGTTAATAAATCAAGCCCAGACTCCGCTTCCACTTATTCTATAAATAACATTGTTCCTGTTTTCAGAGCCACTAAAGCGACTGATTAACATTCCTCAACAATTAATCTCAGCCTCTGACTCGATATCGAACCGCCAACCTGGATTAGGGGATGACCTATCAAATGAGCCGCAGTGTGCCTGAAGCTCAGGTGCTAGAAAAGGTCATTTCCAAATCCCAGTGCTGTGGGATTATGTCTAATCTCTACTTCTAACCATGTGGCAAAGAATCAAATGGGTTTTAAAGAAAAAATCTTAAGAAGACACGGACCCTCAGATGGACGTTCACATGCGGAGCAGATGTTCCTTTACGAGACTTCTAAATTGTTTGCTTGTTACATACAGTTTTGTTTTTTTTGTCTAAAGTCTCCAGCATCCTCAGATTATTTCTCACTAAGATCTGCTGCCTCACTGGTTTTGGCTGCAGACATTGTTGTTCTCACACTCCGGTTCTCATTCAACACACATGAAGTAACATAATAGATCCAACTACTAAGAGACCTGCATGAACGAGGAGTCTTTCTTGGTCTCACAATGCATTTGACTCGCTGGCATTTCTATTTACATCTTCCAGTTAAACCCAGCAGCCCTTTTGCCCTCTGAACACAGAATGATAATTGCCTCCTTTTGGATTTGTGTTTATTCGGCGGCTAATCCAGGATCAAAGCCCAGCGAAGCCGCTTCCCTTTCATCTTCCTGAACAATCTCACTGCCCCAATAAAACAGGGAAATGCGAAAGGGTGAGCGGGGAGCGGGCAGCTCTGTTCTGTGAAAAACATCTAATAAGTCTAGAAAAACAGGCTTGTGCGTGCGACCGACCAGAACGAGAAGAGCTGTGGTTATGAGGCAACTTAACACCATGCGACTTTAAACGTCCCTCACCTTAATCTCATAGATCTTGAGCTTCCTCTTGATGCTGGTGTTCTCTCGCTCGAGGCAGGACAGCCTCGCCTTGATGTCCTGATAGGCGGTGATGAGGGCCAAGTGGGAGGCGGAGTAGACGTCGTCGGGGGGCAGAGGCGAGGACCGCCACGCCACGCTGCCGCAGCCATCGTCTTTGAGGCCGCCGCCGTCGCCGCCTCCTCCCAGCAGCCCCAGCTCGCCGCCGCCAAACAGAGACTGCATCACTTACAGTCTCAACCTGAGCAGAGACACAGACAGTTGTTTTGTGTGTTAATAATTCAAAAGGGTGGATTGTTTCCATTCAATTAAATGTACCAACCCAAAATAACGCTTTCATAACCTGAGCAGAGGTCGGCGTTCGGTTCTGCTGCTCGAAAGAAAAAGAACAAAGCAGTTTTCATCTGAGTGCCGTCGGACATGGACACTTGATTTCAAATATTTAAAGGAAAGAGGCAGGGAGCAGGGAAACTGTTGTTTTGTCACTTCAGCTTAATGGTGGGGCAATTATTCAGTTCGCTGCGGGTGGGTCAGTGTGTAGCATGGTTTCCATTGTGTTTGGGAGTTCACAATGAAAGACAATCCTGCTTTTGTGAATACTGAGAGAAACGAAAGCATCAGACAGGGCGAGATGGTGCAAAGATGACGTGATGGTGTTCAAAGTTTGTATTGTGCCCACTTGGTGGGCAAAAGGTTTTCATCCAACTATCAACCTTCATTCACACTTCGAGCCGCCTTGATGACGTCGCCGCTCAAAACTTTCCCCCAAACAAGGAAACAGAACCTCTCCGATTTTTCCGTGATGGACCCACAACTCCTGGACGGTCAATCTCCTGCCACCTTGTTTAAGAAACTCTTATATCCATCATCTGACACTAAACATGATCTGAAGTTCTGGACGATTAATGACGGTGGAGAAGTGGACCGACCTGTCAACACAGAGAGCTTTGCTTTCAGGCTCAGCTCACGTCTTAGTAAACAATCTGCTCCAGCAACCTCGTTACTGCGGCAAATTTCATGATCCATCCTACCATCTCCGGTAAAAAATAAAAGACCCCGGGATACCTGAACGCCTCCACCTGGTGGAAGACTCTCACCTGAAGAGAACTGCAACTGTTCAGTCCAATTTTGGATCGAGTTCATTCTGCTGCTTTAACTCATCAGTGTGACACATGAGGCTAAATAAAACGAAGTAAAATGGTATACATTAGGGGGAAAAAACATTTGTGGGAGTGTCCTTTTGCCCTGAAAGATATGTGTGTTTATATTGCCACTACAAAGCTGCCACTAACTTAAAAAAACAAACAAAAAACACCCAACTCTGCAACTCAGACATTATGTCTTGGTGGCCTCCATCCTGAGAAGAATTGTGTGGTGTCTCTCACACCAGGATAGTCCTGGACTGGGTCCGATTGGGGGGAACTTTTCACACGTTGGTGTCTCGGGGAAACGAATACTGAGCAGAGAGGAAGGAAAGCATGACGAAGAAGAAACACGGCTCATTCACTGGCCCAGACCAAAAGCGGAAGTTCCGCCCCTTTAGCCAGTGGTGGCAAGGCTCATTAGCTCATGGCTAATGGGTAGCCAAAAGCAACTGCAATATCTAGTCTTCAGACCAGATATCAACGTTTGTCTTCCTCACTTCTTCTTCCTCATGACTTCACGTCTGCCCATGAGATATTTTCCAACTTTTTACTGGAAAGTCCACTGATAGTCCCTGACGTGTTCAAATTGCAAGAGACCCAGGTTTCCAAGTGGACCAGAGTTCAATTGTTTGATCCGGATCAGAGTTCAGGGGATCATTCACCCCAGACCAAACGAAGCAGAAGTCTCTGAAATAAACTCTGGACCGGATCAAACAGGGCTGGTGTGACCGCGCCCTGAGGCTTTCTGAGTCAAGGTTCATCCTCCTACAACCTAGTCTGGACGGTAAAAGACACAAACTATGTCTTCTTGACAAAATGAGGGGGAAAACAAAAGTGTTCAGTGAAGATTTTGTCTGTAACCTTCATCGTTAAGTCAATTAGCAAGGCTCGCTAACGCCTGTCTTCTACAGTGATTTAATGTTGCATTGCCAAAATATTTCTAAACTGCAAGCAGGTTTCCTTCTTTCTCTCAGTCTTCACCCAGACTTCGGGTCTCTTGAGAGCCGAATGTTCCCGGGTTTTTTTTTTAACATATTTCAAGTGGTATTACTTTCCATCTCTTCCATTTCATACACAAAAACCTGTGATGTACCTTGAAAACTCTTCTCAGCCTGCTTCTACACTCTGCCGTGCAGAATAGCGATAATGTTTCCTGCAGGATTACTGTGTAGAAAATAGTCATTTGAGTGCATGAAATCAGAGGAAAATTTGAGTCTCAGACTGAACCTTTGTGCCCGAATTGTTTATTGTTTCAAACTTTCCACTTTTTTTTTTATCGCATCATGAACAACACTTTCTTCTATCTGCATTTACATGACATTAACATTTCATTGTACATTATGTATCAATTTTTGATTTTTATATTTTTACTTTTAGCTTTTAACTTTACATTGTTACAACTTTCTTTTGCATTTTTTGTATTCAAGAAAATGTGAGATCTGGTCTGTTCTAGCAGAAACTTTACCCTTAAATGTGCTGTCATAATGATAATATAGAAGTTTATATAGAACTCTTGAATCCCTGCAGGACCTGATGACATAACATGCAACCTTATTCAGCCACTTGTTAGCAGCCTCCTTTTTTTAAAGACTCTTTAAAACTTAATACATCAAGAGTGGAGCTTTAACGTGAATATTTCATGACTGAGAATAAAACCTTGAAAACGTTCCAACCCCTGTGCCGGCTGCATTTCAGACACTTTCTGGGGTCAAAGACCACCAAAGATCACAGGGGCGGCGTCGAACTTAAAGCAGACCTGGGAAAATGTTTTTACATTCTGCTTCCAGGTTCCTGCTTTCAAAAGTTTCACGTTCATATAGCAACGTTTTGAAAACGATGTCCATTTCCATGGAAATGGTAGAAACGCTGAAAACGATGTGGTTGGAGACGGAGCCTGAGCGTTTTCAAAAAGTTTAGTTTTCAGTTACGCTGAGCACTGTTCAGGTCCAGAGACTTGTAAAATGTATTTTTGTCAAAGAAGAAGGGAAAAAAAGAAGGCACATACTGTAAATTAGGTATGAAAATCACAAAAAAAATCAAATCAACATGTAAATCCAGAGGCAGTGTTCCTGCTTCATTACTTTATCAAAGTCTATTTTTGGGTATCTGTGCTTGAGTATTTGTTTGTTTTTCATTTTCAAATGTGAACAAGTTGTATTAACAATGGCTGAATATGAAATTAAGTTCAGTTGTAATTAATTGTACAAGAGCCGTTGCTCATAATAAAGCTGCTGTATGCATGTTCGACGTATGACAACTGTACTAATGTGTTTCTGTGCACATGTGCATCCATGTACGTTCAGATCACCAGCAACGTGTTCGGTTTCCACACAAATGCATCAAGTAGCTCACAACCATGAACTTACCTTTGCACCTCTCTTTTGAAATGAATGCATTATTTTTCTAGTGTGAACTCCCCGACGGGAGCATGAGTAAGCAGCGTGTGCGCTGTCGCCTATATGTTAATCAGTCTGATTTACATATGAGCTCGTTCTGGTTGACGGTACTTAAAAATACATGAGCTTCGACAGCCTGCGCTGCTCCACCAGCATGATGAATGAGCTGCTGGTTAGCTGACCCCACCCTCCCCCACCCCACACCCCGGACTCTGGGCGATGCTGTCAAACATGATAAATGACACCTGTGATGTCACTTCCCCGTTTTTAATTGAGCCACCACTAGGTCACATGCTCGGGAGTCGTGGTTTGATTTACAGGTACTGGAGGAGTTACACAACAGCCCGTTGATTTGATGTATACTGGAATGGATGCCTCCCTGACTCCCAGCATCGCCTTGTGAGTCAGCGATTGCCTACTGAGCTATTTTCATCTGCTCCCTTCCTCCACGGTGCTATTTTTCTTGTGTTCCGAGAGCGAGGGGAATAAAGCCTCAGCCAATCGACGGCTCTTGGTTTTTTTTTCCCTTCCTCACACATACACACACACACACACACACACACACACGCACGCACGCACGCACGCACGCGCGCGCGCACACACACACACACAGGTCCTCGGGCAGCTGGCAGGGGACTGGCACGGTTTGATCAAACGATCCCAATGAGCATTTCACTGCTGTTTCTGTGTGTGTGTGTGTGTGTGTGTGTGTGTGTGTGTGTGTGTGTGTGTGTGTGTGTGTGTGTGTGTGTGTGTGTGTGTGTGTGTGTGTGTGTGTGTGTGTGTGTGTGTGTGTGTGTGTGTGTGTGTGTGTGTGTGTGTGTGTGTGTGTGAGCCATCAAGCCCAGTGCATTTTTCTCAGGCAAACATGACTACGAGGGACACATCATATTTTGCAGGATGAGAATAAAAAAATATTTTTGAGGGATGAAATGCAGGATAAACGTAGTGGCACAAACAAATAGTTTCCTCCTAATCTGTGTTTCCATTGGCTGCGGGTCAGATTATTATCAGTATTAAAATAAAAATAGCACCAATATGAAGTCTTAAACTTAGTTTTGATTAATAACGTTTTTTTTTAATATGAGATTGCCTGCAAAATTCCCTCCCTATAAGGAGGCAGAACTGTACAGTCATATTACATATAACTTGAATCTCCTCTATGTAACATGCAGCTGGAGCATGGGAGTCTCGGGATGGATCTTGCTGTTTAAAAAGACAAGCTTCATCCATTTATCAGTATTCACAAACAAATCAAATCCAAGAGCTTTCTGGAAACAGGCTTTCAGGCTTCCTCAGAGGACTGAAGACAGATTATTGTTTTCTCGACCAAAGATGTGTTGCTAATTGTGTATTTCAGTGTATTGTAATCATAATGGAGGAAAGGCTATTGCCCAGCATGATGTGTTTAAATAAATCCATCATTGAAATGACTCCTTCATAAAGCCTGTGCTGCACAGGGCCTGAATATCCCGAGCATCAGTGGAAGTCATGGCAGCTCGGTCAAGGCCGGCTCTTCCAGAGATAACAGAGTCCGGATCAAAGTGGAAACTGCGGGAGTGAATGTCCCCACAGACTGATGCTTAAAGCTGGAGATGCAGCAGCCGCTTTCCTTTTCCACCTTCATCCCCCCGAGCGGGCGAACGTATCTCCCTGTTTCTGCCTCCTGACTCCTACGAACCTCCTCTCTTAGATCACCTGTGATGTCCAGTCTATAACCACCAGTCAGATTAATGTAAGCAAAAGTTAAATTAGTATAGTTGGTGGAAAGTGAAACCTTTCTTTTAGTCATGAAGGTTATAGACTCCTGATTTAGACAAATATAAAAGAATCCAACAACGAGACCATCGATGTGAGAAGGATGAATATAAATGATGAAGTGAATATTCAGCACTGTGAGGTCCATTAAACTGGAATTGGCTGCATAAATCTAAAAAAAACAGAACTTCTCCAGCAGATTGAGACAAAACAGGAAGATAGTTTTAGAGAACACACGTCACCAACTTGTACCCGATGTTAGTTTTTATTAAAATACATGGTTTGTCTGCTTGACTGCAGATGCAAATTTAAAAGTGTGAAAAAGAAATAAAACAGCTTGCACAAGCAGGTGGTGTCATTTCAGTGATGTGGAAGAAAAAAACCCTCCTTCACATTTGGAAATCTAATTTTATCCGCGTTAGGGCTCACCGACTCGCCAACAATTGCAAGTGAAAACGCAAAACTTTAGTTGTGTTTTGGGCATCAGTTTACGCAACAACTGTGCTCAGAGCCAGGCAGTTTTATAGTTGAAAGTCACTGTTATAACAATCCAACTTGGCCGTCTGTCCATATGAACGTCCATTCTTAATGTTTAGAACAGATTGTTGCATGTGTGTGTGGCTTCATTACTGAAACCACAACTGCACCAACTCTTGGCCCAACATACTAACTACATCACTTTCAGCATCTTTGCCATTTCCATGTGAAAAGAACATGAAAATGTGTCTGTCCCAGCCTCAGTCCCCTTCAGGGCAGGAAGCTGAGAGAGTCGCTGGAAGCTGCAGGAAGCTGACCGAGTTGCAGGAAGCGACAGGAAGCTACAGGAAGCTGAGAGAGTCGCTGGAAGCTGCAGGAAGCTGACCGAGTTGCAGGAAGCGACAGGAAGCTACAGGAAGCTGAGAGAGTCACAGGAAGCTGCAGGAACCTGCAGGAAGCTGTGAGAGTTGCAGGAAGCTGCAGGAAGCTGAGAGAGTCAAAGGAACCTGCAGGAAGCTGAGAGAGTTGCAGGAAGCTGCAGGAAGCTGCAGGAAGGTGTGAGAGTTGCAGGAAGCTGCAGGAAGCTGTGAGAGTTGCAGGAAGCTGCAGGAAGCTGAGAGAGTCGAAGGAACCTGTAGGAAGCTGAGAGAGTTGCAGGAAGCTGCAGGAAGCTGCAGGAAGGTGTGAGAGTTGCAGGAAGCTGCAGGAAGCTGAGAGAGTCGAAGGAACCTGCAGGAAGCTGAGAGAGTTGCAGGAAGCTGCAGGAAGCTGCAGGAAGGTGTGAGAGTTGCAGGAAGCTGCAGGAAGCTGTGAGAGTTACAGGAAGCTGCAGGAAGCTGAGAGAGTCGAAGGAACCTGCAGGAAGCTGAGAGAGTTGCAGGAAGCTGCAGGAAGCTGCAGGAAGGTGTGAGAGTTGCATGAAGCTGCAGGAACCTGCAGGAAGCTGAGAGAGTTGCAGGAAGCTGCAGGAAGCTGTAGGAAGGTGAGAGAGTTGCTGGAAGCTGCTGGAAGCTGAAACTTGCAGGAAGCTGCAGGAAGCAGAGCGAGCCGTCAGGACGGCTCGGTGGGCGGACACATCTGATCGCTGTCAGACTCGGGGACAAATGGTAAAAAACCGTGTTTGTGTGAACCTCCTCCTCCACCAGAAGGGAGGTGGGTGACATCCTGGCAGCGGAGGACTGGAGTGATTATCAGTGTTCTTGTTCCCTTCAGGAGACGACGGGTTTCTCAAACACTGGAAATGAAAAGCACTCTGGTTGGCATGTTTGGTAATAATCTAATGACTGGTTAATAATCTAGAATCACCCCTGATGTGAAAAAAGTGAGTATTTTAAAGTGGTTCAAACGTTCTCATTCATCACAACATCTGACAGCAAACTTATGTTTTTTATTTCACTGAGAGATTAACTTCCTCCCTCTAACTGATGCAACTTTATCCAGATTATAGAGCATCTTCCTCAGTTTTCTTCTATTTAGGATGAAATGATGTTTAATGCTGATAATGATCAGATTACGGCTGAAATCAGCAGCTGCTCTGAAGCCTAATCTGAACATGTTGGGTAGAAACAGCTGCAGCTGGGCGCCGCGACGGAGCGAGCAGAGTGAAAAAACACCTGAAGAAGAGTCAGGAAGACTTGACAGCACTTTGTGGGTTCATCGCTCTAATGCTGCAGTTAATCATTTAATCCGGCAGTAATCTGGTACACACATTGATTCCATGTGACCTTTTAGACTAACTGCATACGCGGCTCCATCACTGTTTATTTTTTTTGACGAGTCTCATCTCTGCGGGGCGGCATGGCTCCCGATTGGAGGGTTACAGGTTCGATTTCCATCTCCGAATGCCAAAGTGTCCTTGAGCAGGACACTGAACCCCAAATTGCTTGCAATGGACACACACACACACACACACACACACTCCATTGTTATGTGAATAAATGTAGTGTTTTGAGACCGCTCACCAAGTTAATAAGCACTTTAGAGGTGAAATCCATTTACTGCTTATGTACAGAGCAGCCATGTTTCTCTTCAGCCTGCCTGGCGTTGCACTCTCCTTCCTTAATGTGTCTCCTACCAGCTAAGACCAAATCACAGGTTTGTTTCACCGGGAAACGTACTAATACTCATGAGTCACAGCGTTCACTCGCCGTGATGGCGTGCATGCGTGTCCTGCTCGCTCTCTGCATCAGTGACGACCTCGTGAGGCCGTCGTTAATGGCGGGGGCTAAATGAAGTTGGACTTTGATTGCAGCCGAGGGAAAGTAGAAGTCATCGTTATCTGGACCTCTCTGTCTTTTCCTCTCGGGCAGCTTTGACTCCCGTTTCAGAGCGAGAGGAATCCAGGGCCTGGATTGGTTGTGGTAATAACGAGGAGATTAATGTCCTTTGTGGGGAAAGTTCTCATAGAAAGTCCACATGAAGTTTTTTTTAACGCTCAGGGGGAGCGGCGGTGAACTGCTAAATACCAAGATGGATGAATGGATGGGGGCGAGAGAAAAAGAGAGAGAGTGGAGGTGTGTGTGTGTGTGTGTGGAGGTGGGGAAGGGGGTGGCGGGGGATGGGGTGGGGGGTGGCGGAGGGTGGGGTCGGGGGGTGGGGGGGATTGACGGTTTGCTTCTTCAGCTTCATTGGAAAGAGAGATGAGGAGAGAAAGAGACGGAGGAGACAGAAAACAGCAACACAACTCATTGTCTCCATCGTGCCCCTGCCATCAATCTCCCAAACGACATCTGCCTTACACACACACACACACACACACACACACACACACACACACACACACACACACACACACACACACACACACACACACACACACACACACACACACACACCCGCCTGCACACACGGCTGATCCTCCGGTAATGAATCATAGAGCAGTATGGCGCGGCATTTGTTAGAGGTGGTGTTTTTCTCTCCTGACAACCTGTGTGTGTGTGTGTGTGTGTGTGTGTGTGTGTGTGTGTGTGTGTGTGTGTGTGTGTGTGTGTGTGTGTGTGTGTGTGTGTGTGTGTGTGTGTGTGTGTGTGTGTGTGTTGGGGGGGTGGTATATCTTCATCAGCCTTAAAAAAAAACAGCAGGTTTGTGGTAGTTTTTCATAAAAAGTCATAAAATACTCCAAATGTAAATATTTTCATCTTATATCACACTTCTGTGTATAGCAGTGAAATTATCATCAAACATAAAAATCACAAACCTACACGGAGAACATGCAAATTCCACTCGAACCAGACATATTTCCACCGTGAGGTGGCAGTGTTAACCACCGCTCTTCCATTCCCTCAGATTACAGCGAGGGATTACAGCAATTTCTTTGGACCCAACCTTCATTTACTTCAGAGTTTTTCTTTTTAAAGAAAGACAAGCAAACAAATAGAAGAAAACCAATGAACAAAGCTAATTTAATTGTGTGAAGTGCAAACCACTACACCAAATAAACAGTCGGATTCAGTTTACACAAGTTTAGTTTTCTCTTGTTATAACAACTATAAGTCATTAAATCTCACGCTGAGGCCCCGATCACATGACAGCTTTTTCAAGTGGAAATGCAAAAACATTCATTATGTTTCTGGTGTCCGTTTGCACGGCGACGGTGCTGGGAGTCACTGAAAATCCCTTTTTGCAAACTTTTTGAACTTTTCAAAAATGTTAGAAATGCTTCGTCTTTTAATCGGGAGAAAACACAACTGGACTGGTGGCCTAGCAATGACACTACATTGTTTTCTGCAGTTCTGCCATTTCCATGGAAACGGACATCGTTTTCAGAACTTGATCGATTTTCCCTGATGGAGACAATAAATACTTTCTTATCATAACATACATCAGTGACTTCGCTCTCTCAGAGAGCAGGCAAAACGTCACCCTCACTCTCAAAGGGCCAAACTATGACCGAGCACATCGGCTACAAACACCCAGAGGCAATATGGCAGCTGATATAATAAGATGGATTATACATATAAGATTTTAATCTGCATGCATTCTGCTGGGAACGAAGACGATGATTCAATAATCTGGAGTCATTTTAATTCTTACCTGGTTCAACTCGCCTTATAATCCAGTAAACTGTAACATCAACAAATAACATCAGTTCATTTTTGTTAAAATGGTTCATGAGCATTGAAATATTCAGACTGGTGCTGCTTATGGGAAACCAGATGTACACGTCTCTCTAGTCAAAGCAATGTTGGTGGATGATGCTGCTCCAGCAGATGAATGAATGTTTTCCAGTGCAGCACGACTGCTCCAATAGGAATCTCTCTTATTCTGTGAAGTGGTAGAAAGCAGAAGAGATCCTCTTCCAGTGCAGCGCTGACATAATGAGTCAATTAGCGAACCAGTCTGACGGACAGTTTTAGTTTTTCCTCTGACATTTTGACTGATGAATATTTAAAACCCTTTACTATTTCCATTCACTCGTAATGAAAATAATTGCGCTTGTTGCCGAAATAATTTCAAGCTTTGTGATGCCACATTGAAAGCTCGGCAGGAAGTGATGGATCTCATGGTTTATTCAAGAAGAGTGTGTAGTCTTTCTTTCATTTTTTTTCTTAAAGACGTAGCGCAGTGTGGTTTGTGGTTTTACGCCACAATCCAGTACGTTTCATAACCTGCTGCAAGGGAGGATCAGGTGGCGGCGACAGTGTTGTAACGCAACGCGCTACAGCGTGTCATGGCGTCCTTGAATTATCAGATCCCAACACACACACACGCACACACACACACACACACACACACACACACACACACACACACACACACACACACACACACACACACACACACGCACACACACACACACACACACACACACGCACACGCGCACACACACACACACACACACACACACACACACACACACACACACACACACACACACGCGCACACACACACACACAGAGCGATGCCAGCCGGAGACCTTGACAGCTGGATGGGCTCAGATCATTTCAGTGCCAGTGGCCCTGACTCGTACTTGGCTCCCACTTTTCTCTTGTTTCCCCAGCATCTGAAGGCGTGAGCGCTTCACAGAACATCGCATCCTCCTCCACTGTGTCTGTTCTGCTGTCAGGCACTGACTGAAAGACAGGCTGAAGGTTCGACCCGCCGGGATCGTACACACACACACACACACACACACACACACACACACACACACACACACACACACACACACACACACACACACACACACACACACACACACACACACACCCTAACACATCAAATGAAACCGTGTGGTGTGACAAAGAGGCATGAAGAGGAAAAAGGAAAGGAGAGCACATGGAGACAGAACTGGAAAACCACGAAGGCTTAACTCGCATAAAATCATCTGGAGTGGAAATTTCTCCGGGCAACAGATGCATGTTTAGCGCACCAGAGGAGCACATGTAACGAACATGCAACTTCACTGCGGTGTATCGCGTGGCTTCATGCTGATATCAATGCCTTCACATTCCTTCATGAAGCTTCTTTAATTCAATCACATCCAACATCTGATGATATCAAAACATTTACACACTTTAAACTGTGATCAACAGCAGCCTGACACCATTATCTCAAGGTGGTAACGTCTATAGAAACCTGCTAAGCACAGAAAATCTAATGTTTAATAGGCTGCAAATGCTGATGAGACAATATGTGGCTGCTGATTAATTAATGGCTGGTGGAGGTGGAGGGTGGAGGGATGGGGAGGCGGGGATTGCTGGTTGAGTCCAGAGACATGATGATGTGGGAGGGAAGAGAGAGCAGCGGCTCGGATCAGAAAGAATACATGATAGACGTGAGCATTGCATTGTGGGAGCAGTGTGTACGGTTCCCATGGTGTGTGTGTGTGACGTCATCTGTACTCTATAGACCTCTGCTGGCTGAGGTGACATGAATAAAACAGGACTGTGTGTGTGTGTGTGTGTGTGTGTGTGTGTGTGTGTGTGTGTGTGTGTGTGTGTGTGTGTGTGTGTGTGTGTGTGTGTGTGTGTGTGTGTGTGTGTGTGTGTGTGTGTGTGTGTGTGTGTGTGTGTGTGTGTGTGTGTGTGTGTGTGTGTTGCCCCGAGCTGCACATGTGCCACTTTGTCACGGCCTCACTACATTATTGTAATGAAAGTTGCTGCCCTTGGTAAAGGACACGGCTGCTCAACTGTTGAGGTTCTGCTCTTTTACTCCTCTTGTATCAACACATACTTCACTTTGTGTGTGTGTGTATAAATGTCCAGTGCGCGTGCAGGTCAAACCTCTTACACACACATTAAACCCACAGAAAACAGACCTGACAACATGCTGACATGTTAAAAATGGGATTGGGGGGTGGAGGGACAGGGGGGGGGGGGGGGGTAACAGTAAGCTGTCCTGCCTCCTCGGGCCTCATTTAACTCTTCATTTTATTTGTTGAGCAGCTCAGTTTCAGTTTGGGAGGCTAATCTTGTCTCAAGTTCATCCGGCTCACTTTCTTAGTTCTGCTGCTGTAGGTTTAGGCCTCATTCACACAACAACGTTTCAAGCAAAAACACATTACTGTCGCATTTCCATTTCTGAAATGTTTCATTTAGAAAACGAAGTTTGTTGCCGCAGAAAGATTGAAAACGTTGTAGTTAGGATGCCGGGACCCGAGTTCGCGCTGTTGTTTGTTTGTGTAATGAAACCACACACACACACATGCAGCAGAGAACAATACCCTATAAACATGAACAATGTCAATACACGAACATTCTAGTGGACAGATGACCAACTTGGATTGTTATTACAGTGACTGTCAAAATAACACTAGGAGAATATGGACTGGGAGTCCAACAGTGTTCTGATTGTCCATCTACTGAGCATGTGCGGAACAACTAGTTAATATGGCCGTGGTGGCCAGGACCAGTAGCACTGTTTCAAAAAGTATGCATTTCCCCCCCGTTTCCATGGTGACGGAGTCATGGTGTTTTCAAAAAGTTCAAAAAAGCACCGTTGTGTAAATTCGCCTCAAAAATGCAACGAAGGTTTTGCGTTTTCACTTGAAAGCGTTGTCGTGTGAACGGGGCCTAATGGTCTCTTAGTCACTTTCTTAGCTCAGCTGCTTTAGGTTTGGACTGCTGCCAGACATTCTTCCCTCCACTGACCTGCTCTCCTCTCTTCAGTCTTCACTTTTTAACAATGAGCTGATATTTTACATGCGGTCACATAAGCGTCTCGGTCTCAACATTCGATATTGTCTTTATATATTAAATGTGTCTGTTTGAAATTGGTTTTAGTTAAATATTCACTCATCGCACTGGTTTCTCAATCAGCAAATGACTTAATCATCTGACTATTTCGGCTGTGCAGAGCCGGTTCGAGACTGAGGAGAAGAAAGTGACGGGGGTCAGTGGAGCTCCTGCGTCAGTGTTTGTCCTGCGGAGGTGAATCCAGCCGCGTGTGACAGCGGGTTAATCCGAGGGTCACACCGGCACAGTGGTTTCTGTCTGAAGGATATCGAGACGCACGGGCCGAATCACAGCACTTTCACACAATAACTGTGAGGGGAAAAGAACATTCCAGATAACTACACTTCAATGCGTGTTTAAATTCAGAATATTCTGAGTTTCATTGGTGTTTCTAAAGCCAATTTTTGCATCCAGGCACTCAAACAGGAGCTGGATGTTGGTGGTTTGAGGCAATTTCACTCTAAATCTTCTTTTTTTTTTTCATTATCTGTGCTGGATTTTCTTTTGTAAATCCGAACCATACGCATGAAAACGGTTTCCTATTCCATTATGCCAAACACAACTTTTACTTGTACTCCGTCCATGTAAACTATCTGTGTGTGTGCGCATGTGTGCAAGTGTGTGTGTGTGTGTGTGTGTGTGTGTGTGTGTGTGTGTGTGTGTGTGTGTGTGTGTGTGTGTGTGTGTGTGTGTGTGTGTGTGTGTGTGTGTGTGTGTGTCCAACCAAGCAATCTGTTTTCAGCACATCTTGAGAAAAGCAACAAAGGGAGGACAATATGTGCAGGATCAAACCCAATAAAAATCTGTTTCAGATCAGATTCAGATTCAGTGTTTCAGCTCTGCTGCAGCTCACAGACGCGTTGCGTGGATATAATCAGCGACTGTCAGACACACGTAATGAAATAGAATTGAGCATCTAAGAAAAGCTGAGCTTCCACTGAAACTCGTGCAATTAGCTCTAAACTGTCACACATATGTTGTACTCGTTCAAAGTAGTAATTTGGGTTGAAAGCCAAGTCGTTGCTTCACATTGAAATGCTATTTTGGACCCAGAGGCGCGAATCTGCTGACATGTGTTCATTAGAGACTAAAAAGCGTCGTCGGGCAGATTAGTTAGAGAGTCGTGTATCTGCTTGAGCATTATATGGTTTGAGTGAGTGTGATTACATTTCCGTTCATCAGTTTGATTCTTCTCTCACGCACAAAAGCCTGACGATTTAATGGTTTGAAATGACAAACGCCGGCGTCTCTTCTCTTCTCCGAACGATAAGGGACGTGACACACGCTCTGCGGAGACGAGAAGCGGGAGTTAACCTCCAGCAGGGTGACCCCGGGGGAAGACGTGGACATGCAACACAAACGAATGCAGTGGAGGGGGAGATGAAGAGGAACAGGTGGAGGTGGAGGAGTCGATGGCCGGCTACACCGCGCAGACACAACGAGGCAGCGGACTTGTTAGACCACGAACCGTGACGTTCCAGTTCACGTGCCTTTGCAGACGTCACACAAACAGACCCACGAGGAAAAACAACGAGCAGCAACGCTCGCCGTCTCACGCAGGGAGGCTTTGCTCATTTTCACCACACAAAGGCCACAAGAGTAGCAGCTTTTGTCATCGAGCTCAGAAATAGAAGACGCACACCAGACCTTTGACTCAGACATCAACAGCAGCGCTTGAAAAAAAAACCCCTGCAAAGTAGTATGATAGTAGAAACACGGACCGTTAACTCTCTGAGCTGCTCTATTTTTTGTATTTTTTAGTGGGACGATGTGTCACGCGTTTCGCATCTTGTACTGTCCACGGTAACAGGAGGTTTGGCAAATACGCAGAGAAAAGGTGGGTTTTTTTTTTGTTTTTAGAAGCGTTATGTAAGATATTTTATCCCAGTGTGAAAAAATAATGAGTACGAAGACGGATCCTCCACAGGTGTCGATAGTATTGCATTGATTTGCAGTCGGAGGAATAATTTCATTTTGTGTCCTGCTGGTGATTACTGGCGTTCAGCACACTTCCCACACACACACACACACACACACACACACACACACACACACACACACACACACACACACACACACACACACACACACACACACACACACACACACACACACACACACACACACACACACACACACACACACACACACACACGAGCGAACACAACCAAGGACTTCCTATTTCAGATGCTAACCCGCTATTTGGTCCCTCAGTTTTACATTTTAGCCTATTTCTGTCCACAACCATTCAGAAAAGACTCGATTTAAGTACGATTTGTAACAGCCTGCATAAAACACTTCAGAAACTACTGACCAATTATTATTATCCAAATAGAAATCAACACCCAAATAAAGATCTTCTGTAAAAATATGCACAAATACAGTGAGAAACTAAAGAGTATAGAGATAAATAGAAATAGAAACCAGCACCATTTCTATATAACACAAAAATGTCCATTCTAATGTCTGTAAGTGTGTATTTTTTTTTTACAGTGTGTATAAAATACCCTGAAATCTGAAGTGGTGTAATTAGGAACCACATCAGTTTGTGCCAGTATTTTCAATCTGGCTAATTTTCATCTGCTCCCCCCTGGCATGATTTGTTAAGTTCCCCATTAACAAAACAAAGAGGAGGAAAACATGGCAAAATTAACTGCTTTTTTATTTCTTTTTCTTAAATAATGTTCCTCAGTGTTTGTTCCTTCTTTCTCTCAGCGTTGACTCATGGAACCCTCCCCCCCCCCCCCCCCCCCCCCCCCCCGGGGCTCAGAGTGCACTCGCTGTGGCCATGTTTGCATTAATATTAACATGTTGGAGTCTGCGTGAGCAATTAAATGTGCTTCAAAAGAAAACGCAGGATTGCATCTGCCCTTTTGGAGCAACTCGAACATGCTCATGGCCATATTTTGTGTAATTTCAAAGGTTCAGACAAAGCAGCTAAAGTGTTTCCCCGGCAAAGTGGACGTGAAAACAAAGGTAGAAAAACAAGCATCAGAATCACAATGCTGGCTGCAGTATAAAAGAGAATTTTCTGAACATTTTGTGGTTCTGTCACTATTGAGTTGAACGAGAGTGTCCTGCCTTCTGTTCAGTAAATCGACCAAAGAGCCGACTTCAAACGGGCCCCTGCCTCTGTTTCCTGAGCTCAAGGATAAATAACAGCTAATTGGATTTTTGGGTCTTGATGTATAAAATCCTAACCTACTTTGTGTTTTTGCTCCAGTCAGCAGTTTCTCCATCTTTCCTGTTTAAGTGACAGTGATTGAACTTGTCTTTGCACTTTTTGACACTGATTCACAAGTACGAAAAACATTTTGCAAGCTGTACGGTGTATAATTGTTTGTTTGTGACGAATAAAGGATTGACTTGACAATTTTATTCAGCATTTCCTTTCAATATGAGCCCATATAGCGATAATACGTCCATTATTTTCCACCCATATGTGTGGGAGTGCTTGCGTGCGTGCGTGTGTGTGCGCGCACGTGCGTGCTTGCGTGTGTCACACACTTCGTGACACTTGGATGTGTCTGAATTGCATGTCCGCCGCCACTTCGCTGTTAAGCTGCATCATTTTTCTCGTGTGACTCGGAGTCCGTCAGGATTCCTGCCGCACACTGAAACGGCATTTATGGATTTAATAGATGTCCATCCACCCATTCCATCCATCCATCCATCCATCCATCCATCCATTCCATCCATCCATCCATCCATCCATCCATCCATCCATCCATCCATCCATCCATCCATCCATCCATAGCAGACTAAGTTGACAGGTATGGTGTAAAGCTTCATCCAATCAATGGAAACATCACCTCAGAGTGATCAGAACCCACCTGTTCAAACCTGCTTTTCCTTTCCCTCTTCATTTCATTATGTATTGTTACCTTCTTTACTTCCTTATTTTTCTTTGTTTATGTTTCTCCTATGTGAAGTGGCTTTGAGTTTCCACAAAACCACTGTCCAAGTTTGATGTATTATCATTATTATTATTATTGTTATTACAGTTAATAATATGTTATCTTGCAGTTAGAAATTGTTATTTATGTTCACCTGACGGAAGCAGAAAGCCAACAAACTGTTGGTGCTCCTGAACAAAACACCCATATCTTCGAGGTTGTAAATACAAAAGAGTCTTTTATAAAGATGACACACTGCCGGTCTGATTCTTGGGGCTCGATGTGCATCACCCTCTCTGATGTCAGCTGTTTTTCTACGACACCTTTATTGTAAATCTCTGCCCTGTGGCTGCATCCTGCTGCAAACACTCAGATTGTCCCGCAGGTGAGCGGACACTTGATTCCAACACTTTGTGAGTTCAAATCTGACTGCAGACAGAAGTCGGCCTTGTTCTATAAGCAGTTGTCAATATGTATGACTTTGCTCATTTCGCGTCTTTCCTTTTCCAAAAGGTTTGACTTCTCCAGTACAAACAGGACAACAAGTCCATAAAGTGCTGATTGAAGAACATTAAACTCGACAGGCACTTAAGTGTTTTAAGATTTATTAAGCTGCTGCAACAATGATTTAGATGCAACCAAAAAGCATTTTGAAATCTTTTACGTTTTATAAAAGTAACTTTTCCTCAAGTATTACAATAAGTAGTATCAGTACAGTGAAACTCCTCCGGTCCGAACATGACGGGTGTGCAGGTATTTTTAGTGGCACCGCAGGGAGCTAAGGGGTAACAACAAGTGGGTAACCTGGTTTTTCCTCGGAATAAAAAGAATTGCGCGAATCCCCAGCGAGCTTCAAGACTGAAGAGCAGAGCGGGCTCGCTGCCTCTTTTACAAACCAGAGTCTCTCAGCGTCTCACAGAGCAGATTCTCTTATTTATATCTACTGTTTCTACTGCAACTATGTGTCACAAAACCAGAGTGAACACGATGGCTTAAGTAGCAAGATGTGACCTTTGCTGCTCTAAGCCACTGATCTCCTTATCACACACACACACACACGCGCGCACGCACGCACGCACGCACGCACGCACGCACGCACGCACGCACGCACGCACGCACGCACGCACACACACACACAGCTCTACATTAAGCCTGAGTGGTGGGCAGGTTGCCTGCAGTGGGAGTAGAAAGCGAGTGGTCACATTACACTGCCGTTACATCACATTCCTTCAGTCTCCTCGGCAACCAGGTTTCCTCCATCAACAACAGCAACAAAGCCACGACGCCGTTACGCCTTCGCCCCGGCCGTCACGCCGCCTTTCAGGCAGAGAAGACATGAGCCCACCCCGCCGTGGTCTGCTCGTGCCGCCGTATCCCAGGCTGGTGGTTTGGTGCCGTCAGTCGGCTGCCGGAGCGCCATGAAACCGAGCAGGACGGGACGGTGGGAGGTGTGAGTTTTGTTGCTTCTCGGCGCAGCAAAGAATAGTCTGGAGAGAGGCGGGGACTTTTTTTGTTTGTTTGTTTGTACTGAAATGACTACGACTACGATTATGAGTCATTTGATGCCCGGAGCTGTGATGGAGAGGAAAGTGTTGAGGCTGGTGGTGCTGGTGGTGCTGGTGGGCCAATCCGGGCAGATGATCAGTGGTCACTGCTTCAGACCAGCCATTTCATACCACCGTTACATAAAAGATAATGAAAAATGATTAATGTAAGAAATATAGCTGGACAGTGAATTCAGGCTGTTGGCGAAGTGGATCTAGAATATTGATTGTCTACAGAGTGAATAGAAAGATATGATGGAAAGTAATTTCAGTGGAAATTGACGAGAAGATGTAGGCGGTTTGCATGAAAGCTTCTGTACATTATTCCAGGCTGAGTCATACGGGCTTGTGTCTTTGCTTTTCTAAAGATGTTTTTTTAGTGCATTTTCTTGAAACGTTCAGAAATTTGGTTAAAACACAGAATCAATGTCCGTGTTTTCCCGTGAGAAACAAACCTTTGTGAGCTCTTATTAGATTACCATCGTCTCTCTTCTGTACCTAATTGTCTCATGTCCCCCTCACACACCTAATTCTAATCCAGGTACACTACATATTCACAGGCTATCAATTTACGGAGAAAATAGATGAAAATTCCGGATAAAACTGATACGGTTATCATTTGGTGTTCTGAGATGAATATGTAATATACATGCATATACCGTATAAACGATATAGTTTGTGTTAAATATTTACAGAAATGGTGTTAATTTCTTTGAGCTTTGTTTTTCCAAAAAACTGTTGATATTCTCATTTGGCTCTGGCTTTCTGCTTGTCAATCAATTAAAAAGCTTAAATTTTATAAAGATTTTTTAATGTTATTTCATATTTCAAACTCAGTTATTTTGAATTTGCTGAGTTTGTACACACAGTGACCCGAAACATATTCCTTCAGTTTGTTCTTTTGCAACGTGTTCTGCACACGTTGATATCACGATGATGATAAATTTGTGATATATTTTGCAGTAACAATAATTTGAGGCACAGAGTCAAAAGGAGGAGAGTGTTTGGGTGAAAGGGTTTCTGTGGGATTTGAGTCCCTGCTATCTCCTGAAGGTAACGAGGAGGATCCCTCGAAGTGCGTGTGTGTGTGTGTGTGTGTGTGTGTGTGTGTGTGTGTGTGTGTGTGTGTGTGTGTGTGTGTGTGTGTGTGTGTGTGTGTGTGTGTGTGTGTGTGTGTGTGTGTGTGTGTGTGTGTGTGTGTGACCTTTATTTGGACTGAAAAGGCAATCTGTACTCGGGAGCCAATTGCTTTTATCGACTGTTCCCATAAAAACACGTCTCTCCTCTCTGGTTTTCTGTAAGTGCGTCTGAGGATTGTTCTTAATTGCATTTTGCTCCTTCTTGTATTGAAAATCACGACCTCTTAGTCACGAGTCATGCTTGGGGAGGTTCTTTTGGAAATTGTTTTCCTCCCACAATGATGTACAGTACAATTGTGAGGTTATTCTTTTAAAAAAATCTAGAAAAAATGAAGCAGGGAGACGAGGTGCAGTGACGTCCGGCACTCCCCGACTCCACAGTCCTGCCCCCTCCAGGAGCCGAGAAGTACAACACGTTCCCAAAAGAGCGGCACAGTGGTGCAGCACATCCTCTCTCCCCGTCTCGCCCTTCCTTTTGCCCCCTGTGACCCTTAAAAGCCCTCCATCAATATTCCATCAGCCAGCAGGGCCTCTGCTCTCACTCTTCATTTAGACATTCAGGCTGTAAGTAGCTTACATAAATGTTCATATGTATGTGTGTGGACTCAGTCATGGCCTAAGTGTGCAGATTTACAGAGTGAGCGGAATGAGGGACGGAAAACTAGCTGTCAAATGAGCGTGACAGAGACACGAGTGGAAGGAGAAAAAGGTTCTCAATAAATTATCTGTGAATTATGTCAGCACTATCTGCTGACATACCATGTGTCTGTGCTTGTACTTCCACCCTGCAATCATTGGAAAACATCCTGCTGATGTACCTGGTGCACTAATGTAAAAAAAAAAGAATTAAAAAAATAAAAGTATAAAACTTTAGAAGGCACCCCAGGAGGTAAAGCCTGGTACTGCATGTGTGAACTTCTTACTGGGGTCCAATTTTCAGACAGGTGTGTATATGTGTGTGTACTTTATGTAATAAACCAGCAGGAAATGAATATAAATCCATACATTCTCCCCATAAGGTATTGCAATATAACATCTGAAAAGCTACCATAGAACCTAAGCCTGCCACCTCCCTGTTCGTGTGTGTGTGTGTGTGTGTGTGTGTGTGTGTGTGTGTGTGTGTGTGTGTGTGTGTGTGTGTGTGTGTGTGTGTGTGTGTGTGTGTGTGTGTGTGTGTACTGTAATAGTGCAGAGTGAGATAAATCACCTCATATTCTTGTGGCTGAGCCTGACACTAAATCTATTTAACCTACAGCATGATCGCGCTGCTGAGTGACTAATGTGTGTCTCTCATGCATCCTCCAGTCAATGACTTATTGTAAAGTTCAATTGAAAGTTTTCTGTGATGCTGCAAAGCTGAAATCCAACTTTTTGTTCATTAGTGGTAGACTGGATAGAAAATAATTGCTTCAAATTTTGTTAAATCAAAACTAAACATTCCAGCTCACCAGGCTACTGTGTGTGATTGCAAAAAATCAGCAAGGGTACAAAAAGAGCTTTCAGATTTATGCAAAATGAGCGCAAACCCTGAAACACTGAGTTCATGCTGGCAGAATACATTAACAAGACAAAAAGACAAAAAGTCTTTAAAAAAATTCTATTGAAAAGCAGTCATACTGACTTGAACAGAGACAGTTTTGTTCATAAATTCCATTTGAAAAAAATCTGTTCCCAAATCCATAAGAACACTAAATCTGTGTCTATGCACTTTTAAAAAATTTGCTCTGTTGGTTAAGTATGACAGTTTTTAAGCTTTAAATCTGCACAATTTCCATTTCCATTCCAACACAAATCTGCTTGCTTTTAAGATACTAGCTCTCTTATTTTATTTAATTAACTTATTTATTTATTCTCTCTGATGCCTTTTATGTATCGCTCTTTGCCCACCTAATTGCCCCTCGGGGAAAAAATTTATTTTTTTCTGATTCTGATTCTGATTCTGTTGATGGCGGCGAATATAGACAGTGATCAAATATTTTTAAATGTCATGGATGTAAAACCAAATTGTAATCTAATGACACAATAGGATGAATGTGACAGTGATATTTATGCAACTTTCTCAAGTCTCATCTGAGATGTACGATACAATACAAACAATGTGATATGATACCACACGACACAATATGCCACAATACAATACGTTACAATATAAAATGACATGGTATGATACAACATGATACAACCCCAAAAAATTCGAAATGATACGTTAAGATACAAAACGATATATTACGACATGAAATGATACATTACAATATGAAATGATGCGTTATGAAACGATACAGTCTGATACAATTCAAAACAATACATTACAATACAAATCGACTCGACTCGGAATGATACAGAATGATAAGATACGGAATTATTGTCAGGATTCGTTGGGTCCGGTCCTGGCAGTTTTATGTTTTGTGTTCTGTTTGTTTTGGTGAGTGTTGTCTTTCTGTTCTGTGTGTGGTGTTCCTTGCTCCCCCTCGCATTTTGACAGCAGAGCAGGCGCAGCCGTGGGGGAGGATAACTCGTTTCACCTGTGGCTCATCAGCGGCTCCGCCCTTAAAAGCCTGGAGCCGCCAGTGGTCGTCGCCAGTCCGTACTCCTGTGAGGATAGTCGTTTGTGCCAGCCCCCCCCCCCCCCGCATTCAAATACAATTTACTGTTCATTAGGGACTGTTTGCCTTGGACTTTACACACACACACACACACACACACACACACACACACACACACACACACACACACACACACACACACACACACACACACACACACACACACACACACACACACACACACACACACACACACACACACACACACACACACACACACACACACACACACACACACACACACACACACACACACACACACACACACACACACACACACACACACACACACACACACACACACACACACACACACACAGGGTATAATCCACGACTCACTATTGCATAACCCCTCTGGCCTTCAGGGCATTTTGGATTCTGATTGAGGGAGGCACCAATAAATTCTTCAAACAGTTGAGCTTGTCATGGAGGCTCTCCAGTGTTTCCCCGATAACAAACTCTCTTATTCAGACATGGGTGACATGGCAGTGTTCACAGTATGATGTCTGAGTGTGACTCTGGACAGCGTGCACTTTGAATCGTTCTCTCTGTGCACGCTTCAACTTGCTCTGGGTGAACCTGCTTCCTCCCACAGTTTCAGGAGGTGTGGTGTAGTTTAATATGTGTCCGTGTTTTGTTTTGTTTTGTGGTGGGAGCAGCAACCTCTCCAGGGTGTGTCTGCATTAGGAGGAAGGAAAAGATAGGTGGGGAGAAAGTGACCAAAGATCCCCACGACGATAAATAACCTGAGAAGAAGTGTTGGCATGTTTCACTCGACCTGCACGATGATCTGGAGCAGATCTGACAGAAACCCTTCCAGGTCGTTCAGTCACAATCAAGAGTTCAACTATGTATGAAGTGGAACTGACATTCAGACAACCAATAAAAAAACACTCAAAAACAAGCAAACGACACACAATGTAAAGACGTTTAAGTTTTGTAGATTCTTCTTTTTTGTCACAATGGATATTGTCAATATAAGCTTCCTTTTAAATAATATGTTCTCTTCTCACTGGAGCCACATTTGTAGGGAAGAAACATTTGTGGGATGAGCAGGAGAGACGACTCTGTGGGTTGCACACATGAAAAATGTGCCTTATTTTACGACACAATACAACACAACAATGCAACATGACACGGTGCAATACAATACGACGTAATATGTCACGATGCAGCACGAAACGACCTGCTATGGTAAGATGCAATACACTATGATGTCCACGAAGGAAAGCTTGTTGTCAAGAGTTGTGCTGAAAGTGTAGATCAAAATTATTGTATTCAAGTCACTTAATTAGGATAGAACGGTTAGAAATGGCTTAAAGTCGTGTGAAAACAAAATGCAGATTGAAAAATGATATTAGGTATAATTTGACATGACAGCAAAAGAATCTAACCACTGTGGTTCCAATGGGCGTCTGGGCTTCGGGCTCATCCCTCTCAAATCGATGTGACATCATTGTCTCCACTTTAACACTTAATTTAATAGCGATTCATGAGAGTTGAATTCATTTAAGCTCAACTCGTCTCCCCGTGACACAGGTGGGAACAATAATTAACACCATCAATGAAGCTGACGAATTCTCTGGTCCGACTGAACAACCATCAACCAAACATTCACTGTCTGAACGGACGCAGCCGACGCGCAGGAAACTCTAAAACAGTAGAAAAGAGGGGATGAAGAGGCAAAGTTGACTGGGTTTAAACTCCAGGCTGCTTTATGGCGGTCTGAGAAACAGAATCCAGAAACTCAAGCAGCTCGAAAGCTGGAAGAGACAAAGAGTACCAAAGTCGCGAAGTACGCGGCGTTCTCGTATTATAAAAATATTCTACTAATCATAACGGTGTCATGCTTCCTTTGTGTGATTAGCACAGTCTCCCACTCACACACATTAACACCAAGTAATCAATTACCAACACGCGGTGTTAAAGTAACATGTTATTTAATATCATTTTTAATATTAAACCAGCAGGTTGTTTCTTGAGTCAGATTATCCCCAAGTCGAGTCGGTTCTCGTGCAGTTTGCATGTTCTCCCTTTGTCCCTTTTCTCTCGCCGGGTTATTCCCACCGTGAATGGTGTACGGATTTCGTGTATAAAGTGCGTAGTTATCAGACACGTTTGAAGAAAATCACAGTTCACTTATTGATGAGTGCGACAACTTCCAGCGATGCATAATTCAATAAAACATCATCTAAGTTGTGGAAGATTCCTGCAGACGACTCGTATCAGAATTTAATTTGCAGAAAGAAAAAAAAACAACAATTTTAATAATAAACAAAAGTCATAGCCTGCGCGCTGGTGTAGTGGAGTGAGGATGTCCTGTTTGGGTCTGAAGGTCTTTATGAGGGGAGTTTGCATGTTCTCCCTGTGCCCGTGTGACTGGAGTTGGGAATGCCAGTCCGACTGATGTCTTCAGCGAGCTGTGACCCCCAACTCTAGAAAAGTGGTGTAGAAGATGGTCGGCTGGAGTCAATGAATAATGCTTGACAGGTTGCAGGGTCAAGATTTTGATATTTTTGTCGAATGCAAAAACTATAAGAGAAGTTTTTTGGGGGGGGGGACATATCACCGTATTTTGGATCTAAATGTTTCATGAAAATTGGCTTCATGTTGAGATTGAGGGGGGGGGGGGGGGCTGGTGGGGCCCAAAGGTCTTGCTCGGAGATGCATTTTGTTTGGACTGTGGGGTCGACCCGCACACACAGGGAGAACATGCAAACTCCACGCAGAAAGGCCCTTCGCTGTATTTGAACCCACAACCTCGTCGCTGTGACGCGAGAGCACTAAACACTGTGCCACCGTGTGGCCACCAATTACACTTTCGATGTTCAATAACAAAAAAAAATACTCCCATTGTTGCACTATATAATGGATCTCGTGCAAAAAAATAGTAGCATAAATATGTCTTGTTAATTAGCGCAAATATTTGAAATTGGTCATGCAGTCACGTTCAGGAGCAGAAGCAGCGCTTATAGATTACTGCATTCGAGAAATGTTGATGAGCAACAATTCAGAGAGATTGTACTTTTGAATTAAATCATGTTAATGTTTTAAATGATATTGTGATATATATACCTCAAGTTGTTTGACTTCTGCTCGTTACACCTCTACAGATCTCTCGGCCAGAATAAAACCACGCAGCTAAATGTGAGTAATGTTTCATATTCCGCAGTTTCGCCCAGAACGTTGAACACATCGTGCTCACAGCTGTGATTCCCGTTTTCTTCTGCAAGTTAATTTATTCCACACGGAGAAAAAAAGGAAAAAAAGACACACCACACTCTTCCTCTCTTCAACTGAAGGTGCCAATGTTCTCTGTGTGACTGCGTCAGTCAGCATCCGAACACACACGCACGCAGACACCGACTTTAGCTTCATTACAGTCCTACTCAACGCCGCCCCCTCAAGGTCAGCTGCCACGACACGATCACAAAAAAAACCCTCTAATTAACAAATAGTTGAAAGGCGTGTCACTGGCAGCGGATCATCTCGAACCGCTGCGCTGAACCATATTTTCTTCTTCAAAATGTCAAACATAACACAATATATGCAGCACTGATATGACATACAGAGTCTAAAATTGGACTGGGACAACGTCCTTGATTGAAACCTAATAATTTCCCAGGCACACAAAAAAAACCTGCCTCAACAGCACACAAAACACATGATACAATAGCTTTGAGTGAGCTCCGGAAAAAGAATTAAAACATGATTGTGGAGGGTTAAAACAAGCCGGGGACCCTCGAGAGGCCGTGCAGCCGCAGCACGATGCCGCGATTGGTGATTAGCAGGTAAAGTTCTGATTCAGCTCCTTCAATTAGCTTCCTCAGACGACGAGACCTCCTGGGACGGACTGAATCAGCTGAAGTGTGAAGAGCGGGGGGGGGGGGGGGGGGTCAGGGTGTGCAGATGGAGGGATGCTCAAAATGGGAAGGACGTAACCATGACCTCTGTGTTAGACACACAGACGGTGAGTGGCAGACCCGGGCGTGGAGGTTAATATCAGGGCCGTCTGAGGAGGTGAGGTAATAACTCGGATCGAGGATCACATGAGCCAAGACCATCTTCTTTCTCCCCGTCGTTCTTAAACTGTTTCCTGTTCACATGTGAAACATCTGCGTCCACGCAACACCATGAAAACTACTCAAAATGAAGTCGTACATATGCCATGCTGACGGGTGTTAAGGGACGTCGTGGACAGGGTCGTGGACAGGGTCGTGGACAGGGTCGTGGACAGGGACAACGTCGTTTTCAGCTAATGTGCGTCTTGTCCCTCTACTTGTCAAAGCCGAGGTGGCGTTTTAAAATTCCTCCACTCTGGAACCCGTTTTCATAGGAAACAATTTTCAGGTTCCGAGAACGCCGCACCGTGTGGACGATTGGGAAAAAAAGCGATGCGGTTACATGAAATGGCGTTCTCGTGTGGACAGGGCTCCAGTGGCAATCGCAGCATTCAGGCCTGAGTTTCACTGAACAGTGAAAAAGAGTCATTTTTGCATTATTGTTTAAGAAATGTTTTGCGCATAAACGGCAGAAACAATGAAAAAAATTTCGTTTTCATGTTGGGCCACACGGTGGCAGTGTTGTTTGTTTTTCCAATGGAACCACACACACACACACACACACACATACAGCTGAGAACAATCCGTTCTAAACATTAACAGAGGGAGAACACAGACATTGTAGTGGACAGACGACTGTCAACTATAAAACTAAGTCCAGGAGAATATGGACCGGGAGTCATGACACCACGGAGGAAACATTCTGATTGTCCAGCGACTGTCGTATCAACACACCCTCAAATGAAACAAAAGGTTTGTTTTCACTTGAAAGCATTTATGTGTAAACAGGATCTATATGTTGTCTCCCTGCTTGTGGAGCCAGTGACGATAAAAAAAAGTCTGTGAGGATTAAAAGCGTCTGCACTTCAGCACCCCGCCGCTGTCCACTCTCACTTTGCTCTTTAGGAGAAACTCTCCCCGGCGCCCTGAACTCGCTGCGTGATCATTTCCAGTGCAGCTGCTTCCACACAATCTCGCTCTGAACAGTGTGTTCTTCTCCTCACAAGGAAGAGATGTTTCATAAAGGCAGCCTCCCTGACGCTGTTTACACATTCACTGATCTGTACAGCCGAGCATGCAAAGCAGGCAGCCTGCATGATTTAGCACATTTAGAGCTTCAAAAACAAAAGAAACACGTCCAAAATAACTTCAGGTGCTTAAATTTTAAATTGCTTGTTTTTGTTGAATTTTCACTGGTTATATCTTATATATTGTTGTTGTATTCAAAATCACTTCATTTCAGGTTTTTTTTTTAATTAATTGAATATATTTCACTGTTTCCTTCTTTCATTTCTTCCTTTAGAAGTTTCTTTTTTTTTTTTTAACACGACAGTATAAATCTCTACAGAACAAATCTTCATTGCCCCTCAATAGATGTTATATGAATCTTGGATAATACCAGCAATGTTTTCATTATCAACTGTAAAACGTTTTTTTAATATGAGCCGAGTATTTGATCCCTCAAATGCATATGTGGTGCTTTAAAAAAAAAAAAAACAGATTAAACTTATAAATTCGTCAATTATTCAATGAGTTATTTCGATTTCAACGGAAGATCGCACACATACATTCATGCAGGACAAGTTCACTGAACAGTTTCATATTTTTTGTAAATGTTTAACTTTCTTATATATATACTAAGGCCTCGTTTACACGACAACGTTTCACGTGACAACACCTAATCCGTTAAAAAAGAAGGAGCATGTTTACACTGCAGCAGCGGACAGAGACAACGATGGAGTTAGTATTCCGGGCCACAGGAGGGCGCTGTTGCTTGATTTTGTAATGAAACCACACAGGCGTGTGCGCAGAGAACAGTGCGCTATAAACGTGAAGAAAATGGAGGGCACCCGACTTCCGCAAAGATTGATGACACATAGGATGCTATCAGGGGTGAGTCTCAACAATAAAACTACTGATATGGACGATAAAACTAGAATATGGACCGCCAGTATTACCACTACGCGGCCGCCATGTTTGTTTACAACTGGTTGAGCAGGAGAGAGGGGGAGAGATGCGCATGCGCAGTAACAGACGCCATAGCCTCCATCAGTCTCTGCAGGAGGGAATATCGGCCGTGAGAGAATCCTTCCACCTCGGGAGCCGGATTAAAAACTTCACGGATACAGTGCATCCGCACCCCCAAAAGTGAAGAAAGTTTTGCGGATACACTCGTATTCGATGTCGTGTAAACGGGGCCTAAGTCTGTGGATAAGAACTTCAAATCCACTATCTTCTGTTTTAAAGTCTTCCTACCTGTATATAGAGACATTGATCGACTATTATAAATCATGTTATTTATCGAGATGTTGGAAAAGTTTCAAACACATTTCACTGCTGCCACATCAATCGTACAAGTGACAAACCACGGGAGACACAGATGGAAGACGCGTGAACTGATTAAAAATAATGACAAATGTGTCAATTATATAAATATGTCATCAATAACATTCTGAGGACAATTTTGTCTTTTTCCAAAGACTTTGGGAAACAGAACCTTTTATTTCTACAACCTGCCACCTAATTACTACAATCCACGAGGGAATAACAAAAAATCACGAGACATTTTCACCCTTTATTCTTCACCGCTGACAGGATGAGTATCTCTCATGACTCCTCGGCTCGTAATGATATCTACAGGAGTCAAAGACTCCCAGAAAGCAGAGATATGGAGCTTTGAACCTAAAGACTCGTCATTACAGCGGCACAGAGGACTTCCTCTCACGATGATCTCCCTCAGAGATCATCACCAGGGCATCACACACACACACACACACACATAACATGAGCTTCACCATACAGTTTAAATAAAGAAACCGCTCTGAATGTTTTCTATGCTGTCGTTTGTCATTACACTGGCGTATTAGGTCTTGTAATGTTTCTATGGTTTCATGCCTTTGTCTTTATATATTTCCTGTTTGCTGATGTGTCTTCGTCCATGTCCGTGAGGTATTTGTTTGCGGCGTCTCTCTCCCTCGGTCTCTCTCTCTCTCTGTTGTATGTTCTGCCTTGTTTTCCACACCTGTGTCATATAGTGTCAGTATTCTTGTCACGCTTCATCTCGTTCTGGCCGGCCAAGTCTCAAACCTGCTGGACTCCCAATGAAGCGTCCCCCAGATGTCAAAATAATTTAGGACATAAGAGGTTTTTAAACCGATTAACTGTGGAAAAGAAGAACAACTGAGAGCACTTGTGCCAATTAATTATAGCGGAAGATACAATTGTAACTTGTAACAGGATTACACACACACACACACACACACACACACACACACACACACACACACACACACACACACACACACACACACACACACACACACAGCTTGGGATCTGTTGTTAACTGTAGATTACCATAACAATAAATATCGTGTCCACTGTTTTTATTTCCTGCTACTTTTCCTGGCAGCCTCTTGGTTCACTCCATTACGTGGCGGCTGAATCGCCCCTGCGAAGGCAGCGGCCGAACAAACAGACCAGGCGGAACGAATCATCGCCACTCGCTGAGTCTTCAGCCGTTTTACGGCAGCTTGCCTTGATACAGCTCCAAGAAGCGTGTTTACACAACTAAACAAACACTCTGCAGATAGTAACAGTAAAATCTCAAGTTTCTATCACTATATTTTCAGTTTTATCTGTTACGTCCAGTAATAAGTGAATCAGCCGACCAAACAATTCTTTCCTCTTTCCTTCTTCAAAAGCATCTTTCTTGTGAAAAGTTTCTGTTTCTTGCCACCAATGTAATCCCAGTTGTCCAAAACATCAACAATTTCTTCATCGGAGGCCAACACAGGTCAAAGTAATAAAACATGACAGCAGTATTTGTTTTGCTGGATGGGTTTCTTTAACTTTTTGTGCCGTTCAATCCATAATTGCATTCCTTCAGTCATTCTATCTGGATTTTGTCAACAAAGCTAATGAAATCCTGCTTTATATTGGTTCACAGTAATGTTATTTTTATACAGTTGTAATTGGAGACACGTTAAACACAATGAAATGCTGACACTGGTTAATACTCTGAGTACTATTACTGCTCATTTTAAGTAGTGTAACGCAATTTTCAGTGCAGTCGCATCCGAGAATGTCTTTGACTGCCTTTCTTTTAAGGGTTTGAACTACATCCCATCTTTCATCATTTTCTTACAATAAAAAGAGAGAAAAAAAATCTGTTGTGTGCATTTTGCACACGAAGGATAATTGATTATTGTAAATTGTAACGGTCCATATTTACTCACTGTGACAGTAAACCTTCCCTCCCCATGCAGCCTCCACCTCGGCTGTGTCTTTCTCTCGTTTCACGCTGGAACTCTCCGGATGAGTGGATGAGTGAGTGACTGAGTGAATCCGACTGTGACAGCGGGTTAGAGGACAGCCACCAGCCCACAGATGTAGTCCACTTGTGCCGCTGACCGCTTCCCGTCAGCACTGGGCTGAAGTTAAAGGTTGCCTGCGGCCAAAGCGTATCGCTCTGTGTGGTGCTGATGTTGCGCGCGCGCACGCACAAACGCACACACGCAAGCGCGCGCGGACGCACGCACACACGCGTCACCTTTAAAGAGATGCATGCATCAGCTGTGATCGCTGCAAATAGATCGAGAATGAAGACAGGGGATGTTTTGGGTGAGGATCAGTCGTGTTTGGTCCAGGGTGCGCGTGTGGAACATGGCTGTGGCGCGCTGCCTGCCTGTCTGTCTCTCTGTCTGTCTCTCTGTCTGCCTCAGTTTGCACACATTGTGTCCGACACATGAAACAAGATGAGAACTCACGCGCTCCGGATGATCGATCCGTGGATGCCATCGTGTTCGGGGGGTGCGAGGTGGGAGGCGGGGGAGCAGCAAACCGCCTCCCCCAGGAAGAGAAGCGCTGCGTCCGTCACGGTGCGTCCGGCGTCTGGGGGGAAAAGCCTGCTGGATCTGTGGATCTCTGCTGGGTGTCTGTCCGCTCGCTCCAGCCCTCCTCCTCCTCTTCCTCCTCCTCCTCTTCTTCCTCGGCTCCCGTGGTAATACGCACGCCTCTTGAGCTGCTGCCGAGCAGGACTGAGCATCACACCGGAGCGCCACTCGTGTGGGATGATGATGATGATGATGCTGATGATGATGATGATGATGATGATGATGATGATGATGATGATGATGATGATGATGATGATGTCGCGGGAATAGCTTTTAACGAGAACATCTATGTCTTCTGCCTGACTCACCCTGCATATTTTTTAGAAAGGGAGCCAAGAAAAACTGCATATCCAGATAGATTTTATCCTCTTCTGACTTTTACAAAATAATCAAATAATAATAAACTGCACCTTATGCACAGCAAGTTTGTGCAGGATTAAAGAAATAGACTGAAATATTTATAGCAACTAATTCAACAGCTTACATTTAAAGCCACATGGCTCCTCCGGGGTGTCTATACATCAACATGTTTCACACCTTCTGTTTTCAGGACTGAGGAATGAAAAATGTTTAAATTGGCACCGGAGGAGTGTCGCTGACTTGAAACACTGTTTTACTTTCAGTTTCACGAGTCTCCTGCAGATGTGACCTGATGTAGAATATTTAGGTCATTGACCCACTTTGGTGATGGAACATAACCTGTCCCGCCATGAGAAACTGCTATTACAGCAATGCCAGGTGGTTTCAGGGGCGACTCTAAGAAATCTGCAGTGTGAGGGCTCCAGGGGGATGATGGTGGTGGTGGGGGCGGGGGCGGGGGCTCGAGGAGGTGAGGGGGGGCATCAAGAGTTAGGCCCTGTCTACACAAGCTAAAATAATCGTTTTTCTGCCCGTCATTCTTAAAAACATTTCCCTTCCACATGGCACCATGGAGAATGACTCAAAATGATGTAGTGCATATGTCAGGCCTATAGGTGGAGCTGTAATGCTGCCACAGAGATACACATTAAACGGAGAAGAAGCGACAGAGCATGCAAAAATTAAGACATCGAAAAATCCACCATCAGGCCTTATTAAAGCGACTTGCATCAGCAGCTCCTGGAGCTCGATCTGGAGCAGGTCGTCCGCCATTGTTGATGTTAAGTGACTTCGAAGAGGATTGCGGGGTTATCGGGTTGTGAGTTGGGGCTATGACATCATCGTTGTCAGCTAATGTGCATCTTGCCAAAGCCGAGGCAGCGTTTTCAAAATTTTCCACACTGGAACCTGTTTTCTAAATAAACGAATTTTCAGGTTTCTAAAACACCGAGTGGATGATCCGGACTGAAAGAAATACATGAAACAGCGTTGTCGTGTGGACAAGGCCTTCCTGAAAGTCGCAGCATTCAGGTTTCATTTACACGACAAAGTTTCAACTGAAATAGTGCCATTTTTGCATTTTGATTTCAGAGAAATTTCACATCTCCATGCAGACGAACATAGACTGAATTCATCCCACAATCCAATAACACGAGAGTAAATAGGGACACCAGTACATTTATCCAGGATGTTGTGTCACTCTACATATTATTTAAACACAATTAGACGTAGCAAATTTGGATTTGTAAAATGTAAAATAACCTTCTTCATATAAACAGAGTTATTGATCATCTTTCTGCCGGTCTTATCTGGTCTGAATGAAAGCAGCTCCTGACCCGACTCTTGAGGACAGCTTCTTCCAACCTGCCCGGTCTGAGAGAGAAACGCAGCCTCGGCTGTGCTTTTCCCAGCGGTGCTGATCTGTCAGCGTCAACTTTCCTCAGCAGGAACTGATGTGAGTGACGGATGCATGATGGAGCACCGCAGGTCTGAGCCTCTGGGAGCACAAATGCTCCGCTACATCCTTTTTGTTTCTCCTGTTTCACCCGTTCGGTGTGATCGTATTCCGATCACACCACCTCGCACAGAGGTCGGAGAATCTGAAGCCACAATCATCAGATTTCAGAGTGTAAAGAAACAAAAGAGAAGATAGAGGCTTGTTTTGGATTCCTCCATTCATCTTCTACGACTGGATTTATCCAGAATCAGGCTGCGAGGGCTTGAACAGACCCAACTGATACAGGAAACATTCACAAGTTTGAAGTCCCTCAAAGCGCATCTGTAAGTCTTCAAAAGGAGAATGCATGCTCAGGGATAATGTGTAAACTTCAGATATTATATATAGACATTATACACAGGAGAGGCCTTATATTTAGCATTTTCAATCTGAAAAGCCAAAATAATTCAGAGTCGACTCATTTGTTTCATCAAAATTCATAGATAAAATACACGCTGCACGTTTAAAGTCAGGACGCATCGTGTTTGTGTTTTCCTTTGAGTTTACACGGTAATGTTTTGAAAACGATGTCCATTTGCACGGAAACAGCAGAAACGCTGAAAGCAAAACGGTTCGCATGGCAGGCCACAAGCGAAAACAGAACATTGTTGTTGGGTTCTGTGTGTCTGTTTACAGGACAGCTGTGCTCAGAGCCACTGAAAATGCAACTTTTTAAAAACGGCTCCTACAACACTCTGACTCCGTCGCCGTGGAAACAAGGGAAACACTGCTACTGGTCATGTGCATGTCCATACAAATGTCCGTGTATGGACATTGTTAATGTTTATAGCGTATTGTTCTCTGCTGCGTGTGCGTGTGGTTTCATTACAAAAACAAACAACAGCACCAACTAGTGGCCCGACATGAAAACTTCATGTTGAGTTCCATGTAAACGTTAAACCTTTCACAGTAACAACACGTTTTCACTTTGTCGTGTCAACGTTGCCTTAGAGTCGTCAATGTTGGATGGAAAACACGTAAACTCTGCGATATTCTCACAGTGAATCAAAGCTGTTAACCTCTCCAGCATCCTGCACACAAATAAGACTGAAACCTGCATGAGGTGTGGAAATTGTTCGTGATTTGTCTTTATTAAGTGGGCATCGTCATTGCTCAGTGAACCTTTAGAAAAATAAAACCCTGATGAAGAACACGATCAAACGCTGAGCAGATGTAGGACAAATCCTGCTGAACAACTTGAAAACAATGTGACCAACTTCTGTCATCATAACGTCCTGAAAGGGTCGGACTAAAAGTCAGTTTCTTTAATCTGTACTCCACGTTGAAGTTTTTATTGCTTCAACAATAAAAGTATGTCAACAAATATTTTGAGTGTTAGGGGCGGGCCGCCTTTATCAGGACAATACCAACTGTAATGACACAGCCGGCACTTATGTAATGGGAGATTTGACCAGCACACTGTGTTCCTAACCGGCAGACTGTGTTCCTGACGGAGGCATGATGGAGCACCGCAGGTCTGAGCCTCTGGGAACACAAATGCTCTGCTACATCCTTTTTGTTTCTCCTGTTTCACCCGTTCGGTGTGATCATATTCCGATCACACCACCTCGCACAGAGCGGGTTGGAGAATCTGACGCCACAATCATCAGAGGGCTTGAACCGACCCAACTGATACAGGAAACATTCACAAGTTTGAAGTCCCTCAAAGCGCATCTGTAAGTCTTCAAAAGGAGAATGCATGCTCAGGAATAATGTGTAAACTTCAGATATTATATATAGACATTATACACAGGAGAGGCCTTATATTTAGCATTTTCAATCTGAAAAGCCAAAATAATTCAGAGTCGACTCATTTGTTGCATCAAAATTGATAGATAAAATACACGCTGCAAATAGAGGATGTGATTTATTAATGTTTACTGTGTTTTGCACTGGAGTGGTCGTGGGTGCAGAAAGGTTAGGGAGTGATCTGGTGACTGGAGGTGTCCTGGTTTAACTCCCTCGGCTTTCCGGTGTCCAAATTACAGCCCGGGGACCGACTGCAGGCAGTTTTTAATACTGAGTTCTTTAAAATGTAACCCACACACACAAGACTTTATTTATTCTGAGTCTTAACACCGTGCAGGGTTTTAACAAGGGAGCGTCTCAAAATGAGTCAAATCACAGAAGAATTGCTGCAGCTGCTGACTAAAAATAGCACAAATACAACAGAGAGCTCGTAAATGCAGACGGTTTGCACAGGGTGGGCCAGCCATTTGGGATTTTTTTGGGATGTGGCACTCTGTTAAAAAAAAAAAAAAGGTTTCTGCTTCAGGCAATGTCCGTCCAGATTTCACTAATCAGCTTCATGGTATGAATCAAAATACTGCAGCTACACCTGGAGGACAGCTGAGAGGAAAGACTGTGATCGTTTGAGGAAACAAAGCCTCTGAGGGATTCAGACTCATTCCCTTCAGGAGACAACAGGTCAAAAACCCCAACGGAAGGGACACTTTTATCCACACACGCCTTCAGTGATCCTCCTCCTTTGCGTTTCTGTGTCTCTCCATGTTTTCTGCTCGGACATTTCTGAAGAGTTGCTGGTTTTCTGGCAGCGAGAAAACACGAGGTGTGGAAGAATACAACATGCTGGAATGTTAAAGAAATGGAAAAACATTTTTAGTTAAATTCAAGTCAAATAAAATACAGTAAAATTAGGAAGTTAAAAGTGAAATTAGTTTTCTTCTTCTTCTCCTTCTTTTGGGTTTAACAGTAGTTTGCGTCCATAAAGTTGCATCGCCGACATCTGCTGGTTCTATCTATCGACATTGTCCTGTGTGACGCCCCGTTTACTTAACGCCGATTTCAAGTGACTGCGGGAAAGGTTCGTAGCGTTTTGAGTTTCTCGTTTACATGACAGCGGTGCTCGGAGTCACTGAAAAGACAACTTTTTAAAAACGGCTCAGACCCGTTTCCGTGGAAACGGAGGGAAACACAACTTTTCTGAAACACAACTTTTCTGAAACACTGCTTCCGGTCCTGGTTGCATCATTTCCGTTGTTTCCATGGAAACAGACGTTGTTTTTAAGACGTTGACGTCTGAACCCGAAACTTTTCTGAAGCAGAAATGCAAAGCTGATGCATTTTACTGAAACGTTGTCGTGTAAACGGGACCTGAATCTTGGAGGATGACGTTTGTAGTATTTTGCACCAGGAGACGTCATTAAAGATGTGATCATGTTGAAATGGAGGAGTCATAGTACTCAAACACTTGTAGTTGTGCTTATTTCTGGATCATCGCGCTGTCATTAGTCACTAGTCCAACCCACAGATCCGATCGTGCTGCGAGTGACCCCTGAATGAAATGAGTACCTCGGTTTCCATTCACTGCTTTATTCATTGTTCACTGCAGGAGATCCTTTCAAATGTATTATAATGGCCACAAAAAGACTCTTTTCATGCTCTTGATTTGGGCAACAAGTTCTTTAATTCATGTAGCGCTGCCACCATCATTTGTTTGGTCAATAGGGACTAAACACCGTGAGAATGTTGTAATCATTACACTGTCCACAGAAACAATGAAAGAGATAAAAAAAAAGATCAAATGAACTTGATTGGATGTTAAATGTGTTGCTCTTGTTGAACTGATTGCAGACATGAATGATGCATTATGCTGAATTTTTATTAAAAACTTAAACCAGGTCAGTTGATTTGTTAGTCTTCGTGAGGAAGTGATCAGCATTTAAATGCAGCTTCTGACTGAAGTGATGCGACTTCTGCCAAATGGGTCATCAACAGCCCCCCCAGGCCGGTGGCAGCAGGGGGGAATTTCCACTGTAGTTGTTTATGTCCAGTTACTCACCTCTAAAACCCGTCACTGACGGCACGTCCAAACATTCTCGCCTGACGAGCTTGGCTGGTTGTTGACAGTGAAGAAGAGGAGGACCGATGGCAGGAATGCAGGCTGGAGAGCGGAAAAGTACCAGGGGGAGCAAGCCCCTTCCAACCCCCCAGCCTGTCCAGCCCTTCCAGCCCTCCAACCCCTCCAACCCCCCAGCCCCTCCAACCCTCCAGCCCGTCTAGCCCCTCCAAACCCCCAGCCCGTCCAGCCCCTCCCGTCCCTCCAGCCTCATCTCCTTTTCCCCATTGTGGATGTCTCCAGTTTTAGGCCCCGTTTCCATGACGTTTAAAGTCAGGACGCATCGTTTTTGTGTTTTCCTTTGAGTTTACACGGTAATGTTTTGAAAACGATGTCCATTTGCACAGAAACAGCAGAAACGCTGAAAGCAAAGCGGTTCGCATGGCAGGCCACAAGCGAAAACAGAACATTGTTGTTGGGTTCTGTGTGTCTGTTTACAGGACAGCTGTGCTCGGAGCCACTGAAAATGCAACTTTTTAAAAACGGCTCCTACAACACTCTGACTCCGTCGCCGTGGAAACAAGGGAAACACTGCTACTGGTCATGTGCATGTCCATACAAATGTCCATGTATGGACATTGTGCGTGTGGTTTCATTACAAAAACAAACAACAGCACCAACTAGTGGCCCAACATGAAAACTTCATGTTGAGTTCCATGCAAACGTTAAACTTTTCACAGTAACAACACGTTTTCACTTTGTCGTGTCAACGTTGCCTGAGAGTCGTCAATGTTGGATGGAAAACACGTAAACTCTGTGATATTCTCACAGTGAATCAAAGCTGTTAACCTCACCAGCATCCTGCACACAAATAAGACTGAAACCTGCATGAGGTGTGGAAATTGTTCGTGATTTGTCTTTATTAAGTGGGCATCGTCATTGCTCAGTGAACCTTTAGAAAAATAAAACCCTGATGAAGAACACGATCAAACGCTGAGCAGATGTAGGACAAATCCTGCTGAACAACTTGAAAACAATGTGACCAACTTCTGTCATCATAACGTCCTGAAAGGGTCGGACTAAAAGTCAGTTTCTTTAATCTGTACTCCACGTTGAAGTTTTTATTGCTTCAACAACAAATATTTTGAGTGTGAAGGGCGGGCCGCCTTTATCAGGACAATACCAACTGTAATGACAGAGCCGGCACTTATGTTATTGGGAGATTTGACTGGCACACTGTGTTCCTGACGGAGGCATTTCTATTCAAAAGCGATGGTGGCAAGTTTCCAGGGAATCATTCACAGAGGGCAAACTTCTGTCCATCGACACAGGAGGAAACAGGCATGGGGCACAGGGGATTACGTGTTTCAATAATCTTCAAGATTAGGAGGTGGAGGTGAATTCCCCCGAGTTTAACTTCAAGCCGCCTCACCTTTGTTTGATTAAACATCTTTGTTCTGTATGTTTGCTGCCAGCTTCTCGGTTTGAGCGTCAGGTGACACCTCCAATTAATCGCTTTGTGTTTTTGAGTTGTTTTTAATGGTTTGTTGCAGGTGAGTTAAAGGAAATCTTCATGCTGTGATTCAACACGGGCTCCCGGGAGTCTTTACCCTACATGTTTCATAAGCTGCATATTCAAAACAGAGAGCATTTCACTCCTTCAAAAGGATGTAATATTTATGTACCAGGGCTGAGCTGACAGTGTCTTATGCTGCTTGCACTGTACATGCTAAATTAAACATAAATGAATTATTGGAGTAAAACGTAACAACAACAAAATCTCCCCCAGAATTTCCTCAGGCAAGTTTCCTCAGAATAGAGTAGAATAGAAATATTTTAATAATCCCAGTGGCAAATTCTCCCGTTCTATTTCCGTGTGTTTTAATCATCTTTATTTAAAATGAGCTTTGTAAAAAAAGGCCCAATAATTAAATTTATTGTTAATCACGTGACATGAAGCCATGTGAAGTCCTGCTCAAGTGGTATTATATCACTCTGTGGTGTTTTGAGCTGGTCACAGTTTGTGTTGTATGACTTTGTTACACATGTGATAAAAATTTACAATACGTACATGAGCTTGAGATTAGAGTTGTTTTTTGAATGAGTTGAGGTTGTATCTGAGATGAATTCAGAAAACAATTTTCTTCTAGATGGGTTTGATAAGTTCCTCGTCCTGGAGACTGAGACAAGCCTTGTGTACGAACATCAGCAGTCTACCTCACTAATGCGATTCTGCCGAGGTTGACTGGAGAGCGAATCCGGTTCGGGGTCTGCAGACAAACTACAGGCCGGAGGAGAGCAAGCTGTTGCAGCAGCAGATGTCCAGATATAGCAGGAGTGTTTCATAATCCACACAGTGAAGAGAGGCAGGCGACACGGGGTCTCCACACGATGACATTAAGGAAGGATCCTCCATCTGCTTCACTGTGACAACCTTCAGACCGACGTCAGGGAGTCAATCATGTCACTGGAACTTTTCACTGGGCATCATGGAAGCCCCTTCACTGCCTATTTTTACAACTAATCTTAAGACACACCTTTATTCATCGGCTTTTAACCAAGGTTGAGACTGCTCCTGTTTCTACTGCTGCCATTTTATTGTTTTTACTGTATTTTATTGTTAATTGCTTGCACTTTGTTTTAAGATTCCTATGTCTACTTTTGTACAGCACTTTGGTTTCAGCTGTTGTTTCAAAGTGCTGTATAAACAAAGTGACTTGACTACATTGAAAGGGAACTATCTATCTATCTATCTATCTATCTATCTATCTATCTATCTATCTATCTATCTATCTATCTATCGATCGATCGATCTATCTATCTATCTATCTATCTATCTATCTATCTATCTATCTATCTATCTATCTATCTATCTATCTATCTATCTATCTATCTATCTATCTATCTATCTATCTATCTATCTGTCTGTCTGTCTGTCTGTCTGTCTGTCTGTCTGCCTGTCTGTCTGTCTGTCTGTTAATAAATGTTCAAACTGTGAACTAATATATTGCTTGTATAGTCACATAAACTTTGTAGTTTCTGTATTTTTATGTAAAAATAATTGATTATTTTACTGGGCATTTTGGACATAAATAACTCGAATGAATTATATGTCTTAATAATTGTAGAACATTTTTTAACTTTTTATTTCATTTTATTGATTTGATATTTTCTGCATTGAAACAGTTTGAATTTAAATAAAACCTTTCCTCACAGGTCAATCTTCGGTTCCTCACACTGTTTTGAAGGTAATTATCTCCCCAAATTCCCTAATTTAATCTCCAGATTAAGGATAATCTGTGGAGACTCTCTCTACCGTCTGGGGGCGTTTCCTCAATGACAGGGACCAATTTCCCTAACCCCGCCCTTGGAGAACTCTGATTGGTCCGTGCAGAACGTAAACAACAAGGCGTGCGTTCCTATTGGCTGCTGTGCCACGGCTCGCGCCGCCGCCTCCTGCTTACCCGCAGCAGTAAACAGGTTCTGGTCAGAAGAAGCTGGACCGTCTCGGACGTTAGAGGGACAGAGAACCGGACCGTTATTTCTCTTTCTCTGTCTTCCCATTGTCTCAGCATGAAGTTCGTGAGGTTCATCATGAAGAACGCGGCTCTGGCCAGCGTCCCCAAACACATCGAGCATTTCTCCAAATTCTCCCCGTCTCCTCTCTCCATGAAGCAGTTCCTGGATTTCGGTGAGTTACTTTGTTATGTAACGGCGGGATGCAGCTGGGTGTGATCAGAAATGATGGATGTGTGTGAAATGATGAGAAATGACGGTGTGTGTGTGTGTGTACTGGAGGTGCTGCAGGCTGCAGCTCGTGGCTTCATTCCGGTGGGAGTGTTGCATCAGCTCAGGCTGCACAGTTTAGGGTCCCTGAAGGACACCCTGACTTCTACCATCACCTCCCAAAAAACACTGCAGGCCTCGTGCATTTCCAAATTTGAACAAATCCGCAAGTCTGACATGGAAAAATCAGTGCTTTCAAAAGAAAAAATACAAAGATGAAGCTGTTCGAAGAGAAAAAGGTGCAAATAACTTTTTATAGAGCACTAAAACATCAATTGAAAAAAGGAAAAGAAAAAGAATATCACTCCTGAAAGCATTTTGAAGGGTATTTCAGGGTCAGTTTTTAGCAGAGGCTTTTTAAGGACACATTCCTAAACGAAAATGCAACTCCACGCTTTCTATATATGGTTAAATCTGTGAAATATGGGACACACACCAAAATATCCACATATCAATGAATTAGAGTGCTGAAATGTGATATAGTGTGTATGTTGGCAGGTGTGTTTATTGAAAATATTTATTTTCTTTTTAAATTGTTTGAAAAAATGGAATAATGATGTACTATCCTGAAAAACATGTTATTTGCACTGCAGATTGCAAAGTACACGCCCAACTTGTTTCATTGGTACTGTGATTAGATATTGTGTCACACACTGGGAAGTTAGTAAATATGTATATTTGCTTGATAAATGTTTAAATGCTATGGAATTAGAGGTAGATTATTACTGTCTCCTTCAGATGACTCGTCGATTTGGGCACTTGAAGAAAAAACAAAACCTGCTGAAAATGTTCATTTCCTATTTAAAAACTGTGTGTTTATGCTTTTGTGCTGCTTTAGGCTCCATCAACGCCTGTGAAAAGACCTCCTTTGTCTTCCTGAGACAGGAGCTTCCTGTCAGGCTCTCAAACATCATGAAGGAAATAAATCTGCTGCCTGACAAACTGCTCACGACCCCGTCTGTGCAAATGGTGCAAAGCTGGTAAGTTCAACTCACTCCGTCTTTACATTTAGTCTCTTATTGGCCCAAAACCCCCTGAACAGAAGAGGCCAGTGGTCCTGATCGGAGTCCTTCAGCCTCTCTGCTATTTGGTTGAACTGTTTTTGATCCCCGCCTGGTTGTTTACGGCCCTGGCTCCGTGACGTCACGGCTGCCTTTCACCGAGTTGATCGCTCTCCAGCAGCCCGCTCTGAGCGAGACGAGGGGGGAGCGGCTGCTGCTGAACTTTGTCCCAGTTTCCCCACACACACACACACACACACTCTCACACACACAGCACGTCTCTCACACACACCACGTGGTCCCAGAAATGTACAAAACATCCTCACGGCATGCTGGGAAGTGTCTTCACACGTGTTTATCTGTGATCTAACAGGTACATCCAGAGTTTAATGGAGATCCTCGAGTTCCTGGACAAGAATCCTGATGACCACCGAGTCCTCGGAGAGTAAGTTCATCCAAGTAGTGTGAAGTTATTCTAAACCGCTGGTCACTTTTTAGAGGAAATTTTTTTTCTTCCACTCAATTATTTCTGGGGTCACATTTGACGACTGAGCTGTGAGTCCAGACCTGGAGCCTGTTTACACAACAACAAATATCAAGTGAAAAAGCAAAACTTTTGTTGCATTTTTTTGACGCCCCTTTACGCTTTGACTCCGTCGTCGTCAGAAACTAGACTTTCTGGAAACGCTCAGGCGCCGTCTCCTTGTCGACGGCAGAAAAGTAGTAAAAAGTTGTTCTGCACATGCTCAGTAGATGGACAATAACAAACATGGCAGCCTTGCCACTCGTGGCCCAACATGAAAACTCCCATCGTTTTCAGTGTTTCTGCCATTTCTGTGTAAACGTGAAAACCTTTCTGAAACGAAGGCGCAAAAATGATGCGTTTTCACTTGAAACGTTGTGTAAACGGGGCCTCGGGAAGGATTTGGGTTGTTGTGTGTTTCCCACCTTTCTGAAAGCTGCTTCTGCTTCCGTCTTTCCCGCCAGGTTTGTTGACGCTCTCGTCACCATCAGAAATAGACACAACGACGTGGTGCCGACGATGGCCCAGGGCATCATCGAGTACAAGGAGTTCTTTTTCCAGGATGTGGGCACCAACCAGAACATTCAGTACTTTCTGGACCGCTTCTACATGAGCCGCATCTCCATCCGAATGCTCATCAATCAGCACAGTGAGTCTAAGTTTGAATGCTGGTATTTACTTTTTGCTGTGGGGAGCTTGTGCACAGGCAGCTGGGAACAATCGGCTCGTAACATTAACAATGGGACACCGACATTCTAGTGGACAGACCACCAAAAAGTAAAAAAAAAAAGTTCCTCCTTGGGAGCCGTTTCTAAAAAGTTGTGTTTTCAGTGGCTCCAAACACTCTCACCCCAACAAACGTGCCCAAATTGTCCTCCGCCTTCCCTCCTCTTCCTCATAACTGGCACAACGCCGAGGCTCAGTTCATCTGTATGTTTCGGTACACATGAACGCTACTTTTTTTTTAACGGGTTCCGGAGTGGGGAAACTTGAAAACACCACCTCGGCTTCGACGAGTGGAGACGAGACGAGATGCATTTGGTGAAAGTGATGATGTCATCGCCCCGCCTCTCGACCCGATGACCCCTGGACTCTGTTAGGGTAGGCGGACGACCTGCTCCAGATTGACGAGATGTTGGATTTGTCCATTTCTCCATTTTTGGTGTATTTATGTGGCGGATTTACAGTGCCACCTATCAGCCTGGCATATCTACTACATCGGGAAACTCTTAAGAACAACGGGGAGGAAAAAGATGATTTGGGTTCGTGTGGACAGGAACTAAATCTCGCTGATGTTTATTCTCGCACAGAATTTTCGGCTCACGTGTTGATGGCAGATACCACAGCACAGCTTCAGCTGTCTGGTGGTGTCGTGTGTCTGTGGGTTAGTAAAAGGGAGGTGTGTGGGGGGGGGGGTCTCCATAACATACTCCAGAAGCTGGAGCAAACGCTTCAAACTGATATCTTCAGTCATTCTTCTGAACGTCAACGTCTGTGTAACTGAGACCAGGAAGATTCGATGGAGCCGATCTCTTTCCTCCATTAATTTATTGCTTCAAACATTCATCTTCTACAGACTTTATCCAAACTGGTTGCTCGACAACGTTCAGAACGGCACCGACAGAACGACCCTGCTTCCGTATGTGTTCCTTCGTCTTCTTTGTGTTTTTTTCCACTCAAACGGTCCCTGGACGAAGACTCGAAGTCGCTCAGGCTCCATGGCCGCTGTGCCATGAAATCGTGTCGCTCGGGGTGGAGCGTGTTGTCGAAAGCTTCCCCAGCCTCGTGGAACAAAGTGTGTTCGTGCATGTCGCTCCTCTGATTGTGTTTCAGAACTCCTTCTGCATGAACGCAAAACTTCACGGCTCATTAGTTATACAACTTCTGTCTGGATGCAGTTTTCTTTTTTTATTCAACCTGGAGCTGGTGTCTGCGTCATGTAGTTCCTTCACTCTGCACCAGAGCTGTTTCAGTTCTGAGAAAGTAAAGAAATTGTAATTGTATGTAATGCAGAGAGAATTCTGTAAGTATATTATATTATAACAGTCACTGAAAACAGATATTAGGATATAAAGAAGCTTAAAGTTGCACATTTTCATCATTTATTGCTTCAAATCTCTCTAAATAGAATATTAAAAGGTTTTAAAGTCACTTTCTTTCCACTACTGAGTTAAACTAGCACTCAATATTAACTTAAATCATCTTCAGATTGAAAGAGTTCCTATTGTCTTTACACAATGTCTAATTAACAGTTACTGAAGTTTCCAGATATTCCTCTGCCTAATAAAGAGTTCATTGGGGAAAAAAAACAACAACAACCCTAAATTTAAAAAAAAAACTAACTACATTTGCCTTCAATCACAGATGAAATGAAGGAAACCAACTGCTCTTATGCTGAAAAAAAATTTCCCCTTTTAAGCCGCTAGGTGGCAGTGTTGCAGTCGTTCATCATTTTTTTGTTAATCCAGTTCGTTTAAATAGCTAACAGTTGGACAAAAAGCATTTTAGATTTCAGCTTCAAGTTAAAAAATGAGCAATCTTACTGGAAGTTGATGCACTGTTGAATATCTCCGTTCGTGAAGTGTAAAGTAAAAGAATTGAACAGATTATATAGATTATATAAAGTTTCTTCTTCCTCCACATCTAGATCTGGTTTAATACTACTCAGATTACATTCATTTATTCATTCTCATGTCCGACCTCGCTCATTTCCTCCTGTAATCTGTTGGAGTTTTTTTTTTCCTGTGTGCAGCTCTGATCTTTGACGGCACCACCAACCCCATTCACCCCAACACCATCGGAAGCATCGACCCTCAGTGTGAGGTCGCCGACGTCGTCCAGGGTGAGGAGCTTTTTAACTAAACTTTGCACCTGACATAAGGAAACCCGTTTGTTTGGATCGCTCCTTTGTTGTCTTAGAGCTTCTTCACATTCCGTTTTAAGTCCTCTGACTTCATTTCTCACTTTTCTCATCAGATGCCTTCTACAGTGCCAAGAACCTGTGTGACCAGTACTACCTCCGCTCCCCGGATCTGGACCTGCAGGAGATCAACCGTAAGCTCCGGATTTTACTCCATAAAGAAAAAAATAGACATTTTTATGGTCGAAACCAGCAAAGACATTTTAGTTCAGGAGCCGCATGAAGCCAAATTTCATCCTGAGTCGTACGGACCGATATATTAGAGCCATAAAGGTACACTTGAAACATTTTCTTTGTTGTGGTGAAAACGTTGATATTTTCACAAAAACCAAACAATTACTACGGAATTACTACAATCTCGTTATAAAGCCAATTTGAATGAAACCATCTGGTGCAAAATACAGTGAAATGTCCCAAAAAAAACATCTCCCATAGCTGTTGCATTCTGGGTGTTTTCACAAAGTCCCCCTGACAGCTTGGCTTTGAGGCTGGTTTTGTAGCAACCAGGTAGCTCGCTTTCATGCCGACAGCTCAGCTCGGTGTCGTGTCGTGTTGCTACTCTTAAGAAATTTGTAAAAAAAAAAAAATCAATGCTTTATTTTAAGATTTTGCGGCCGGATTGGAGCTTCTTGCGCGCCGGCTTTAGCCCATAAGCCTCGTGTTTGCCACCCTGCTCTCGATGTGAGCGTCCCGTTCCCCCGAAGGGTTAAAGTCATCGTATGGTCGTTAAGCGAGCCTGAGCGGCTGCGCTCCGTCGTGCACACACAGTTTGAGTGTCAGTGCAGTCAGACGGACGCGAGAGGCGTCCAATTAAAGCTCCGAGGCCACGGCGACGGCTCAATGCATCGCACAATATTGACTCTCCCTCCTCCAAAAACGAACCCCGAGCCGAGTCATCTAATGGAGGTCGTCGCTGAGTGGCGGGGATCGCGAGCGCTGAATGAAGTGTTTTCTCTTCCCGCGTGCAGACAAGAAGAGGAACCATCCCATCAGCATCGTGTACGTGCCCTCTCACCTCTACCACATGCTGTTTGAGCTCTTCAAGGTACGAGACGCCGCTTCCGACGCCCAGTGACGGGACAGTCGGCCGTGAACGGGAATGAGATTCTCAGCGTCTTCTTTTTGTTTTTGTTGCAGAACGCAATGAGAGCGACGATAGAGACTCATGAGAAGAAGACGGAGCTGCCGCCCATCCAGGTCCTGGTGTCTCTGGGAGGAGAGGACATGTCCATCAAGGTGAGCTGCAGAACACAGCCTGCAGGTAAATAATTGAGATAGCAGAGTGACTCGGTGGCTGCTGTCAAGTCCAGTGGATTTCATCCATGTGCTGCCGAATCGAGCTGCACAACAAGTCATGAATTCATCATCAGTGTGATATAGATAACCGGAAAGTGTAATAAACCAAGTGTCCTTGCTCTGTGGATTCATGAAGCGATTGATTATAACTCCTGGTCCAAATATTATGTCTTATTTTTAAAAAGCAAACTGCACAAAACCTGCAAAGAAAACAGATAAAAATCACAATTTGCTTCACAATAAACCGTCTTGCTATTTCAGCCATCTAATAATTTAGATTAAATCATTTGATTATCAACTGATTGTTAATACAATAATGGGTCAACTATCTTATTACACTATTGGCAAGTTGTGACTTTTTATCATATCGAAAAAAGGCCAGAAACTGTTGCATAAATCAATATACACTGATTAACTGCCCTGATTAGTGATTGTTTGTTGGCCAGAAGCCAAGTTCAGAAGCAAAGAAATCTAGAAACCCAAAAAAGCAACAAGAAAGTCGGTAAACTACTTTGCTTCTGAAAAACTGCCGGTGGAAACTGGGAAGAATAAACCAAAACAAGCCCTGAAACATCTGGAAATACTAATATAAAGTACTTTCCCAGAAGCCGTCCCGTGGTGGAGACGGTGAACAGTCTAACTCGTTGCACACCTTTAAAGTGAAACTCGGCCGCTCCTCTGTGGGCTCAACTCCAAATCTACTGTTACATAAAGACTCCACCCTCTATTAATCCCCCTGTCTGCTGGTAAACAAAGCCTGCTAATCTCTGATAAGATTAACTTCCTGGGTTGTTGTTTTTTTTTTACCGCGTCTCAAACATTCTCCTTCAGCAGATCGGCAGAATAAAATCTTTTTTTTTTTTTTTTTAAACTGCTCTTTTCTAGCAAATCAATAATAATTCTGCTTGTTTCTATCCCACCTGGAAAAGGTAGAGAAAAAGAATCGTCCTCATGCAGCTGATTTGCTTTATTGATTTAATGTATGTTGATTAGTGATGTCCCGATCACACTTTTTTGCCCCCGATACCGATCCGATTTTTCAGAATTGAGTATCAGCCGATACCGATACTTTCCCGATCCGATACTCACATTGCTATTGCAAATATACTCAATAGTCTATTTTTGGAGCAACTAAGATGTCTGAAGCTAAAAGCACTATTGGCAGAAGCTTTGTTTTGCTAGAAATTATTGTAAAACTCACTTATTGAATCAAAATTCTTCTCTTTCTCTTTAGTTGTTGTTGTAAACTGAGGGTACATCCACACAACGAAAAAACGATCTTTTTTCTCCCTGGCCTGCTCCCAAAAAACCGTCCACACCTCACTATGAACACGGCTCAACGCGAGGCTTCAGGGCATGTAGTACACATGCCAGGCCTTTAGGGGAGCTGTGACTCACCAAACACAATAAAAAAACAGAAGAAGACAGACCACGTAGAAATTTAGAAGTAGACTTCTGCACATAAACAAATAAACCACTACATATAACTCTAGTTTTATAGGTCTATGGCCCCGCTCCGCCTGCTTCTAGCTTCTGCAGCTCGACCGGAGCTTGTAGTCCCTGATTGTTGTGGTTATTAGGTGACGTTGCGGACCGCGTTTTTTTTTTTTTTTTAGATCGGCGGGGTGATCGGCTGGATTTCCCGATCCCCGATCACTCACAAATCACTAATATCGGCCCCGATTAGATATCTACCGATCAGATCGGGACATCCCTAATGTTGATAATACTGTATGATGATAATAATGTATGTTGATAATAATGTATGATGCACACTTTAACCCTCCTGCACTGTGCTGAAGGGTTTTTACAGTTTGAATCAACAATATGGAGGAAAATACAAGAATTTGACTGAATTAGTGCAACAATAGCAGCTCATCAAAACCCTTTAACAAACAGTTTTTCATAGATAGATGAAGTAGAATCATGCTGAGCAGTCAGTTTGTCCTGCGGCCCCTCGGAGAGATTACCTGACCCCCTCACCCCCAGCCCCCCCCCCCCCCCCCCCCCCCCCCCCCCACACCCACCACCCCCGCTCTGTACGCTGCTTATTGCCTCTTTTCACTGATATTCCTGCAGCAGCAGCGTTTGATAAATGCAGGTCCTGCTCCGCTTGTGACGGCTCTGCCACGACAACATGTGCAGTAAACAAACTGAAAGCCACTTAGCTTCCACCCCGAGGTCGAGGCGACAGCGAGGCGCTTCTTCTCATCACAGCTCGGCATCATCACAGCTCTCTGACCTCTCCTCCTCCTCCTCCTCCTCCTCCTCTCTCCAGGTGAGCGACACGGGAGGCGGCGTCCCCTTCCGGAGGATCGAAAACCTCTTCAGCTACATGTACTCGACGGCTCCTGCACCGCAGATCGGCGAGAGCACGCGGCCTCCGCTGGTAGGAGAATGTTTCACTTCTTCATTAAAATTAAATGCAAAAATTTGCATTTTTTTTTTTTTTTTTTTTTTTTTTTTATAAACAGCAGCTCGTTAATGCGCCAGATGCACACCAGACAGTTGTTAACGTTCTTTTAAAATCCAGCAGAAAATTTGGAAAATTGTTGCCAATTGAGAAAATATGTCCAAGAATTTGTGCAAAGTATGTAAAAATAATCGAAGCAAATACAGAAAATCTGTGTAAAGGAGTTCTGCAAATAATTCGAGCTCACAAATGAACTGAATAAAAAAATACAAAGAAATTTTATTTAATTGAGGAAAAATATATGTCGCAATTTGTGTAAATCATTTAAGCTTTTTTTTTTTATGTGGAAATTATTGCAAAGAAAAATTAAGGTCATTGAGGAAATTTTCTTAAAAAGTTGTGATTTAAATTAATGGAAAAAATATATATTTATGACCCCTCCCCCGATTTATTTTTTAAAGAAATAGAGAACAATCTATTGCTTTTATTCCCAGAGTCTCTGATACAGATTAAAATATTATACACATAGCAAATTTGATAAAGCCTTTCTTTTTATGTCTGAATAACCTTTTCCAGTGAAAATGATTGAGTTTTAGTTTTTCATTTCCTGAACAGAATCCTGGGAAAGAAATGTGCTCATGTGCACCGTAACTGCAATCTGTAGGTTTCTCAACACTTCTGCACGTAGCTCAACATTAAAAATGTTGGATTTGACTTTAGTTTAAGAGTTTAGTTGTTAGGCTGTGCACATCTGCATGTGCAGCTGGTGTCTCTTGGGTTTGTTGCGGTACAAAACCAAATGTCATGATCATGTTTCCGGCAACAGTCCGTGAACAGATGGAGAAGAGCTGTTAGTTCAGTGTTGGAGCAGAGCTGGCTAAACCCCCGATCTTCCTCTTTGCAGGCCGGCTTCGGTTATGGTCTGCCCATCTCCAGACTCTACGCCAAGTACTTCCAGGGGGACCTGCAGCTCTACTCCATGGAAGGCTACGGCACTGACGCCGTCATCTACCTGAAGGTGAGCCGGCGGCGGCGGGAGGCGGGCGGGGGGAAGGAGGCGCTCCTGTTAAATATCCCTTCGTAAAGAAATGAATTCCTTCCCGGCCACTGCCGGTATTCAACATAAAGCAGCTGATGATGATGTTGATCGGTTTGTGATGGAAGTGTAATGGTTTCCCGCCAGGCGCTGTCCACAGACTCCATCGAGCGGCTGCCCGTCTACAACAAAACGGCTCTGAAGAACTACCAAGTGAGCCAGGAGGCCGACGACTGGTGCATCCCCAGCAAGGAGCCGCTGGACCTGAGCAGCTTCAAGGTGGCCAAGTGAAGCCGTCCTCCCTCGTATTCCCACGCCGGCAGGACGCCGGCGGTCCGGAGCGCGGCGCCCCCCCCCCCCCCCCCCCCCCCCCGACTTTCATTCAGCTTGTGGTAGCATGCTCACGTCTTCAGAACCCCCACCCCGTTTCCTTTCTGAATGTAGGCAAGTAGAAAACAGCGACTCGTCGCGGTGGAACGTGAGCGGACTTTTTGCGGGTGAGGCGGGTGTTGCGTGGAGGTTTTCATCGAACAGGAAGTCCCTGTTGTTCAGTCAAGCCTTAACATAGCATATTCACCCCTTTGAGATACTTGAAACGATTTGAAGCAACACTCCTGCTGCACCTTGTTGGATTTCTCCGTACTGGATTCAGTATTTCCGGAATTGTATCTTTGGAACAAAAGTATGACTTTGAGTGGATTTTTTTTTTTAAATTTTTTCTTGTATTTTGCATGGTGGATCTTTGCCCAAGCTATTTCAGTAACAGGCTGAATGTAAACCACACTTTTCTGTGCATCAGTTACAGTAAACAAAAGTATTAAATGAGGAATCGCGCAGCTCGGAGGAGTTCCCCCCCCCCCGGAGTTTAGACCTCGGTGGAGGTCTAAAGCTTTCAGACGAGTTGAATGAGGCGACGCGGTTAAATCCCAGACGACGGGATCTTTGACCATCGCGTGCCATGCGAGCAGAAACAGAAACAGCCCGGGTCCATGTGTGTTTCTTTTTGTATTAAATTAATCTAAATCATTCTGTATGTAAAAGTTATTTTTATAGCTGCACTTTTGTGACTGAAAGAATTGTAAACACTGTAAATATTGTCCAGATAATAATAATAAAACAAAATGATGTACAAACGGTACAAAAGGTGCCTGCCGTGTTCGACTGTGTCTGATTGTGTCGATCAGTGGATTATTCCTGCAGAGCGGCTGATTGCGGACCTGAGATTAAACGGAGAGCAGGCGGAGCCCGTTTTTATTTCATTTTATGTTCGGGCTACACCCACATGGAATCTCGAAATATACAAACACATTCACAACCACGGGCAACTGGGGGGTCATTTTACTTTCAGTTTGCATGTAAGGCTCAGGTGATTTACAAATAATAAAGGGTTTTCTGCAAGTTGTAGACGTTGGTAACACAACGAGGACCTTCTGGAAACTCTAGAAACATTTGAAGTTGGATGTGTTTCTCCAACAACGTTTTTTTTGTTGTTTTTTTTAGATTTTTAACAAAGTATGAAGAATAAATGAATAAATAAATGAACATTTAGACCCTCTCAGACTAAAAGAACAAAAACAAATTATAAAATCAGACACATTGTGCAATGAAAGGCTTAAAATGATCAATTTCCCCAGTCAGATATCAATGACCTCAGTCATCCGAAAAAACCTTCTTCCCTCTCAGTATTTAAGTAATCCGTTCCCTTCATGAAGCCGCAATCATTCGCTTAATCCAACATCTAACACTCCATTGGGTCTTTCCATTTCACACTTTGTGTATCTTACAATTCCAGGACTCCGACGTTGACCTTCTTGCCGCGAGGCGACGTCGTGCTTCACACTACACCACCGTGCCGGCCAACATCAGACACTAAATAAAACTCTTGACCATACAAAGAGTTACGTTTCACCTCCACCGCAGCGGTAAATGACAGGGTGAATGTCTCGGGGGGGAACAGTTTCTGTCCCCGAGCCCAGTCGGTCAGAGGTTGTTGACGCTCGGCATTGTGGGAGGTGGACCTCCGAGGGTGCGTGTGAGACGCAGGCTCAGGTTCTAATAATAGAACGTCTGTTGGTGCTGCCATGTAGGTTTAATCTGAAGAGATGCAGCTCATACGTTAGTGATGGAAGTGTGACGAGAAACAATTCTAACTCTGAGCGCCAATATCCAGATTTTAGAGCATCTTCCTCTAACATCCAGATCATAGAGCATCTTCCTCCTCGAACATCCAGATTATAGATCATCTTCCCCCTCTAACATCCAGATTATAGAGCATCTTCCTCCCACTGACATGGCAGTGACTCACCTATGAAGGTGTGAACTAGGCGACTCCACACCTCTTTTCAGATTAAATATTTTGAGGTATAAAGATGGTTCATTCCTGCACGTCTACAAACGGGTCACGGCAGCTCGACCCTCTTAACGTGCACAGGCTTCATTTGTTTTCCTTCGTGAAAGTGAGAAAGTGAGACTCTGCAGGTGACAGACGTCATGTTCAGCATCACTTTCGTGCTCAGCGTCACGTTCGTAAACCAGCAGACCCAAAAACAGCCACGAGTCGAGGTGTTTACCTCCAGCAGGCCACAGAGAGTGCTCCTCTTTATCTGCTGCTTACTAAACACCGATAACGACGCCATGGCAACAGAAAAACTGAGACGGCACAGCGTGAACACGTTGTTCTGCACAGACACTCCGAACGTCACCTTGCGACCTTTTGTACTGAAGACGTGACTCGTTTAGCTCCACACTCATGTGTGGAAGGAAAGACACGCTGGACCATATCACTGTAAACAATGAAATCTTTAAATAGAAATAAACTAATAACTCAAAATTAAATCAAGTCGAAATATAACTAGTCTACTGTTATCATTGAAGATAATAATTACTTATTCTTGTCCAATTTATTGAAATCGTAGATTAATCAAAAATATTAAAAAAAAGAATTTCTCTTTAAAAAATAAAAAAATAAACTTGAACTTAATTCAAACAACAGAAATTATGAGCGATAAAATAGATGAATAACGTAAAAGCTCAATAAATCAGAACCTCTAAACAAATGAGAAATGTAGTTTGTAAAGCAGGTTTTTTTCAGCCGCTGGAGGGGGAAAGACTCGAGTCGGCTGCTGTAAGAGGATAAACTGCCGGTTGATCTCGGTCAGACCTGGTGACCTCTGACCTGGTGACCTCTGGCCTAGTGACCTGTCACTGATATCCAGATCACAACATTACGAATACCAACTAAAAAAGCCAGTGAGTAGTGAGTTGTCCGTCAGCACAGAGAACAACCAGAGTCCAGTTTCTGACTCTGGTTTCACTAATAAGTGATTTTCCATAAATACCCCCACGTGCTGCACGTAACGACACTTCACCTGCAGGTTTCCTTGATTCCAGTGTCACTTTCTGTGGTTGAAGTGTTTTTCCCTTCCCAGTGCAGTAAACTGCTGACAGGTGACGCTGCTGCTGTTTCCCTCTAGTGGTTTGTTTACCTGAGATCTGTGCATTTGAATTAAATGCTGCTATTTTCATCATTTATCAATAAAGGTTCACTGAGAGGCTCGTGAAGAAAAACTAAATCTTGTCTTTGCAGTAGCTTTGTAATCCTGGAACATATTTTCTGCTTGTTGCTCCAGAAGAAAGGTCAGCGGTCTGAGGAGGATCAGCATCCTGAGGAGGCTCTGCGACATGAGGAGGCTCATCCGTCTGGGGAGGATCAGCAATCTGCGGAGGGTCAGCAGCATGTAGAGCCTCATCAGTCTGAGGAGGCTCATCAGTCGCAGGAGACTCAGCGGTCTGAGGAGGATCAGCAACGTGAGGAGGCTCAGAAACGTGAGGAGGCTCAGTGGTCTGAGGAGGATCAGCAACGTGAGGAGGCTCAGAAACGTGAGGAGGCTCAGTGGTCTGAGGAGGACCAGCAGAATGAGGAGGCTCAGAACACTGACATGCCTCAGAAACTTCAGGAGGCTCTGCAACATGAGGAGGCTCATCAGTCTGAGGAGGATCAGAAACCTGAGGAGGCTCATCAGTCTGAGCAGACATGGCGGCCTTCCTCCAGTAAGATCATCATCAACATGTCACTGAATGGGGAGGATCCTGAAGTGCAGGAAGCACAGGTATCAGCAGACACACTCCCGACACTACACTAATATTCCTGAATGAAATGTGTTTAGTTAAGGAGCTTCAAACAAAATGGATCAGAACTAGACTCTGTCAAGATTAGAGGAGGAAACTAGTCGATCTGAATGAAATAATTGCATCAAGATAGTTTCGGTGGTTCGTCCACAATAACTCAATAAGAGTGACTGATCATGTTTACCTGACCTTAAAAATCTGATTACCAGGAGTAATCAGGTAATTGAACTAATCGGTTCTGACAAGCTTCCAACCACTTCAGAGAAGCTGTTTGTGAATTGGTCAGATTCATGAAAACTGAAGATATTTCAGAATATACTTTGGTTACTTGAACTGAAACTGCAGAATGTCACACAACTCCACCTCATTGGTTCACATTCATCAGATCCATTTGTTTTTCCTCAGAACAACTGGGTCCCTCGGAGAGCCGACCGGGGACCGAAAACGATCCAACAGGTGTGTTTCATACTTTTATCGGTTCCCACGACACCAAGTAAAGACTGTCGCTCTCTGCTGAGCACACAAACTTGACAAAAAGCCAACGGCAGATTAATTTCATGTCGACGTTTGCAGCTTGAGACTCACACCTCGGAGGAGTGGCCGAGATGCTGTTAAACTGAATTCTATCATTTCCCCTTTTGTTGGAGCCTGAACTGCTGATGAGTGTGAGAGGTAAAGTTGGGTGAATAATACAACTTCCTCTCTTCCTGCTGAGATGAAGAGGTGAGCGTCAGCTTGTCGCACTCCTGCAGTGTTTGATTTTTACAGATGTTAACTGGCGGGTTTCTTTCAGTGTTCGTATGGACTGTTTCTTCTTTTAAGTTTAACTTAAAGCAACTTCACAACCACATTCCTCACGAGCCACCAATGGTAAGTTAAATTATGGTATTTAATAGTTGTTGGGATTTTTTATTTTTTTAACACCGACATCATTTAAGCTTCGATTTGTAGACGTTTGTACAAAATTAACATGGATGATCAATATCTTTATATAGAGATAATAAGAGAAGGACAAAAAAAAGTCCTGTGCATACGTATATGTACATGAGGAGTACAGCTGCTAAAATCTGTTTTTTCGATATCTTCTGAATTATTCATTATGAAAACATGAGATCTAATAGTCGTGTATTATAGTGTCGATGAAGTGTGTTGCCTTTCACAGAAATCAAGAGAATAATTTATCCCATTTGGACACATTCTGAAACTATGAATAGAGAAATAAAGATTGGTTTGGGTCAGGTATGTGCATTTTAGTAGAGATATGTAAGAATATGTGGGCAAGAAATTAAAAAAAAACACTAAAATAGAAACAATGTGTAAACAGATGTGTTGACTCAGGCATGCACGTACATATAAATCATTATTTGTTACATTAAAATGGCTTTATTCCAGTACAAATGATTGTTTTTGATACCAGAGTGACAATCTAGACAGATGATATCACATTAATTAAGAGGTGCAGTTAATAAAACAACAATGAATTTCTAGTCAGCTGCTCGTTTTCCCCCCCAAAAAACGTTCCCACATGAAGTCGTTGCACGTTGAATTGCTGCTTTCTGGATTCGACCTGGAGTCCCTCTCATCATGACTTAAAACACCAAATATTTGGTAACTTCTGCATTTATTCTCCAAATCAATAATTATAAATGAATTGTTTGTTGAAATCACAGTTAAATACTTCAGATAAACATCTAACTGTTAACTTGTCTAAATCATCACGTCCTCCCAATTAATGCTTCCAAAAAGTCACATTTAGAGTTTTTACAAACAATAATTATGTAATAATAGTTCACATGTAATCATTTTCAGAAATCCACTCAGAATTTCGTGATTTTTTTATGTGATGAAAGGTCAATTGTAGCCAGTTTAAATGTTTATTTCTTTTAGCAGTTTTATATCATAAAAAGCACATAAAGTTGAAAATACACTCTTAAAATCTTGGAATTTTCTTTAATCTCATTTTGAAGGCTTAAGACGAACAAATCTTGCCGTGATAGATGAGCAGAAACACATCAGATGGAAGGAAGTTGTTTATTGCCGCTTTTTTAATATACAGTTAATCTCCTGTTTCCTCCAGTCAACATCGGCTGCATCCTAATATTTTCTGTCTGTGACGATCTTTGCACAAGTTCTCTGTCGATGCAGACACTGAAGCAGAGTGAAGAAACGAGAAGTCGTCATCTTTTACATAAGACCTGTGTTCTGCAGATGGTCGTCTTCGCCCTGGCTGTTGTTTGGAACGCTGTGGTCTTGTGCAGCGGGGAACTCGAATTCTGTGAGTACGAGATGGTTCGCTGATGTTTGGAGGCCAGAAGGCAGACGGAAGATAAAAATCATTCATTATGCAGCCGCAGCTCCCCCAGATGTGACAGAACTGTGCTGAGCGCTCGTCGGGCCCGGATCAGTGAAAGAGAATAGAATATTTCCAGAGATTAAAATCTATTACAAACAGAGTCCTGAGACTAACTCCAGTTCTGTCTGAGACTTTTTCCTCTTTCTCCTTGCAGACTGAAGTGAAGCTCTGGATGGAGAAGACGCCTCTGGCTGCCGCCATCAAGGTGGTGTATGTGAAAGCAGGAGGAATGAAAGGGAATCATTAATTTGAGTGTGAAAACCCCCCCCAAAAAACCATTTAAGTCTCACAAAACTTCACAGCCTTAATTACAGATTCATGTTTCAAGAAGAATAAATGCAAAACATAGATTTAATGGTGTGATGCAGACAAAATGAATTGTAAGACCTGCGTCGATGTTCTTTCTGCCTCTAGATCAAAATCTGTCTTTTTAAATATTCAGGAATTTAATCAAACTTGGTTCTCAGCTATGTGCATAGTGTTTGCTTTAAAGTCCAGTCTTATTATAGTAATTAGATAAAAATATATATTTTTAAAAGGCTTAATGTATGAGTAAGGTTCACGTTTCATTTTTAGTTTTAGTTTTTCTAGTTCAGTAAAATCTCTTCAGTGAAGAAGTTGAAATTCTTCTTAAAAAAACCTAACTATCTATATTTCTGTCAAACTAAAGAATGTGACTGTTGACATCCCTGCTATTGAGTTTATGTTCAGGAAACGTCTCACTTTTATTTAAGCACAGTAGGACAGGTTGACAAGTTATTCAGTTTCTTTAAAGATTCATTGCTGTTACTTGATTTGGACACATGGTGGCGGCAGTGGGCGAAGGTTGCCTTACGTTAGAGGGCAGAAGTTTAAATATGAAGGGAAGGCACAGGTTACTGGAAAATGAAGTTTTTTTATTATTATTATTATTATTATTATTATTATTATTATTATTATTATTATTATTATTATTATTATTATTATTATTATCAATAACAATAACTAATAATAATAATAATAATAATAATAATAATAATAATAATAATAACAACAATAATAATAATAATAATAACAATATTGAAGCACTTGGTCTTTACATACATGTTACACCCAACACCATGCAGACAGAGCATCCAAAATGATCTTGATCAAACAAATGTTACATTCAATAAATCATTTGTATTCATTTGTATGAACAATTGAACAGTGGAAACAAACAATAACAATTCACAGAATTCGGAATTCAATTCTAAACTTCTTAGATACAACAAAAAAATAACACCTTGTGGAAAGTTTGCCTTGTGACATTTCAAAAATAAACAATTTAGTCTATATGCTTGGTTGGTTTTCAATTAAAATTTTTCAAATTAACAACCATTCCCACCCTCTCCAGGACCTGGAGGCTCAGCCGAAGCACAGGAAGCATCATGTATCAATAAGAAGATGCTGAAACACTTGTGAGGGAAATAAACAATAAAGTTTAGTGGCACTGGCCTCTTTATTCCACATTATTTCTGTTGTTTTTGAGGTTTATCTGAACCAGGAGCTAAGTTAAAGAAATCATTAAACATAAAATGAATACCCTGATCGACTACGTACTGACCAATTCAGAGGAGGTGAACGACTCCGTCGAGTTTCAAGCTGACTCGAGCATGCGCACTGAGCGCCTCATGAACCGTTAGTAATGTCATATATTTCTACGGGTCATGATTTCTTATCTGGTGAATTTTAGTTGCTGTTTGGACAGATCATTTTACTAGTTTTAAGTAATCATCTTCTCAAATTTAGTGTTTATATCTTATAAATTATATATTTTGGCTACCTTTTTTTTGCAGAGAATGAATTACTTGATGTTACCCGATCTGGTGTTTATCTACAAACTGCGACTGCATCTATTTCACACAGGGTGGCGCAGTGAGGTTAATACTGTCTTGTATATATTATATTTGAAGTCAAGGAGAGATAAATTAGGATTTTATTTTTGGTACAAGTCAAACCCAATGGCAGCCCTCCGATGAAAACACATTTCTCGCAGAGGGCTGATTTTTGTAACAGTAGGTATAACACAAGAAATATTCATAAATATCTGAGCCTACATTTCTCAAATAAAATTGTTGTAGCCGATGTAATCTCCTCATAATGAACACGACACTTAATTAAAGTCAAATATATGGTAGAAAAATCATGTGATTGACCAAAATCTGCTCTTTCATTTCCCATAATGCTTCACTTCATTCTAACTTTAGGTAGCTCATAGGCTCAGGTGCTCAGAAACGTTAAAGAAGCAGAAGCAGCGTGTATTTGCGTGTATTCGGCAGCAGGTGGCGCACTAACATCATTGTCAGTCTGGTGGCAGCTTGCGTCCACAGCTTTTCCAGCAACACGAGGATGCAGCTGATCCTCCAAACCAAACAGAAGGGTGAATGATAATAACAACACCGCTCCAGAGGTTCATTCATTTCACACTTTTCCCTTTTATGGTCACAGCGGGCTTCCTCGGGAGCTTCAACCCGGAGAGGTGACGCTTTTCCCGGGAGTGTTTCACTGCTGAGCGGCGCCCGTCACCGCGGAAAAATGTCCTGGAGAAAGAAACGAGCGGTTTTGGTTCGGTTTGGTTTGATTCGGTGGTCTTTACAAATACTTGTGACGCTTTTCAACTTTACACGCTGACTGACAGCTCTGCGGACGGTGGGGGCGGGGCTTAGGGAGCTGGCCGGGCTCTGATTGGTGGGCACTCGTTCAGGGAGGAGGCCTGGAAAAAGTGGGGCGCGGCCTGCGCGCGGTGTAACGGGGCGAGGAAACGTTTCTGCCACAAGTGGAAACTTTGTATGGACGTGAGGGCATTTCTGGGATCATTCTCACTCTCTGGTCGAAAAGACTGCCGCGAAGAAACGCGTCTAAACTTTGAATTGGTCCTTGAATGACGCCCGAGCGGAGCTCCGCACTGAGTTGGCACCGCGGGGGAATGCGCACGGAGCGCAGCGCCGCACTTTGAGGAGAGGAGGGAAACATTTCAATGATCACCTTTCATACAACACTCTGAACCAAGTTTTTAAAGTTTCATTTCCGGAGTAAAGGAGGGAGAATTTGTAACAGCATGGCTGAACACGAGAGTCTGGAGTTTGGAAAGGCGGATTTTGTGCTTCTGGACAACGTGTCGATGGAGGAATTCATGGCAAACCTCAAACTCAGGTGAGAGACCGCAGAGGTCGTTCACCTTCTGGAGCCCGAGAGGGAACAAGTCACCGCCCGTGGGAGACCTGCTGTCGTTCTACTGCTGCTTCAGTGTGACTTAGAGTACCTGAATGAAAGTGATCGCTTGAAACTAATTCTGATGTCTGTCAGTGTGTGTGTCTGTCCGTCTGTTTGTGTGTGTGTTTGTGTGTGTGTGTGTGTGTGTGTGTGATCTTCCACCTAATTATATGAATGTGTTGAGCTTGTTGAAGGAACACAATGACGCTTTGAGATAAAGACATGCTTTAAACTGAGATCAGGTTCTAAGTTCAGGGTAATGACAGCATATCAACCTTAAAATGACTTTTTTTTATTTTAGCGCAAAGAAGTCTACATATATACATATATTTGTGTATATATATATATATATATATATATTACAAAGCCTGATACAATTCATCCCTATCTAAATAGTTTCCTCAAGGTCTGAATCCCCAGCTGGCTGTAACTCTTATACTACATACTGGACAGGCATAGAGTCACACAGCTCCATTGAAATTCACACCTTTTGCTCATCCAGACACGTCCATTGGTTTCAAATACATGATTTTAGCAGACTTTCAGGGAGAACATGCAAACTCCGCACAGAAAGACGTCCAAGCCAAGTGCAAACTCTCACACCACGATGTGGCCGACTGGAAAGAGTTGGAACATTTTAAAGAAGAGTCTGTGCAGTTCAACTAAAAGCCTTGTTTTATGCATCTCGAGCAAATCCCATTCATACAAGCTCTGATACTAACGCCACCTTCAGTGTTTTCATTGGTTCTCAGTATTGTGTCACTACTTCACTAAAACCAAAGTCAATAAACTGGTGGGAGCAGTTGCTGTTGAGATTTTACAATCTTATGATTTTGGCCTGTATTTGGACCTGTGGTGGGCCTGTTCTGGTCCACGGGCCGGATGTTTAACACCTGTTTGTGGGTGTGTGTGTGTGTGTGTGTATGTGTGTGTGTGTGTGTGTGTGTGTGTGTGCTTGCTCATGTGAAACAACAATAAGTTACTTGTATTTAAAAGTTACTGTCTTTAGCTTACATGACATTCTTGAGCTCTCTGATCAAACCGGTATTTCCCTTTGGAAAAATGCATGAGGCTCCACCCAATACACACACGCACACACATGCACACACACACATTCCTTTCATGCAGACCTGTTCTTAACCTGAATTGAACCTTAATGTCGATCTGACCTTTGAATCATCTTTCTCTCAAAAAAGTGTGATCATAATTCGAATGGAGACTTTAGTTTATCCTTAAAAGGACCATCATGCTTCATTAAGCGATAGTGTAAACAAAGTAGGGTCCAGAAACACACACACATACACACCCAGTTGGACCGGTGTGGATCAGCTGTGTGGTCAGTGGCTCAGTGTCAAGCATGATGTCAGGCACGCTGTGTGAATGAATGAATGAAGGGCGCAGTGTGAGGTAACGTTACGTTTCAGGTGTGCCGCGGCTCGGTGGAATCAGTTTCCTCGGCTCTGCCATCTGTGATGAAAGTGCAAGCTGAACCCTCAGCGTGGAACTGAGAGCGTTTCACTGTGTTACAGCTGCAGCTCTGATGGGAGACCCTCAGCGCAGCTTTACACACACACACACACACACACACACACACACACACACACACACACACACACACACACACACACACACACACACACACACACACACACACACACACACACACACACACACACACACACACACACACACACACAGACAGACTTTGTTCACTTTTTTTGCCAGTTGGTACAAATTAAAGGGCTTCACTTAAAGGGGTCGTATGAAACAGTTTTTCAACTCTTTCACATGGTCTCGTTGGTCAAAAAACATTATATTCAAAGTTTTTTGCTCCAAATCCAGCCTTTCCTGGATTTTCATCCATTTTGAATATTGGATCATAGGAGCTGCATTCAGAATCTGCTGTGTTTGTGTGCACTGGACTGGCTCCGCCCACACATGCCCATCTTGAGAAGAGGAGGAAGTACTTCCTCTCGTGGTGCCATGTGCCAGAGCAGAGCTGCCTAATTGTGGGAGGAGTCAAAGGGAAGGCCTACCTGGATTGGGATTGGCTAAACCCCCGATGACACTATGTAGGGTTTGATTTCTGATTGGCTCGTTGGAGCAACACACTTTTTAAAAACTGAAACAAGCCAGGGAGAGAGGACAGTCTTTCTTCACTTCTGGGTCGTCATTCCAGGTATGGGGATGATTAGTACTATTGGAAAGTGAATTTAGCATAATATGACCAAGTTACAGATTAATGACAACAAAACAAAGCAAGAAAGGGGAAAATAGGCATTTAAAACATAAACTTAACAATTGGTTAAACTGAGCAATAGAGCAGTGATTGTAAATATCATACAAGAACACCACTAAGGGAATGAATGAATGGTGATAGTGCAACGCACAAAAAATGCAAACACCAACAAATAATGCAAAAGTAATAGTCTGAAGCCAGTTGATTATTTATGCTCTTCCTACGAATTCTATGAGTAAACTAGAATGCGAGCAACATACAAAGAAAAACCCAGAACAACAAAAAAAAAAACAACAGTTCATCACTGAGAGTTTAACTCCCAGAACAGAAATCCGTCCATATTCTACATTCATTCTGACTTTACTCACAAATGAACCGTTCTCTTAAGTTATATTTACCTTCTTTTAACTTAAACAGTTGAATACAAACAGGAAGGTTTTTATTGTGAACCTGATATAGTAATATATCACATTATTTCAAATATACAATGTCTGGATTATATATATGTTAAAGTGCCGGACTGTATGAATAATTACGTTATAAAATCAAAATAGCAAACATTATTTATTAATCCAAAAGGTCTTTTCTGTAGTTTGATAATTTAATCTATATTAATTTTATACACATCAGTGGGACCTATTAGAGCTTTTTCTACTTAGCAGGTCCTCCTGAGTTTTATATAGAACAGCATTTTCATTATTTCTGCTTAATATACTTTATGTATGTCTTCCAACAGGTTTTCATCAACATTTTTCTTCATATATTCTCTCTTCATTTCAGCTCCATGTGAATTCAGTTTCAGTTCATCATCAACGGTAGCCCCTCCAAATTGACCCAATTAAGATCAAACTTAAAAATAAACACAGAATTATAAGCAGTTAGGAGGAGAAAAAAAAGAATAAAATAGGCAATGATTGAATGTAAAATAAATGCTGAAGTTGCAAACACTAAACTGTAGATGCAGACTTGTGAGTGTGTGTAAGTGGAGGCCGTTGAGATGTTTGTTTTGGATGAATTGACGTGAAGGTTGCAGGACTTGGGGGATGCAGGCTGGAAGGTCGTTTTACGGGCTTGAGTGGAGAGAGTTACTCAGCTCCGAGGGAAAGTCTGTGGCAGCAGGGTGGTGAAGCAAGAGGAATGTAAGAACGTTCCACCGTGTTTTATAAGACGGTGTCGCACAACCTGGTCGCTGCGAGAGCTGCTATGCCCGATCAAGTGTAACCGCTCGTCTGTTTGTTCAATTTATTTATTTATTACGGCACGAGCGTCGGATTCAGAGAGAGACGTCTAAGAGGAGCTTGTTCACGTCAGACTGTTCTCTGCACGCACGAGCATTACAAACAACACTGCACCACCTAGTGGCCTGGCATGCAAACTACAGCATGTTTAACGTTTCGTGTCGACGACGATCGTTTTCATCTGCATGTGTAACTTTTCTAAACTGAAAAAACTTTTTCTCAGTACGATAACTGTGTAGATAGTTTATACTGTGTAGAAAACCAGTTACAGGACTCTGGCCCTGTCCACACGAGAACGCCGCTTCCTGTAGCCACCGTTTTTTTGTCCGATCATTCACAAGGTGCAGCATTTTCGAAGCCTGGGGGTCAAAGTTTAAAGTTAAAACTTAACGATTTTGTGTTTCCTTGTTGACACGCCACTACTTTGACAAAACACAGAAACAGTGAAAAAGATGTTAGCATGTTGGGCCACTAGTTGGTGCTGTTTGGTTTCTGTAATGAAACCACCCGCACATGCAATGAGAGAACATTCATCTCTAAACATTAACAATGGGAGAACATAAACATTCTGGTGGACAGACGACCAAGTTCGATTGTTATCGCAGTGACTACCAAGTCTAGGAGGACATGGACTGGGAGTCACGACACGACGGAGAGAAACACTGGCCGTTTTCCATTTCTTAGAGCGCCAGTGTGTACTCGCCTACGTCATGAGTAACCACTGCAGGGCGTCCTCGGAAGTGCGGAAATGCAAATTTACGAGGACGCATCAGTGTTAATGGAGAATTGGAACACCAGCGTACTTGATGAAGCGGTGGCTGTCATGGCTGGATGATGGACCTTGAAACTGAGGAGGATGAGGAGGAACCTGTTTCCTCTCTGGTTCAGTAGGTGGGTGATTTATACATGATATTTTATATGATGATCTAAACTTTAGAACATTATTGTAAAATAGTACCTTTTCTGTCACATACATGCTGTGTATATTACAGTGTATTGTACCTTGTACAGTACTGTATATAGTATAGTACAGTGTTACTATTACTTCTGGCCTCTTTTACAGAAGAGGCCAGGTGTACATTGGCAACATTCTCAGTGCAGGATGCTCTTGTCCTGCGCAGATCCTCCATGTACCAGCAAGTACTGGTACCTGCTGGGTGATGGAGGAAGTACTGTACCCATGCCTTCAGCGCACAGTTATTATAGCACTGTACTGGCAATCTGCTTTATCTCAATAATCACAATCATGAACACTAATGAAATAATACATTTTGATTCATGATTACATCAAAATATATCAAATGTTTTCCATGTGAATTTTAACTGACAGGCCAGATTGAAACCCCTCAGACACCAGGCCAAACCTGCGAGTACTCCATCTTTCTGAGAGCCTGGAGAGCCTGTCTGTTTAGCAGCAGGTGACATCATGGACGTGGAGGAGGAAGGTCCAGGAAGGAGGAGGAAGGTCCAGGGATGATGATGGAGACCATCAGGTGACACTGAGGGCGCCCAGAGGGACCTGGCAGGAAGTGATGTGCGAGCGAGACTTGCTGTCCAACTACCTGCTGCTGAAGAACGACCTGCAGACCTCAGAGAGGAGAACTACATCTAGACAGGAAGCTTTCCACCTGTAGTCATGTTCTCTACTCATGTGTAAATATATGGAGATAGATGGATAAAGACAGAGAGATGTAAACATGTTATTCATCTTTTGTAACACTGCTCTCCTTGCTTTGACAAATTTAACCATATGACTGTAAAATATAGAACTTAACATTTTTCTGTTTTATTTGATAAACAATGTAATGTTGCTTTAAAGAAGAAATTGTCTCGGGTGAATTTCAACAATTATGAGGTCTATGAGGTGGACATAAAAACTAAAAGAATGACACACTACCAATTCAGCAAGTTATTAACACATGTATAAATAAAATATATACAAGCATCAAAAACAATCCTCACTCCTCATCTGAAGGAGTTCCTCTTCTCCACTGGATCAGGCCTCAGTATCCTCAGTAGTCTGGGATTAAAATAGTGCATGGTGTTAGTTTGAATCCACAGCGTCCTCCAGTAGAACCAGTAGAAGGCACTTGTACGACTGAGACACGACAATATGGCCAGTAGTACCTTCACCTCTCATTTTAAACATCAAAGTCAAGTTAAATAGTTTTAAACATGATCTTTCCCCTCAGCAGCAAATATAAATTTACTGTTAGATTTACACAAAAACATTTATATCTCATGTTTAACGACAGTAGAGAATCACAGCCAGCCTCGTCTTAGTCTGGATCCACAATCTCCGAAAACGCCAGAACAAATGTTTAAGTAAGCGTGATCTTGAAATATCGACCTCATAGCAACATTTTAAACAACTATATTCTGGCCTAAAACACTCTTAAAACTACACTCTGTTAAACAATGAGGCTAAGATCTCAGATTTTTCACTCACCGTTGTGCGTTTCCTCCTCCGCGATCTCCTCCAGCATCTCTCGCCAAATGCATTATGGGTAAATTGGCTTCCCAAGCCATGTGTACACATCCGGGTATTCCATGTGTACTCGGTGAGAAACGGCCTAAGAATTGGAACGGTGCTTGGTCTCCCACCGACCACGTTTCACGGGTACACGAGAGCACAAGTATGGACGAGTATGGGTATTGGAAAACGGCCACTGTTCTTATTCTCCATCTACTGAGCATGTGCACAACTACTAGTTACTGCAACCACGGTGAGCATGATCTGTAAGCTCCAAAACCTTTCAGCGTTCACTTGAAAACGTTGTTGTGTAAACGGGGCACTGACCTTCATCCTGCCGCTGGTGCTTTATTTACTCACTGCTCCAGTTGAAGATCAGCGGATTAAGAAGTCTCCCGACTGTTTCACGTTTTCTCAACAACAGTAGCAGACTGACGGCGTGTCGGCAGAACTTAAGATGTCTGAACATGGCTGTAGGTTTGTTTGTTCGAGTCTGTCGTCTTAACGCCGTGCAGCGAGAGACGTTCACCGGTCGTCCTCTGACAATCTTAAAGATTTCATGACCGCTCTCTCACAACACGACGCAGTGTGACGACTGCTTCTACCTGAAGCTGCCAACAGAAACATGACAATTAAAGTGACTCCAAAACAATAGTTAGACTGTTATGGAGAGCAAATGTTGGCGCTCACCTACACTCTCCAACTCCTTTTAGTTCAGGAGCCACATGGAGCTGGACTGGTAAAATACTACCATAATAACCTTTAAATTCACACTTTAAAGTTTTGCTTTATTGGGGTCCAACTTATATGATGAAAAAATATTTATTTTTGCAAAAACCAAGTGATTACTACCAAAAGTAACTACAAAAGCAATATAAAGCCAAATTTATTAACTTTCTGGTGCAAAATACAGTGAAATATAAAAAAAAAAACTGCTCCAATAGCTGTTGCATTCTGGGTGTTTTTACAAACCCCACCGTGGCAGGGCGGCTTACTCAGGGTCTCAGTGTTGTGCTGGGTCTGCTACTTTTAAGAAAATATGTTTGAAATTTTCCCCATTTGCTTATTTGGTTTGACCGACTCGGAGCCTCTTGTTCTTTAACGATGATTCGATTCTCAATTCGTGTCTTTCGTTAAATCCAGAATCTATATGTAGACGGCGTACAGCATAACATTGTCATCCTCCCAGGTGTCAAACTTTCTCGACTACTCCAGTTAATCCACGTTGCACAGCACCAAACTCCTGATTCTGCCTGCATGGCAGTCTGCAGGAGGACCAGCGTGTTTCACAGCAGACATGGCAGCTCTGGTTAACTCTGTTTTTACAGCCATACCTTTTAAATTAGATCAGCTTCTGTGGTGTGAACAGTAGCTGGAGGAGCCAGACGGCAGGACAGCACCGGGCCTCTTTTTCCCTCTGCGTGTGTTTTCCCTGCCGGAGGTGGCGTGTGCACATTGTTATTTGTGGAGGGGTGTGACCAGCCAGGAGTGCTTCCCGTAGTCTAGAGTGTTTGCCGAAGTGGGATTGGAACAGCTGGAGGAGGGACGCTCGGGTCGGAGGGATCGAACGGTCTCCAGCCCCGGCCGGGTGGAGTTACTCCAAACAAGAGTGGATTATTGAGCTTCATCAGTCTCGCTGTTTGTCAGATTAGCACCTTCTGCTCACTCTTTTGAACACGCAGAGATTTGTTGTTTTGGGGGTCAGAAGCTTCGTGGTGGAGCCCGTCCAGGCTGAAAGTCTCCTCCCGTGTCTCATGTTGAGTTCCACGGCTTCGCCGGAGCCCCTGCAGACCGCCGGGCTGGTTGATCACGTCCCCCAGCGACTGCACGTCAGGCGTGATTTGGAAAGGATTGCTTGCGTTCCCTCGCTGAGGCCAGACTTGGTTGTTTCTGGTTGACATTCACTTTGTTTGACTTGAGGTTGAACTGTGTGGCCTGTTGCTCAGAGCCTCCCAGTCTCCAAATAGATCCCAGCAAATGCCCAGTCCCTCTTTTTCTTTCTTTTTTTTTCAGAGATGTCTGGCAGGATAAAAGTTAATGCCAAATTCCTGCAGGGTCTTGGGATTTTTCCCACATCAACAGTGGGCAGATAAGACGGAGCAGCGCGGCTGATTGGCTCGGTCTGTGTTTACACTTCAAAAGCATCTGATTCACCATCGAAAATGACTCATGAGGGAAATTATAGAAGCAAATATAAATATATCATCTTTGATTGTGTTCACTCTCATGCTGCAGTTTCTGAGGTTTTTTTTTTAACTTCCTCTCAGAAAGCTGCTGACTCTGCCTCTCACCATGAAGTGAAAGACTGTCGGACACACACCCTTCATCTAACACGAAGCAGCAGCCTTTCAAAATAAGACCAGTGGACACAACTTTAGAGTCCTCACTATCATCTTCTTAGTTCTAACGTTCAACCTTTATTTTACTAATTAAGTCATTAATAGCAGATTGTCCTTGACAATGACACTGAGCAAAAGGCTTTGAAGGTGAGGGAGCGACGCCAAAAGACAAAACAAAGTGGAAAACTAAAACAACAGTGCAATCAAACAACATACCAAACTGAACACATAAGAAATCCAAGGCTTTAAATTATGGTATGATTATAGTCACGTGACATATTTGACTTCAGCAGGTTTTCATTCATCCGCTGATTTGTTCGGTGCTTAACAGGACAACTTGTGGACATTTCTTAGATAAAAATCAGCAGGATAAAAGGATAACAGGACGAGGAAGCGGTGGTTTGATTTTCAGTGAGATCCAGGTCATATTTTGGATCCCGGATTCAAAAGAGGAACGTGGTCTTAGAAAATATTGAGAAATTCTGAATTGATTTGAATGAAAAGTGGTATCCTGATTTATTATGTGCAGAAGAGAACGCGAGAGCGATCAGGATAACATTTTGGATAAGAGAGAATATGGACTGGGAGTCATGACACTCTGGAGCAAACCTTGTTCTGATTGGCCGTCTACTGAGCATGTGCACAACTACTAGTTACTACGGCCGTGATGACCAAGGACCAGAGCAGCGTTTCAGTAAATTTGTGTTTTTACCCATTTCCACGGAGACAGAAAGTTTTTAGTGTCGCCGACTACCGTTGTCGTGTTAACGGACCCAAAACACAGCAAACGTTTTCGGTTTTCACTGAAAAACGTCTAAACGGGGCCTTAAAGTTTTAGCTCCTATTGAGTGTTTGTAACTTCAGATCAGACGACTTCCTCTCTTTATGTTCTGTGTGTGTGTGTGTGTGTGTGTGTGTGTGTGTGTGTGTGTGTGTGTATTGTTTTGTCTATCCTCTGGAATTCAGCGAAGGAAACCTCCTGGAACGCTGCTTTGGGCTTCCTGACGTATTATTATGAGGATTTTTAAAGTTCCTCCTGGATGAGTGTGTGCGATATTGGATAACAGAAACTGGCACCTCGTTTTCAGTTCTTCACGTTGACATGAATGAATCTCGGCTCAGAAGAATGCGGCAGGTTGGAGTTCGTTTTATTCTATCGAAACGCCGCTCCGTAATATGGACAAATAAACTCAGCGAAGCGTGTTTATAATCAAGATGTGTGAAATCTTGTATTACATTTCTGAAGCTGCCGTTTGTTGCACGCCATCAAGTGCTCGGAGTGGTTTGACCTTTGACCCCCTGGCGGAGGAAGAAAAGAGCACTGCGAACAGGAAGTCCCCAATAATCCCGGGCAGCCAGCGGAGCAGGAAAGCTGGCATTTCCCCGGCCCCGGCTCCTCACATTTCATTGTTTCCTGCACATCCTCTTCTTGAGCGCAGATGTGAAAATTCAAATCTATTCTCGGGGAACATGATGCACCAGTTTAAACCCTTTGAAAGCCTCTCGGAAGCAAAATCAAAAAGCATTCTCTAAGTCGGAGCCAAACTGTCCTGAAATCTCTAAAGTTGACACAGACTTCCAGTTGGTAAAGAAAACACCCAGAATGCAACAGCTTTAGGAGAAGCTTTCTGGTTGTATTTTGCACCAGAAGATTTCATTCAAAATGGCTTTATGTTGAGATTGCACTCATTTTCATTAGCAATTGTTTGGTTTCGTGAAAATATAGACATTTTCATCAAGATATGGGGCTGAATGTGAACTAAAATGAGGCTGATGCTAGTTTACTGTCTTTCATGGCAGCATCGCCGATGTCTCAGCTCGGGTCTCAGTGTTGCCTTAAGAAATTTAAATTTTTTGTAATTTTTTTTTAAATCTCTTTTCTTTGAAATTTTCACCCCTCGCTTGGTGGCCTGGCTGGACTGGAGCTTCTTGCAGGACAGGTTTGGCTTCATGTTTGACGCCCCTGGTTTAAACTAAATCTGGATTTATTGACTCTTTAAATCAAACTTGAATTATTTAATCTAGACTCATTCAAACTCTTTTAATTTGGATGTAAACATGGACTTTCAACGTTTCAGGAACACACGTTGCTTCATGACCTGGTCATACGTCATGTCAAAGCATTAAAAAAATGAAAGTTTTTGGTGTTTTCTGGATTCGATCATGAAATTACCTGCTAAATTACTTTAATCTGCCGTTGAGAGAAACAATGCTTCTCCTGTTTTAGCAGGTTGAGCTGCAGGCCGGAGAACAGCTGGAACAGCTCAGCTGCTTTCACACTTTCTCCCACAAAATTAGCGATCAAACCGCAAAAACGTGTCTCAGGTTTAATAATCCTTAAAGGTCTTCCTCTCCTGTGAGACATTTCCACTTTGTCCTTGTGTTTATGTGTCACTCGTTTCTTTTAAAGCTTCAGGCACAGACCCATGTTGAGCTTCTTTCCCCGCTCCCGCCGTCTTTATTTGCTTTCTTCGTGCCATTGTTCATCCCGCTGCAATAAAACCAAAGTCCATGTGCAGAACACACAGTCCCGGGCCGACGCGCCCTGCAGCAGAGATGAAGACGCGATTGTGAGCAGCAGTGTAGTTAATCCCAACACACTTAACCCAAGTCCTTTGAAATATTTCCATCGGTTTGTAAATCTTAAAGCTCGCCGTCTTCGTATGTCTTGTTAACATGAGCGGCAGGGACGTCTCATGTTTGTTACAATTTTTGAGGAAGGTTTGCCGGTTTCGGCTGAAGGTCTGTTTTGGTGGTCTGAACGTCTGACTGGTGAAGGAAAAGAAATGTGTCCCAGAGCTGAAGCACTCATCGGGGGCCGTTTGCAGCTCCGGCACTGCGAAGTCCAGTCTCGCCACAAGAATTTCCATACGACCGTCTGTAATCTGAAACACATTACCACCCTTACATAAACAGGGCTGTTCTGTTTCCCCTCTGAAATGGGTTCGCCCGCTCGCTGAGACGTCTCATTTGTGGACTGCCTGAGCCGGCAGGCGGGGTCACGAGCGGGACGTTCAGCACGAGCTCACAACCGCCTCCAAAACCAGCTTCCAGGCTTATTTTTAGCCCCTTTGTGTCATAGTTTCTATTTAATAAAAAAACCACTGAACTTTCTCTGAGACATCGGCGCAAAGTGACACATCAGTTATTTTAAAGCTTTGACGCAGAGACCAGATGCTGCAGGATATTTCTGGGGGGGTATTTTACAAATAAAAAGCATTCTTCTGATGGGAAATCAAACCTTGATAAATCTATATGGCCTCAACGCAAAGAGGTTTGGGGGATATTCTGTGTTGCATGTTCAACCTGTGCAAACCTGATTTGTTTTGTTTTGTTTTGCTTTGTTTTGCTTTGTTTTGTTTTTTTAAATGGTTCTTTTGATGTCCTCCCACAATCCAAAACAATACACTCTAATACTCCATTTACACGACAACGTTTTCAAGTGAAAACGCAAAAAACCTCTCAGCATCACTGAAATCACAACTTTTACACGTGAAACTGAAGTGAAAACTTCACCAATGTTCAATGGTGATCAAACTCATTCATCACTTTTTAAATAATAATAAAGTAGGGCTGGGCCAAAAAATTGGTTTAATAAATTAATCGAATTTGTTGCTAAAAAAGATTTTTATTTTGCACATTCGAGTTTGGTTTTTTTTCTCCCCACAGTTTTTTGGCGTTCCGTTCTACCATTCCTGGCGGGTGTCCGTAGTGGCTGTTGCACTTTTGCTTAAACCTGGGTTAAAGCTTTAAATGACAGAGCCTCATTTACTTTTTATTTTGGGATTGTTTGTATGCATTTTAACTCTGAGGACAATCACAGCAATAAAGTTGCACTTTGACAATACATCTGATAAAAAAAATCGAATTGAAACTCAAATTTTTCTTAAAAAAAACAACCTTTTTTGTTGTTTCTTTTAGGCCAAATCACCTACCCCTATAAAAAAGTAAGAAATGATATAAACTGATGTTAAAATATCAATACTCTCTCATTATCGGTTGAACACGGTGTCACTCACTACACATAATAACCGTCATTAACGCTGGTGAGGGATGGTCATCATGTGTAAACTGTCTGGCTCATGATTGACGGAGAAACCACATCCTTGACGTGCAACATTACCCACACACAAAGCGGTGCGGTCACCTTGTTGCTCGCCGACGAACCGACGTGACGCTCCCACTCGATACCCGTCTCCCGCTCGCTGAGGTCAGGAGTGTTTCAGGAATCGGGCCTGCACGTCTTTCTGTTTGTGAATCACTAATGAGGCGTAATGTGACTCATGGTTTGGGATGCTGCTGTTGGTTTTTTTGTCTTGTGTGTGTCATCGTGTCGTCCACCTGCTGGAGCCGAGCGTCGATCCTCGGTGGGGGAGGAACGGCTCACTCGCTCTCGCAGCTTCACGTCGCTTCTCTCTTAAAGTCACACAGACGCCGGGCCGAGGCCTTCGCTGTCGCGTCGCTTGAAAAGAGGCTCGCGAGAGGCTTCGATCCGGCCCCACGGATCACTAGGAAAATTACAGTTTCAAAGAAAAGGTTGATTTATTTCACAAATTTCTTAAGAGTAGCGGGCGGAACGCAACCCTGAGATCATTGCAAGCAAACTAGAACCAGCCGCGAAGCCATGCTGTCTAGAAAAAATACCCAGAATGCAACAGCTATTTTGACATTTCACTGTATTTTGCACCAGGTTTCATTAAAATTGGCTTCATGTTGAGATCGAAGTAATTTTTTGCAGTAATTGTTTGGTTTTGAGAAAATATCGACATTTTCACCACGTAAACTGTGCCACAACAAAGGAACTTTAAACATTAGATGTAAAGGTTATTATGGAACGATTTTATCAGTTAAGGTGAAATGGGACTGAATGTGACCCCTGAACTAAAATGTTTTTTACACTCCTGTTTTATGTTTTTACTTGGTCTGTCGTCATATAACTGCAAATGCTCCCAATTAGAAGCATCGCTCGTGAAAATACACACCAGGTACCAAAGTAAAGTCATTCAAATTCACTTTGATCGAAGCCCTTTTTATACTAATTGTTATTTTTGTGTTTTTTTTCTCCACAAGCTGACATTAGATCAGAGGCAGGCAACTAATTTTCCCAGGGGGGGGGGCCACGTGAAAAATTAGAATGACTCTTGAGGGCAGAGACGTTAGTCGACTTCAGTTTTGTTCAATAACAAAATAATCTCTTTATAAACGCAGTTTGTGTCGCTTGAGTCGCTCCCAGTCTTTGTCTTTAATCGCAATCAAATCTTTCAGAATTTTGAAGATGAAAAATTTGTCAACAAAGAAGCAGAATACGTTTTTAAAAAAAACTATTTGCGCGTGCAATAAAAGAACTAATGTGTCTATTTCTGTCCCAAATTTAAGCAGAAGTGCTGGTTTGATGTTAATTTTGAGTTACGTAGTTCGTTGAAAGTTGTCAGATATGTAAAGATGAAGAAGATCCTCACTTTCCGCACAGTATTTGAAGTGAAGCTACTCATTTTGAGAGAAATTTGAGTTTTTATACTAATTGAGTTTGAGTCTTAGACTTCTTTATAATATCGCAAAAGTTTAATGATCATATACTTTAAACATTCCTCAGTCCGGTCGAAAACACACAGGGATATTAAAAGCTGCGGCTATCTCTTTATATGTAAACATATTTAAAAATCTCTTCACGGGTTTCAGATGTGTTACTGTTCCACGCTCCCCTTCAGCATGGCTTATCAGCCACAGACTGAAGTGGGTGTGAAAACCGGATCAATGTTTTGGGAAGGTTTGGGATGATGGGCAGCACAGTTTCCAGTTCATGACTTCATCTTGTTTCCCAATGTGATGTTGGTAAATGATCCACAAGCCAGATCGTGCCCTTAATGACCAGACAAAAGCAGTAATTTCTGACATCTGAGAGGCTAAAATCACTAAACATGTGTCATTTCTGGTCAGAATCGGACTTAAATCATCCATCAGTAACAGGATCACAGTCATTTTGGTGTTAAAGGACTAATTGTCTCAGTTTTAATGTCACTTAATGTACTTATAATGCCGCTTTATTCCTCCTCGGCTGTTTTTGTGCTCTTCCCTGCTGTCCTTTTGGCCCTGATGGGAATCAGACTTATTTCCTGAAATAGCCTGTTGAGTAATGTCTGGTTCTTTTGGATCGGATCGTTTCTCCCTCTTTTTTTTTTTCTTTTTTTTTTTCTTCTTCCACTTTTCTCGTTTTCTATTAAAACCATCTCGTCGTGTTTATCGTTGCCAGGCCTGCTGTGATTTTAACATCGGCTGCTGTTGGCCGAGAGACGGCGTAAACGTGTTCTGCATTGAGCGAGCAGCCAAGCACACACATACACACACACACACACACACACACACACACACATACACAAATTCAATTTCTTCTGCTTTTACAAGGCTTTTATTGAATTTTTAAATCGGTGAAATCCTCTTCCAGAAAAGGTCCAGCAGTACCAGCTTTTAATGGATCTCAGTACGTTATATACACAGTGTGTGTGTGTGTGTGTGTGTGTGTGTGTGTGTGTGTGTGTGTGTGTGTGTGTGTGTGTGTGTGTGTGTGTGTGTGTGTGTGTGTGTGTGTGTGCGTGCGTGCGTGCGTGCGTGCGTGCGTGCGTGCGTGCGTGCGTGCGTGCGTGCGTGCGTGCGTGCGTGCGTGCGTGTGTGTGTGCGCAGAGGGGTGTGGTGCATGGCTGTGGTCCCAGTCAGTGAAGAAAGGAGTGTGAGCCACCTGATCTGCAGCCTGCCTGTTTACACGCGGCTCTCCTTTCCCCCGAGCCTCCGGAGCTGCCGGCCTCACGGGATCGTCCCGCACACGGCGCAACCAGGCGCGTCACGCCGCGGTCCGAAGGCTCGGTGCACGAAGGCCACCAAAACTTCACCGCTGGAAAAATCTTTTCCATTGATGGTGAAACTTGAGCTGCGATGATGAAGTGGTGATAAACGTGTGTGCCGATCCATCCTCCCCTGTTCCTGTCTTATACACTATAAACACATGATTCAACGTCCAAATATATTCACGTTGGGTGGAGCAGTGGTTTGCATTCGAACCACACGGCAACGAGACTCGGGTTTAACTCAGAGTCTGCATGTTCTTCCTGTGCGTGAGTGGGTTTCCTTCACTCCCGATCCTAAAAGCTCCTGCAGACGGTGTGAGCTCATCTGCTACGATAAAAGACGTTCAGTCCGGAGGATTTCTTTGGCGGGCTGGAGAATTGTGTGGATTCACCCGATCCGCCCCTTCCTCCTCTCCTCGCTTCTTGTTGGCAGATGGTTCGTCTGCTCTGCCCTGAATGAACTGACATCTTTTCTCTCACTGTCGTGTCACTGTGGTGCGTCCGAGGGCGGAAAAGTGGGGCAGTTCTTTGTGGTGGAGTTGGACTCTTGGAATTAGATAATAGAAGATTTATGAAGGGATGTATCCGTGGCAGGCTGAGCTTGTTCAACATTTATATGTATTAATGGTTATTGTGATGAATCGATGCACCGTCCAGGGTTTGTTGACATGTGTGAAGATGTCGTTATGTAATCTTACCGGCGCCCCGGAGAGCAGGAACCTGCCTCCTCTGATCTTAGTACAATATTGATGCGAGGCTCCGGGTGGGAGGACGGTCGTGTGTTGACGTCTCCCACGCACAGTCTGCGAGCTGCTGTTCGGCACTAAGCAGGCTTTACAAAGCAGCGGAAAATCCCCTAATGCGGAGGCCAGATGTCTGACGGCGGCAGAGTGCGAAGGAGGAGAACGAGACGGAGGTGGAGGAGATGAAAACTGTTGACTGACACACGAGAGACAAACGTTCACACGGCAACGAGTTCAAGGGGAAACGCAAAGCACACGATTTGGGTGTCTGTTTACACGACGACGACCTGGGGAGTCACTGAGATTACACCTTTTTTTAAAACACCTGCGCTCCGTCACCTTGTAAACGGCGGAAACGCTGCTCCTGCTCCTTGTCCTGCGCTCCGCGGCCGTAGTAACCAGTAGTTCTGCACATGCTCAGTAGGTGGACAACAACAACAATGATTCTTTCGCAGTGTCACGACTCCCAGTCCATGCTCTCCTGGGATTGGTAGTTTTATTTTGACAGTCTCCGTGATAACAATCCAACTTGGTCGTCTGTCCACTGGAACGTCCGTGTACGAACATTGTTCATGTTAATGTGTGTGTGGTTTCATTAAAAAAACAAACGGCGCCAACTTGTGGCCTGACATGCGAACCACATCGCCTTCAGTGTTTCTGCCGTTTCTATGGAAACGTACATGTTTTCGATCCCGAGTCTCAACTCTGATATTGCGATCTTCATGAGCCACTGAGCAGCGACCGTTGAATACTAGACACGCTTCATGTAACTTCTACCCTGTGTTTGTTCTTGATTGAGATGAAATGTGTCTAAATTGTGATTATTGGTACTGGGATACTAGTACTTTTAATACTGGTGCGAAAAAAAACAAACACACCCTGATCGATGATGACCAATGATGAGGAGCTTTTTATCGTTGCACCTGTTATTGGGCGGGATATACAGTAGGAGAAGGAGTAATATTTAGTTTGACAGCCTGTGATGGACAGTCGACTCGGTCAGAGCTCCAAAACTGCAGATTGTTTCTGGGTTATAGAGGTCAGGGTCTAATAAAACAGTTCTAAATTCATTGGCTTTATTTTACCCGTCCGGACCACTCAAGATGAAATTGGGCTGAATGTGGCTCCTGAACTGAAAGTAAAAAAAAAAAATAATAATAATGTCGCTTTCTCTCTAAACATCTAAACACGTGCAGTGATGGCAATGACGGATAGAAGTGGAACGGACACAGATTATCTCCCTGCCCTTCATAATTCCTGGAATGAGCCTGAAGTTCACACACATAATGATGACAGCACGTGCTGACTCGGCTCTAATGTGGGCCACGGACTGTCGCGTGCACAAACACACAGTTTCAGATTCCTCCTTTTAAAGAGGCCTCGTGAAGGATCATAACAGTGTCGGTGATTTCTAAAAAGCTTCTCTCTTTTAAATGCAGCAGTGTGTACTGCCGCTGAAGGAAATGCTGACTTTTACATTTTCCTTGTTTGAGTCACTTTTACCTCCTAATTGTGGTTTTGTTTTTTTTTTTGTTTTGTTTTTTTTCCTCTCCTCTACTTTCTGGAGAAAAAGGCCGGTTTTGTCTTGTTGGTGAGAAAAATGTTATAATTGTCTTGTGCTCCTCCCAAAGTGAACCATATAAACCGACCCACCCAAACATGATTGGAGACGGCGGTCGTGCTCGGCTGCGCTCTGTAATTCACATCTGAGGAGTGCGTGTGTGTGTGTGTGTGTGTGTGTGTGTGTGTGTGTGCGTGTGCGTGTGCGTGTGCATGTGCGCGCGCGTATTTTTATACTGTTGTTGACACTGAAGTCAGTTTACACTCACATCTTTGAGTATCTGTGGGGAAGATGAGTGTGAGGTTTTGGCTTCAGAGTAAATCTGCATGTAACGATCGTGAGGCGACGCTCGGTTCCCTGAAGGCTTCGGGAGACGTGTGAATGTGAGACATTTGGGTTTCTCTGGTATTTTTACAGCAGGCGGACTTCCCCCGAAATCTGTTCACATACTCGCTTTGTGGGGATTTGTTGTTCTTGTGGGGACACAAACACTCACACCAACTTAATCGAGCTCCGTTTTCTTTTTGCCAAAGTAACGTGAAGGATTAATGTAACGGTAAATATTACAGACAGGGTCTGGTCGGCTGCAGTTTCTGGAATAAGTTCACATACACACACACACACACACACACACACACACACACACACACACACACACACACACACACACACACACACACACACACATCTGATTAGTTACACTACAGGCAGTTTCAGCTTTAATCCAATGGTTAGCATTATTTATTAGTTAATTTGATTCGATTTCACAGGAAGGCATAAACGTGTGTGGTTGTTCCACTGAGGAAAGGCCGACGTCCAAAAGTTTACTCCTTCATGGAAGATAAAAATGCAGAAGTATAAAAAAAAAAAAAAAAAAAGAAATTGTTAACATTAGAAAGCTCAAAGCCATTGACCTTTATTTTGTTCAGAATTTTCAATTCTAAGGAAAAATGTGCTTGTTTTCTGCTTCATTTGTGTCTTGATGAATGTTTCGCTCTGTATCTTTATTTTCATTGTTCAGAAAAGTGCACAGAGACAACCGATATAAGCCTCTGAAGACAGTTTGTATTGTCTGACTAATCTCCATGGTTGTGTGTGTGTGTGTGTGCGTGTGCGTGTGCGTGTGCGTGTCTGTGTGTGTGCATGTGTGTGTGTGGCTTTATATCTACGAAATAACTTCTCTGGAGGAAAATGTGTCTTTTTAATTGTTGGTTTGAAGAAAGCAGATGATTTAAATGTTGTTTGAAGTTGATTGGAGGCATTGAGAGAAATGGAGAGGCAGATCTGAAACGTGGTGTAGTTTTTTATTGTAACGTAATCTGATCATCAGTCAAATTGTGAGTCCATTCACGGGGATCTGAGTGGCTTCACCAGATTTTGCACGTCGTTGGAATTGATTCATGTCACAGTTTGCTGGTGTAGCTTCTGGCTCTCATGCCCTTTGATATACAGTTTGAATGTTCACATGTGGATCAAGAGGAGCTTCATATTTTATGCTTGCTGGTTGCATGTGCAATCTTTCCACTTGTTTTTTATTTTGTTGTCCGGGTCCACCGGGTCCACCTCCACCTCTTTCCGTTGGTGCGTTTCCTGGCAGCGGCTGGGAGCGGTCCGATTGGAGAGCGAGATCACACTGCTGCAGGTCAAAGCGGTTCAGCTCACTTCCCCTCGTCACAGCTGGACCGAACGAGAGATAAAGGAGGCTGATGGCGGACGATATGAAGGCGTCGCACTGTTACACCTGCAAGCGTACAAACAGAACGCCAAAGCTTCGTCTGAAGCATGAAGAGCAGAGCTGCAGAATGAAATCGGGACAGATGACGGCGTCAACGCGTTTAAATCTGCACCTATAAATAGCTTTTCTGGGAGACTATTATGCTCCATAAGGTTCTGTAATCTTTGTCCCGTGTGTCATTTAAATCTTCCTAAATGAAAGTGGAGCAGATGGATCGGCTGACCCTGAGTCTCCTCCGACACGCTGCAGCTGATTGATTTCTCTCTTGTCGCCTCCGTGCCGGCTGGCTTCCGCATGTCACACGCAGACGGGATGATTTTTAAAGAGACTTGATGTGACGGGAACATGGTTCAGAAAGTGTTGGGCAGGGGGCGGTAGAGAGCCGTCAGATCTGGGGGTCAGTTTTGGCAATCAGTCCATCAAAGGTGTTGTATGATAATTGAAATACAAATCCATTGGTGGTCACAATGTTGTCCGTGAAACGGCATGAGCATTGACCAGACCAAAAGTGTGAGTCCCTGTCCACACTAGCCAAAATAATCTTTTTACTTGTTCTTAAAAGCTTTCCCGTCCACCGTGAAAATGATGTAGTTCATGAGCCAGGCCTCTAGGTGATGCTGTAACGCTGCTATAGAAATACACCAATTATATATAAAAAGGGCGTTGCCGTGTGGACAGGGCTGGAGTCTGAAGAAACAGTTTGGCAGGTCGGATTGATGAAGAAATCTTCAAGTTGTTGATAGATTTAGTTGAGAGATGTGCTTGTATTTTTATTAAAACTCAGTATAAACTTGAGTTGTTGGTATTTATGTTATCGTGGTAAAATATTCCCAGTCCGGCCCGTTTCAGATCAAATGCGGAGTCTTCCTCCTGAATTAAACCGATGTTCCTGATGTACAGCATTGTTGTCCGTCCACCACAAGCTATTGTACATGTGAGTTAAGTGGGCTGCTCGCTGTCGGGCCACACCGGGGTGGAGGGGCGGAGGGGCGGAGAGGGGGACGGAGACAAAGACGTCCAATTGACATGTGAACAATGGAGCGAGCGCCCAGCAGCAGAGGTCCAGAACAATGGCTGGTTTTCTGCGGCAGCAGGACGAAGAGCTGCTGGACAGTCGCTGTGGAACCTGCCTGGTCCGTGCAGAAAGTCTGTTACCAGCTGAGTGACCGGATCACACCAGATCGCCGACCAGTACCACCAATCAGTCCATTTTCTGGGCGTGACACACGATCACACCCGTGGTGGCGTGTTGTCTGGAGGATCTTTCCAGAAACGCTTCAGTCAGTCACAACTGAACATTTGTTCTTCAACCTCTGAGAGCATCTGCAGGAAAAAGAGTCAGAAATCAAACTGGATAAATTTCAGTCTCCATTTTTATGTTCCTGATGCATTTAAGGAAATCTTTCTGATATTGTTAATTTAGTTTGATCTCTCTTCTAGTCTCACTCCATTATAATCTCTCAGTTTGATCTCTCTGTTTCTATCTCTGTGTCTCATTTTCCTTTTCACTCTCAATCTCTGAATTTCTCTTCTTTCCTCTATTTCATTTCTGCTGATTTCTCTTTCTCGCTATAGTTTCTCTCTTTCCATAATTTCATTTCATCTCTTCTCCCTTCTCGTTCTTTTTCTATAAATGTTTCCACCGTTCTACCGCCCTCTCTATTCAAATCAATATTTCTCTATCAATGTCTCTGAATTTTTATTATATAAGTGCTTATGAATAGGAAAAACTATTAAAAATTGAATTTTTTAAAGAGGAAATAATCAAAAACAAAACCATATCCTTCATTTTTTTTTAGGTGAGTAAAATCTTGTAATCTTTAATATCTGAAGACAAACTGCAGGAATATTTCACATTATGAGCCCAACCTGCTTCTCTCATGCTGCTCATCCCACCGTCCCCCCCCCCCCCCCCCCCCCCAGTTCTCATGAACATAACATGGTTTGTGTGACTTTGTGCCAGCCTGTGCTCGGTCAGACGTGGAAACACACACGGATGGTGTTTCCCTGCATGCGTGTGTTACTGTGCTTCGTTTCCCCACAATGTTTCCTCTAGTTGGTTCCTGTTGAAGAGGACAAAACCATGAAGATAAATCTCATTTCAACTGTTTCAACATTCATCTTTTATTTTAAATTTTTTAAACCAACTTCTTAAGAGTGGTGGACACGACACAACGCTGAGACCTCAGTGATGCTGGCTGCCATGAAAGCTGTCAAACAAGCCCTCAAAGCCATGCTGTCAGGGCCAGTCTGTCAAAACACCCAGAATGCAACAGCTGGAGGAGATGGTTTTTTTTGACGCCCGTGATCAAAAGCGCCTGTGATAAACTGGAAGCGTGTCGTGGACGTCTTGTCAGACCTCCAATGCAACATGTTGAGGACTAAATAGCTTCAATTCAATAAAAAAACAAGTCGGAGATCAGCATCCGGAACGACTTCAAACAGATCGGAGTGTTTGAGGGATTTCTGGTTTGTGGAGCCGATGAGCTTCTGCCGCAGAGAAGAAAGAAGAAAGAGTTCATTCTTCTTCTGAGGAGAGAAACTGAGATTCTCTTCAGAGGAAGGAAGTGGTGCAGGCAGGCGGCCTCGGGCGGAGGGAGGGAGGGAGAGAGGGAGGGAGAGAGAGAGAGAGAGAGAGAGAGAGTGTTGGTGGGAGAATAAATCAATCTCCATTTAGATTCAAACACCTTTGATCAGGAGAGTCTCAGCGGGGGTCTTAAAGTCGGAGTTTGTGGAGGACAGTCGGGATGATGACGATGATTTTTGCTTCATCTGACTGGCTAAGCGATGACATGCAACTCTCCGTCATAGTTTGTGTTAATTAGCAACGTGAGAAAATGCAGAATCGGACATGTAGCGCGGGCCGAGGCTGCACTGTCCTGGTTTGACTCGCTTTTTTTTCAGTTTGCATGTTCTTCCTGTGCAGCACCGGCTTCTTCCCACAGTCCGAAAACATGAATCCGAGGTTAATAAATGACTTTAACGCGTTAGGTCGGCGTGAATGTGACTGTTTGTCCTGCTCATGGTCGGCTGGGATCAACAACATCAATGATCTGCAGAATATATTCATTTCTCTCGGTGTTGTTTTATGCTGTGCTGCCATGTTTGTCAACTTGCTGCACTCTTTCAGTTTAGGTATCAGTCATAACGCAATATTACACTTTTCTTGAGTTTTAACAGGTTTTTCTTTGCATTAGCCCGAAGAGGCACATTTCAGTTCAGAGGCCATTTCTATCTTGAGTGGTTAAATAGTGCCATAATAACCTTTAAGTTAATTTTTACAGTTTACAACTAAACGATTGCTACAGAAAATGACTCCCAGTCTGAACATAAAGCCAATTTTAATGAAACCTTCTGGGGCGAAATTCAGTGAAGTGTCAGAGAAAACTTCTCCTGAAGCTGTTGCATTTTGGGTGTTTTTACAGTTTTGGCCCCACGGGCCTGATGTCGCTGGTGTTAACAAAAACAATCAGAAAAAAAAACACAGCAGGTGATTCAATCTCTACAGTATTTTTCAAAGCGAACATTTCCAGGAAGCACCTGGAGTGTTTCTTGACGTAAAACTAAAGGAAAAAGTTCGACTCGTCGTATTTAAAGGTAATTATCTCCTAAGTTTTCAGGCCCGGTTTAGAGCACATTTGGCTGAATGTGGACTGAAATGAGTTTAACACTGAAACATCGCTGCAGGAGTTTCACATGAAGATGTTTGACGAAGGCGTCAGCGAGCAGAAACCGGATGTAAAACGACATAATTCATTATAAAACTACATTCAATATGCTGCTGTTTTTATCCACATGGTGACGAGGAGTGTCAAACTTTAATTCCATTGTCGAATAAAGTGCTCGTCAACAGAAATTTCATGTGCAAGCCGAATGTGCAACAAATCAAACCAGGTGAACTAGAACAGACACATGAAGCTGCAAGTTGTAAAAGTTTAACACCAGATAATATTTAGCTGTCTGTACAGTCGTAAAACGAAGATCTTTATTATGAGGTTACATAGGAACTTCTTATCATGCCAATAAAAACTTTCTCCGCTGATAAATGTCTTGAATCAGCCCATGTTTGACCTCTGACCCCTGAAGTAAAGGTTCATACTGTTAACTGCAATAAGCAACTGAAATCAACATGTTTTGGATCATGTCTCTTTATTTCTGTGTGTAGGTTTGAGAAGGGGAGGATCTACTCGTACATCGGAGAGGTGGTGGTGTCCGTCAACCCGTACCGCGCCATGAACATCTACGGCCGCGACACCGTGGAGCAGTACAAAGGCCGCGAGCTGTACGAGAGGCCGCCGCACCTCTTCGCCATCGCCGACGCCGCTTACAAAGCCATGAAGAGGAGGAACAAAGACACCTGCATCGTCATCTCAGGTATCAGGGGGAAACCCTGAGACCAAAGTCCTGCGGGAGAAACCACAAAACTATTGTTCTTTTTCATACTCTGTTGTCAATTCTCGATAAAAAGAATAAAAAGATCTTGGCTTTCACTTCCTCTAAAGTAAATCCAGGTTTTAATTTCATTCATTTGGTCTCAAGCTGTTTGGAGTTTGTGCTGAGGATGAAGCTCCACCTAGTGGTCAGAACACGAACTGTCAGTTTCTCAATTCTCGTCCCATCAATCCAGTAAATAATCTCACAAAAAATGAATGAAGATAGTGAATTGAAATGAACGTTTTGGTTGATGTATTGAGATTAAACAGGTGTGGGAACTAAACAGTCAGTAGATGAAAAAATAAGGGAAATATTATTGATCATCTCCATCTGATCAGAGCTTTTTTATTAAAATATGAATTTTGTTCAGTTTGATCCTTTTTTAAATCCAGATTGCACATAAAGCAGACAAACTTCTGACTTTTCTTAACTTTAACTTCCAAGTTTTAAAATTTTTACTTTTAAAAAGGTTTGTTGGAAAACTTTAGTGTCCTGTGAGCCAATATAAAACAAATGAATAGTTCATTTGAACCATTTCAGGAATAGATTTTATTATTTGTTTCATTAATTCATGGATTTTGACTTTGGAACTCTCAATGAAATCTCTGCAGTGTTGTGATTCAAAAGGACTGAAAACCAACCCGAGACTCTTGTTTTCTTTGTTTTTCTGTCCATTTCAGGGGAAAGCGGCGCAGGAAAGACCGAAGCCAGCAAATACATCATGCAATACATCGCTGCTATCACCAATCCTAATCAGAGGGCGGAGGTGGAGAGGTGAGCTCGTGTTCACCGTGTTCAGACCTGAACAGAAAACACCAATCACACCCATCGCCTGATCACAGCTCCTGGAATGAAACACCACGACCCCGTCAGATTTATTAATAAATCTGAGGTCAAAGGTCGGCAGGGCTCAGTCGATACCAGTAATAACACCGTTCCTGGAGATAAAGAGAAAAGCTGAGTCACTATCCGTTCACACACCGAGAGAGAAAAGATAAAGTAGGTCAAAGATAGATGGGATTCAGTGCAGGGGCACGTTTGAAGGTCAGATGTGCAGATTAAATGTTGTGAAAGAAAACTGCTGACGACACCATTCATACAGGGTTAATGTTTAAGTCCCGCTCCAGAATATTATCTATAGATCTCTACATAGAGATCTATTGATCGCCCTTATGTGACAGTTGAACATCACTGAAGTTGGAAAAAGTGTTATTATGGTCAGTATTGGGATAACAAACTCCATGAATTTATGAATGAATCAAATGAACAATATGAGACAAACTGTCCGATGTTCAGCTCCGTCACCTCCAGAGCCGCGTATTCAATTGTTCACCTTTTGTTGCCCGAATCATAAAATATTCCTAAAAGGAACATCAGAAATGTTAGTGTATCGACACCCACCAGTGCTTAAACGTTAAAACAGTAATTATAAACCTCTTTCTGTTAAATAGGGTGAAAAACATGCTGCTGAAATCCAACTGTGTCCTGGAGGCCTTCGGCAACGCCAAGACCAACCGCAACGACAACTCCAGCCGCTTCGGCAAATACATGGACATCAACTTCGACTTCAAGGGCGATCCGATCGGAGGCCACATCAACAACTACCTGCTGGAGAAGGTGGGCGGAGGACGAGACGGAGAAGAGTCGTTTATTCACTTGATGCTCCCTTCTAATGTGCTTGTTGGCTTTTTATCTTTTGGGAACTGGATGGATGCTGCTTCCTTCCTTCACGTTGTGTCTTTTAGTGTTTGTGTTGTGTGATCACTGTGTTTGTGTTTCTGTCGTCGCTTTTTGCATTTGTGGTGCGTCTTTTACATTTATGCAAACGAATCTCTTTGTGTTCATGTGTTCATGTCTCGTCTTCGTCTTGTGTGGCCCGCTGGCACTTTTGCATGTTGACTGTTGCTTTGTCATTAAATTCAGGCCTTTGTGTTTCTGTTGTAGCTCTTTCTGATATGTGTTGTGGTTCCTTACCTTTATGTTGTGCCTTTGAGCTTTTGTCTTGTAGCTTTTAGAACTTTGCGTCGTGGCATTTGTTTATCAGTTACAGCTTTAGCTGTGTCTCTTTGCGTGCATGTTTTGAGTCTGGGCTTCGTCTCGAGGGTCGTCTTGTGCGACCTGCTGTGGCTCTCAATGTCGTTTAATCTGTAATTTTCTTGCCCTTTTTTTTCCTCCTGTTTTGTTGCTTGTTTTAAAGGAGCACAACCCAAAAACTCGAGCGTGTGTTTTTAATTCAGGAAAGTGTCTTTGACGAGCCGCCGGCTGACGTCTTTCTGTTTCTCCTGAACAGTCCAGGGTCATTTTCCAGCAGGAAGGAGAGCGAAGCTTCCACTCCTTCTACCAGGTAAATAGTTTGTATTTGGATGAAATGACTCGTGTTGTTTGGGTGAATGTTTCCAACGGAGTTGTCGTCTTGTGTGCGCGCTGAAGGTAAACATGAAGACGCACTGCGGAGGCCAAATAAAGAAAAAGGCTGCAGGATACTAGGATAGTAATCATGGACTCACCTGCTGCTTTAAACGGCAGGGACATTTAAAGTGCAGATGCACAGTGGAGGAGGAAACTCGTCCTCCAGGTTTGCTGAACCTGGAGGACACACGGTGTGTGTCTGTGACGAACTCAGGATGCAAACTTTTTTATTATTATTTTTTTTTTAACTCAGCAGGCCTCCTCTTAGTTTGCAAAGTGCTGAAGTTAGCAGCAGCGATATGAATCCTTGAGTCATCAGACCTTTTGTTTCCACATGTGGCTGAAAACCAGGCCTCAGTTTGTTTTGGATGCCGAGTGTGAGAAAGCGGAGAGACGTTTTACACACACACACACACACACACACACACACACACACACACACACACACACACACACACACACACACACACACACACACACACACACACACACACACACACACACAAGTTGCAGCCTGTTGGTAAACGCCTTACGTTCTCTCTCTGGATTAAGAAGCTGAGAGTTGCAGTGTGACGTGTGTTTGGTCCTCAGCTGCTCAGAGGAGCTCCAGACTCGCTGCTGCGCTCGCTCCACATGCAGAAGGACCCGACGGCGTACAACTACATCAAAGTCGGAGGCCAAATCAAGGTACTGTGAACTGAACTGAGGGAGATTTCACTTTCCTCTTGACAGGTGCTGCTTGATTTGAATATTCGATGATCTTTGATCCCAGCTGACTGTGTGACGGCAGGTTTCACCTTCAGCGGGACAAACACACTCATGTTGACGTGAATCTGCTCTAATGCACAGAGGGAACATGTAAACTTCACACAAAGCTCAATCCAGAAATCACAAAGCGACACTGCAGCCTGCTGCAACGTGCTGTTTATTATTATCAATGTTTTGGCTCGGCAGTTTCTTTTCTACAAAGCACACTAAAGCCAAAAGGAACATTTTTGATGGACTGATTAAAAAACAGACTCCTGATCCGACTCAGTCGTGAGACTGTCGTTTGATTCCATGTCTTATCGTCCTTTCCCTCCCTCGCTGCCTGCGGCTTGGTGAAAGTCCTGCAGGTTTCAAGGTGTCCCTCCGGGTTTTAACGAGAGCTTCACACATGAACGCTTCATTAACTCACTGCTGAGCTCGCCTGCTGCTGCTGCTGCAGAGCTTCCAGTTCTCACCTCGCCTCAGTCGACAGCGGTCTGCGTCGGATCCTTTCTGGAGATGCTCAGTGGACGAGGGAGGTTCCTTCAACCTCCACGATGACGCTCTGACGCTCCGACAATAACTCTGGGTCCAGACATGCGTCTCATAACTCTCCTCCGTGAACATTTAAATGTCTATTGAATTAGAAAACCAACAGAAAGCTGAGAAAAAGAGCTTTCACTGGTGATTTCTCAGGCCTCACACTTCTGCAGCCCAAGTGAATCTGCATTAAAACACAGTGAGTGTGACACACAGTTCACTTGTTCTCGATATAATGAGGCGCGCGACTCACAGATGAGTCATGGTTTGCGAGTTAAAGATCATGTGAAGTTTCATGTGTGGAGTTTTTATATAAGTGTATAGAAATATTAAATGAAAGGTCGTTTCATTCGTTTGCATGAGCTGAGTGAACAAAAAGAGAAGGAGCAAACCCACTAAACAGCCACAAGCTGACGTCATGGAACAAAGCAACAGCAAACAGCTCAGAGACACAGCGACTCTGGATTTTATTACAAAACGTCACAGCTCAGGACGACTCCATCTTTTAATTAACTGGCAAATTGGATATGCTGCCGGCTGGAGGCGCCAAACAGAGAATGTTGTTTTTACCTGCAAACACAGACACGCACCCGAATCATGAAAAAAGTTGGGACGTTGTGTTGAATGTATAGCCAATCCCGTCTTCTCCAGGTGGAACCTAACTTCACTCAGGTGTATAGAATATTAACAACATGTCAGATGTATTTTATCATTGCATGAATGAAAACAGGTCATTTCGGATTCAATAGCTGCAACACGTCTCAAGACACTCAAGTAAAAAAAAGAAAGTCAACTCAACGGGTTATTTTGCGTCATATTGAAGATTTGAACGGTTATTAAAGGACGACCTTTGAACTGAACAAATGTCAACGCAGCACTGCTCTCTTCTCTCCCCAGTCGTCCATCAACGATAACACCGAGTTCAAAGCCGTTGCTGACGCCATGAAAGTGATCGGCTTCACCGGCGACGAGATCCAGACTGTCTACAAGATCCTGGCCACCATCCTCCATCTGGTAATCCTCAGTGATGCTGGATCCCTGCTCGCTGGAGCAGCTCACGCTCATAGCTCATGAGCGGAGCGAAACTCTGAATGCTCAACGTAAAGTTCTGGATTATTGAGCGCACCTGAACATAAGCTGCACTCACCAAATTTATAAGAGAAAAAAAAAAAAAAAAAAAAGAAAAGTCGGAGTTCCGTGATGCACTTGAACGCATCACTCATGTATCGCAGGCATGAAGCTTTTTAACCCGCAAAAATCCATAAATCAGCCGTGTCATTGTTTAAGCCACGCGGTTTAAAGCCCGTTAAGAAATATATATATAGTCCGGAAATTACCATAATAGTTTTGTTTGTATTTTGGCTCATGGCGCTCTCATTCGCTTACTTGAGAATTGAACTTCTTCCTGATGTTGTTTAGGTGTGTTTAGATCAGAGCTATGTTTGTGTTATTTAACTCTGCTAATCTCACTAATTTGAAAACTCTCACAAAGTAGAAATGTAAGTATTACAAAATATGATCACTTGCTCAATAAAGGGTTAAAAATAGTATTGTCTGTTGGGATTTGTACAAATATTAAAAAAAGATTCAGAATTTGAACCTTTTATGCTTTCGTCTCGGGACAAATGATAATTGACGTGTTTGTCTGATGATGATGTTTGTCCCCCCCCCCCTTCCAGGGGAACATGACCTTCGGGGTGGACGGCGACGTGACGCTGATCGAAAACACCAAGCTGGTGTCGGTCCTGCGGGATCTGCTGTCCACCAAAGAGGAGAACGTGGAGAAGGCACTGCTGTACCGCACCGTGTCCACGGGCCGCGACGTCATCGAGAAGCAGCACACGGCGCAGGAGGCCGGCTACGGGCGGGACGCCCTCGCCAAGGTGACGGCGTGTTCCCGCCCCTCACACTCGACTTCTCTCTGGATATTTACACTGTGACTCACACTGATTCACGCCAGCGTGAGTCACGGTGTTCTGACTCCGGACTGTGGAGGATGTCCAGCGGCCGACACACACACACACACCTCCTGACATCTTAACTCGCGGTCGAGATCCGCGGCTCGTTCATGTGACGCTCTCACACCGGGAAAAAAAAAACAGCGGCCGACTGAAGTTGGGTTGTTTTGTTTCCCAGGCGATGTACGAGCGTCTGTTCTGCTGGATCGTGGGGCGCATCAACGACATCATCGAGGTGAAGAGCTACGACGCCCGAGTCCACGGGAAGAACACCGTCATCGGCGTGCTGGACATCTACGGATTTGAGATTTTCCAGAACAACAGGTGTGACGGGAGTACAGCTTCACATCAGAACCTGGGAACCACAAAGCACCGATTTCTTAAGTTGTTGAATGCTCTTCCAATTGTTTTATTTGTATTTGACAAGACTTTTGCTCTTGAGCTTCGTGCACATAAAAAAAAAAAACCAACTGACACGACGAACACACACAAAGTCCTAATTCGGCGCCAAAAGACAGAAATGTGTCCTTCTGGACTATTTCCTGCAGAAAGTTAGCTCTGGTTCCCTCCTGCTTATGTTTTCTTCTCCAGAGAACCAGCAGCCTTTTGTTCTTTACGTTCCTGTGACATTTTTCTTCTGCTCGCTCCTCGTGTTCAGAATGAACTGGGAAAGCCGACTTTTACTTTCTCTGCCTCCAAAATGTCCAAACTGGTTTCTATAAATCATTTCTGTTCTTTATTATGCATCAAAGAACAATTTAAGTTTGTGTTTTTCAAGTTTTTACAGTGAACTAATGCACCTTAATATTATTATTATTATTTTTATTATTATTATTATTATTATTAGCTATTGCACATTATTCCAATCTGTTTAATAAAATCAGCATTCTATCTTTTAAATTTGTCTATAGGAATCTGCATTTTGTCATTTTAACTATCTTATACTGTTACAGTAATTGTGTTAAATCTGTATTAGATGTGACGTGTGCCGCAAACATCTTGTCCAGGTCATCTTGTAAGAATAAGAATAATGATAATGTATTTTATTTGAATTGCACTTTACATTCATAAATCTCAAAGTGCAATGTAAGCTAAAACAACACTATAAAACAATTCAAAAGTCAGCTATAAAAATCGATAGAAGCTAATATAAAACACTTATAAAAAAAAACAGCAATAAAAGTCAAAAAGAACTACGGAACAGGAATGTTTTTAGTCCCACGAGCAAAAATGACTTAAAACCACTTAAAATCACTAAAGTCACTGAGGGCAGCGGCAGCCAGGTGTGCCAGCGTCCACCCCTCAAAAACCATAAAAAAAGAGAGAGTAAAAAAGATGTCCAAATCGACAGGTTTTTTTTTTCCTGGTTAAATAAAGGTTGAATATTTGGACGGGACAGTGCATATTAATGAACAACCAATCTCTTCACGAGGTTACTGTAAATATGACGGGTTTAGCACTGATTTCCAGCCGTTGTCCTACAAAATAGGTTTTTTAAGAGTTACATCAAAACTACATGACAGATTTTCACCAAATCTTGGTGGACGTCAGAAATCTCGGCTTGCTCCTTGGTCTGAATGTATTTGAGAAGAAATCACAAATCAGTTCCCACCCTGGACAGCTCACCGCTCCACAAACACACACTCATATCCACATGTTTGGTACTGCGTTAGAAAACCCACACTCGCACCGGGAGGCACCAGGTGGAGACAGGAAACTGTCCCTCTGAGTCTTAGCATCAGGAGGCCCAAGTCTGGTTTTTGGAGGTTCAGTGTCCCTTCAGATACTTTATCTCCCTGCTTCATCACATCACCATCACCATCACCACGCAGCCATGCCAGGAAATTAGAGTTATTTAGCTGGAGTTGGTTCCCGAGTTCTGAGTATGGTTCCAGTGTTGATCCTATGGCGTTGATTCACAGCGTGTGGTGTTTTTCTGCCGCAGCTTTGAACAGTTCTGCATCAACTACTGTAACGAGAAGCTGCAGCAGCTCTTCATCCAGCTGGTGCTGAAGCAGGAGCAAGAAGAATACCAGCGGGAGGGCATCCCGTGGAAACATGTAAGAAAAAAAACGCCTCAAAGGGAGACGTTCGTGTTTCCTAAGCTGTTGGAGCACGTAACCCACAAACTCATCCCACATTTACCTGCAAAGTATTTCCACCATAATATCATTTATTGCTAAAAAGAAAAAAAAAAAGATGCACCAAACACACTTTTCTGTACTTTTTGACCAAAATGAATTGACGTTGTGGTTTTGAGTTTTGAAGTCGGGAGATGTTGGATTTATTGATCTTGAAAGGGCAAAGATGGTTAAATAATATAAACTCATAATTAGTGAAGATATGTGTACCATGAATCTATTTAAAAAAAAGAATATGATACGTAAATGTTCAAACTCTGGTGAAATAAATGAGTGTAGATGAAAAGAAATATCTGTGTTTGGGAGTTTTGCATACATTTGATCATTACAGAAACTTTCATTATTAGTCATGAGAAGATCTGAGATGGTTTGGTATCATTGTATGGTATTGTAGGTCTGTACTGAATTCATGAAATTATAAAAACAATCTTTATCTGTAGATTATTGAAGTTTGTACAGGTATTCCAGATTAGTTCACCTTGAAGTAAAGAGAATAATTTAAAGGAAGCGGTGAATAAATATCAAAACTTTACAGAAGGCCTGTCAATGTACCTCATGTTCATACGACTATATATGTACCGTATGGTGTGTGTGCGTGATATATGTAATTAAATCATCATTTCAATGAGGTGTTCTTCTCCTGATGTCCTCAGATTGATTACTTCAACAACCAGATTATCGTGGATTTGGTGGAGCAGCAGCATAAAGGCATCTTCTCCGTCCTGGACGAAGCCTGCATGAACGTGGGGAAAGTCACCGACGGGGTTTTCCTGCAGGGACTCAACGGGAAACTGGCCAAACACGCCCACTACACCAGCCGCAAGGTGAGGCGCTTCAAATCCACACGAGTGGGAATGTGGTTCAGTCGATGGATCGGTGGTGGATTAATGAAGCTGACGGGGACACCAGAGAGGCAGACACAACACAAACCGCTGGGTGTTTAATGAAATCCTCTTTTTAAATAGTCCTTCTGGTGATATTACAGATTAGACAGTGAGGAGAAGAAAAAAAATCACATTAACTTAAGATTTCTGTGCAGTTTTTGTGGAAACTGCTCAAGTATCAGCAATTATTGGAAAATACTGACATCCTGGATTTTAAATTCACTGTTGTGGGTCTCACACTATTTACATTTCATGTTTCTTTTCTCTTTTAGTTTTTATCTGTATCAATTTGACAAAATGTCTCTGAATCAGTTGGACTTATTTCCAATTAGTTTCATCCTCGTTTGTTCTCACTTTAACGCTTTCATTCACTTTTTCCTCCTCATTGTTTCATGTTCGCGTCACGTTCTTCCCGTTTTGGCACGGCAGCCAGCTGAGACTTTATGTTATAGGAAGGATGACATCAGCGTGAGTAACTTCTCACGTTTGAGATGAAGCATGGTGTTTCAACGGGAGAACAGCAGAGGGCAGATTGCACGGTGCAGAGATTATTTCTGCTGCAGGAGACTTAACATGACCCTGTTAGTTTTTAACCCTCAGGATGACTGGTTCACTCTCATGCAGACTGCTGGCTCGCAGCTAGCGCCCCCCTGTGGCCGCAGATCAGGGCGTTTTTATAAGGTGTTGGTAACGTCGTGGTTTAACCTCACGGGGAGGAAAGAACCGGTTTGGACCCAAACACGGAGGTCTGTCTGTGTTTAGTTGGCGTGTTTCTCACCAGAAACATGTTTAAATTACACCTGTCTGTGAGTTTGCCTTGCATCTTGTGTGAAAGCGTTTGTGTTGCAATCTTTCTTTGGGTTTCATGTTTTTTCACTTTCCTGTGACTCTTGATATGTTTTCCATGTTTGTGGTCAGAAATCAAAATGATACAGGCCAAAGTGATTCAGATAATTAAAAAAGAACAACTTATTAACCCTCTTTTTTTATATAAAAGTAAATCTATTTTCAATCCAGTCCATGTGACAAGACAAACCTCTCTCCTCCATCTAAAACCCGCTTCAGTTCAGTTCTGATACAAAATGATATGATGTGATACATTCTAAGATATATTATATGATGTGATCAGATACAATACTTTACAATAATATACGTTATGATTCACTACGCTGTGATACAATTCAATATGATGGGATGCGATAAAATAAGATATGATATGAAAAAACTTCTTTCTGTCCCACAATGGGTCCATTTTCATTGTTGCGGCAGCAACTGGACCGTTAAAAAAGAGCAGCAGGGGCACTTGATAGTCACACCTTCTCCAGTGCCACATTTGTCACCATGGAAACCAATAGATTACAAGTTTTTTGATACACCACACCATTTGTCATGATCATTTGTACCCCAGCGTTTGAACCCCAACCGCTAACCAGGGTGATGAGGTCACTGCAGCAAGTGGCATAGCAAAGGATAGGGAATTTAAAACCCAACATGTTGGTGTTGGGTTGACATCAATTGGATTAAAACTGACCGCGCTGTGACGAAAATACTTTTGACCTTGACCTTTGACCCAATGAAACTTTATTGGAACCATCCTTGGATAAAGGCCATTCATCCATGTAAGATGTCGTGCAATTCAGATCGATATGTTTGGCGAAAAGTTTTTTTACATACGTACATGCAAACCAATAAATAAATACAGGCGGACAAAAACAATAATATAAAAACAGCCGCGTTAGTCTTTAACATCTCAGTAAAAGTCCACACGGAGAACATCAGCCAGCAACCGGTGGGGATTTATTTCTGGAGCAGCTTTAAACTGCTGCAGTTTTCAGTGTGAACACATGAGGGCGTCACACGTCAGAGAAAAAAAAACAAACCCGACTATCTGTCTGACTCAACACTTTGCACAAGTGATGTCACTGACAGCCAATGAGAGCCTGCAGAGCTGCAGGTCTGCTGGACTGCAAGAAGTGGAGGATGTGTGTTTACAGATTTGTGTGAGGCTGGGAAGTAGAGAGAGAGGGAGAGAGAGGCAGAAAAAGAGCGAGCGAGAGCGAAGGGATACAGGGAAAACTGCAGAAGACAAGTGCTTTGTGAAAATCTGGATGTTTATCTGGGCTCCGAAGTTCCTGTGGGCTCCAGTGAGGCACTGTGTCAGAAACTGTTTAGACCCTGTTCAGACCCTGTTCGGACCTTGTTCAGACCCTGTTCGGACCTTGTTTAGACCCTGTTCAGACCCTGTTCAGACCCTGTTCAGACCCTGTTCAGACCCTGTTCAGACCTTGTTTAGATCCCGTTTAGATCTTGTTTAGACCCTGTTCAGACCTTGTTTAGACCCTGTTTAGACCCTGTTTAGACCCTGTTCAGACCTTGTTTAGACCCTGTTCAGGACCTGTTCAGACCTTGTTTAGATCCTGTTTAGACCCTGTTCAGACCTTGTTTAGATCCTGTTTAGACCCTGTTTAGACATTGTTTATAGCCTCTTTACCACTTGTTTACCACTTGTTTAGAGCCCGTTTAGAGCCTTTTCAGACCTTGTTTAGATCCCGTTTAGACCCTTTTTAGACCTTGTTCAAACCCTGTTTGCAGCCCGTTCAGACCATGTTTGAAGCCTGTGCAGACAGACCCTGTTCAGACCCTGTTTGAGGCCCATTCAGACCCTGTTCAGACCCTGTTTGAAGCCCATTCAGACCCTGTTCAGACCCTGTTTGAGGCCCATTCAGACCCTGTTCAGACCCTGTTTGAAGCCTGTTCAGAGCCTGCATGTTCCCGGCTGCTGCAGCGAGACGAGGCTGAACCCTGCAGACGAGCAGCTCAGCAGAGTTCAAAGTGAATAAAGTGCGCGACGGGAAGGAAGCTGTGAATAAAGCAGAGGCGGGTCCAGATGGGGCGGCAGGATTGTGCTGCAGGGCATATTGATTCATGAAGCCTCCTTTCCTCTTATCATCTCAGAGTCGATCTCCCTCCTCGACTCCTCTCTGACCTGCAGTTTTCACAGAAAGAGGAAGATTTGAGATCCAGCTGTTGCTTCCTGGAACAAATATTGCTTTGAATCAATACTGGCCAGGGATAATTTTCTACTTTTTTTTTTTTTTAACCCCTCTGTATCGTCTGGAGCCTGGTTACCAGGCAACAAAACTTTAATGGCCTTTTTTGCAGGAATTATGAGGCTTTAGAAGATCTCCAGGGTGAATGTGTTTAGAGCTGTGTTACCATTTAGATTAACAGTTTGGATCATTTGTCCAAAGTGTCTGAAACATCTTTCACATAACATTAAAAGCCGATTAACGGCTCTAAAAATCGGATTTAGCAGAAATGTACGATGAGATCATCTTTCACTCTGTAGTTAGTTCTGTTTATGTTAAAGTGATTTGAACTCCAGAAGTCCTGACAGGAGGTGAATCACAGCAGCCGATGGAGTCTTGCAGGTAGAAATAAAACGCCAAGGACGTCCGTCTCGACCTCGTCTGCTGCCCCAGCTGACGGCTCGTCCATCAGTCCATCAGAGTGTTGCTCAACCAGATAATCGTCGTCAGTGTCACAGAAAATCACAGCCAGCAGCTTCTGTTCCTTCAAATCTTTCTCCCTTTGTGTGCGTTCTCTAAACGCTTCACATCTTTTGTGAATGAAACACTCAGTCGAACACACTCCGATGACGAGATGCTTCCTCTTGTTTTTGTTTATAATCGAATTTCCCTAAAAGGGCTAAAACTCACTTTGTTAGGAAGTCTTGCAGGAATCACCAGATCTAAAATAGAATTCGTTCAAACACATCTCCTGGAGTTTTGACCACAAATAAGATAAAAATCTACATTTTAATGCACATACTTGTAGATGAATCCACCTCCATATACACTCACGTATTCATAGTTAGTCCTTTTCATTTGGATCGTTGAGTCAGCCTCTTTAAATGAAGGAGTCATTTCTTAGAGACGAGCGATTTACTTTAACTCCAGGGGAGAAAGGAAAAAAAGAGAGAAAGAAGTTCTCTGACGGCATGTTAGTGTGACTCAAAATAGAAACCTTAAGATGCAGATGAGCTTCTGGGAAAGTTGAGAAAAGGCTGTGGAGACTTCCAGACGGTCTCTAACCCGGGGAGATCACAAGTCTTCACCTCTATTTGCAGGATGAAAGGTAGAAGGTGAGAGGAAAGAGAGGTGAGATCTGAACATCGAGGCAAACCAAAGTGTCGAAAACAAAATAACGTGAGAATTGAAGCTGAAGATTTATGGTTATTGTGACATTCTGCCTTCATTATGTGCAAATTCAGCGTTTGAAATATCAAAGAAAAGTATATTAATCAAAGATTTTTGAGCCGAAGCGGTTATGAATCGAAGTATTTCCTATCTGGTGGCAGCAGGGCAGAAAGTGAGAGGATTAAAAATAATTCAAGATTCATTCTCCCAGAAGGGGAAAGCACACTGTTATACAAAGAAGTCTGGGATGTAAGCTTCACATTCTTACATATCACATCTTTATGTTTTGCACTCTTAGTGACAATTTGCACGCTTGTATCACATTATTTGAAAAAAGTCTGTTAACATTCTTTGGATTATCAGTCTTTAAAGAGCGAACACTAACCCTGATTAACTGAATTCTCCCGTTACCACTAAAGTTTTCTGCTGCTTTTTGAGTTTTGAGTTGCCGTCTCAATCTTTTTCACAATCTTTGATCCTCACCTTTATCAGCTGTTGTTTCCAGTTGCTGTTTCTCTAAACTCCTGTTCGAGCCGAGATCCCACTCAGTTGATTCAACTGGTTCAAGATGCAAGAAACAAGCAAAGTTTTAAAAAGTTTTTTAAAAATTATTAATTTATTCCAGACATGTGAAGACGTTTAAAATACAGATACACACAAAAAGAATGTGTACTTGTAATATTTTTTAATATCTCTCTATCACTCTCTCTCTAATGATCTCTCTCTATCAGTCTCTATCGATCTCTCTCATTCGATAACTATCTCGCTCTCTCTATCGATCGATCTCTCTATTGATCTGTTTTTCTATCTATCGATCTCTCTATCTCTGTTGATCTCTCTCTCTGTTGATCGATCTCTTATCTATCTATCTATTTATGTCTATATCGATCTCTCTCGTAATCTCTCAATCGATCTCGTTCTATCTATCATCTATTGATCTCTCCATCAATCACTCTCTATCTCTATCTATCGCTCTGTCTCTGTCGATCTCTCTCTCTCCATCTACGTATCTCTATCTACCTCTCTATCGAGCTCTAGTGATGTGTCTTTCTGTTGCTATATCTCTATATCATTCTATCTTTATCGCTCTCACTTTCTCTCTCTCCATCTCTCCACTCAGTTCTTTCCACGTATTTCCCATTGTTGGCATCCGAGCGTTGAGTCAGACGTTCTGTACATCGGAGGAGTGAGTCAGACCTCCGTATCAGAAGATGCTCATGGAAGCCCGTCTGTTCTGCTCAGGTCTTTACCTCAACCTGCGATGAACCGACAAGCTTCACACGTTGTGTGATGATTAGAAAAGTGGTACTTGATGCTCACATGCAGGAAGCCTCGGCGTTTCTTCGGCTCCCTGTTTCTTTCCAGGGGTGAACCTGCCAGCCGATTGTTTTTAGAATGTAATCAGTGGCGTTGGGTAGATACATGAGAGCTGTCCTGCCGGGGAGCGATGAGACAGAGAGGAGATGGACTTCTGATGAGGCTGAGTCAGAGATCATGTAACACAATCTGTTGTTATGTTCTCCTTCTGCTTCCTGGGATGAATGATGCAACTTTCCATCTCTGCTCCTTCATCTATACATACACACACACACACACACTGCATCAGGACAAAGGAGACGAGTTTCATTGTTCTACTTGTGAACTGTCTCCACCTGCTCACTTTGAATCAATCAGACAGTCTCGATGCACAGAAGCCACGAAAAAAGAAGAAAAATACCGAACCAGATGTTCCCTGAGTGATGGTTCAATGTGTTTTCTTTTGCTTCAGTGCAGTAGAGCTCACCTGTCGCCGTTTGTTAGGTTACTTGAATCACTTGATGTGTTCAGGTTCATCTCATCGCATCACGACTGACCTCATTGGTTGATAATATGAAGCTGGATCCCATTTGTTGTTGTTGTGAGCAATAAATCATGAAATCCAATGTTTGCGTTTTACGTTCACGCTCCGCATGTCGACATCAGGCCGAGTCCTGCTGGACGACGTCGTGTTAATAACGCATCAGATTTCACCTCATTACTTAAACATTACAACAAATCTGCTGACGACACAAGTCACAAACTCACAAATTAAGAAAATATCACTGAAGTGTTTGCATTTCCTGTGACTCACGTCACATGTTCACCTAATGTTTTGCATATTGACCTGAATGTGTTTCCACACGTGATTCACCTCTGTGTAGGACATGATTTAACTCATCCTGGATCACAATAAGTCTTTATTGCCGCTGTTTGAAAAACAATAAAATGTGCAGTCTGCGCATGTGGCTCAGTAGTGATATGTCAAGAGAGGAAGAAAGTTTGAAAGAGGAAAATAAAATGCAGAAAACCCACTCTGATATGAAAAACACTTGTTTAGTTTCTACAACAGTCAGTTACTGCGCCTCAATTCTTCAGTTCATGTTCTTATTTGATCTCAAGTTCTCCAATATTAAGGTTTCCTATTTAAATCTGGTTGGGACAGGATTTCTCAGTTTCCCATGGACGTCATGCGGCTCCTTCATGCTGCATGTTTCCTTCCCATCACAGAAAACCAACAAGCCGCTGAACCCGAGCAGCTTTTAGCTTCCAAACAGCAGCACATTCCCCCAGGGAGCCAGAGGAAACCAAAAAAATTAAAAATTAATCAAAGTGGAAGAAAAGTGAAAACTGCGTTTCTTTAACTGATGCTGCTGCGTATCGCCTCTGTCGGAAGTGTTCACGGATTGTTGTGACGGCTCCCGAGTGGATAGAGAGTCAGCTGCTGCAGATTTAAAGATTGACGCTTTCAATCGGAGCCGCGGCGATTTGGGAAGCTCGACAGCAGACAGACAGTCGGAGGGAAGAGCCGAGTCAGGAGGCTCGTCATTTGTTCATCACATAACATAACGTCAGACCTCGGCTGTGGATCAACAGTGTTTAACCAGTTGAGGGCTCAGTTTAGGAATGTGATCGGAAGTTTGCTGGTTCAGTAATATTTGATTTTCGATCTTACTCTGACTCGCTGTACCACCTTGTGGCCCAAAGTGGAATTACAAGCTGTGTCTACTTCACCAACGTAATCATTTTGGTGACTTTCTCTGTTAAAACATATTGAGGGTCTTGTTGCATTCAACATTTGTCGGTGCTCATCTGGCAGCCTTATTTCACTCTTTATTCAATATTGCATCCTTTGCATAAGTTTAGGGAGGTGGCCACTTCATTTGCTTTTTAATTTTGCATTAAATATGAATAAATCTGAATTCCAATCAGGTTCTTTTAGCAGCCTTAATGCACTCATTCTTAAATCCTCCTTTTCCTGCTTCTACCTGCAGCGCATTGCGTCTCTTCCGGAATACTTTCCTCTGAAGGTCCTTTATTTCAGTTTGTCTCATGAGCGTCAGCTGTTGTTTCTTCTCTCCGCTGACCTTTCACAACAATGGCAGCACGCGGCGTGTGCAGGCGCCGACAGGATGTGCGTAGCGTCTGCCCGCCGCCACATGTATGAACGCATGCAGGAAGCTGTGATAAGTGGCAAAGCTTTCCAGGGCCATGTGTGGGCGATGCTAATCACTGAGCTACTCCATCTTTATCTGCATGGAGGTCAGCGAGGACACGTGGAGGAGGACATCTCGGAGATAAACTGTTCATTGGACGCTCCCATGGTTGTACTCGTACGTGTCCACGCTTTGTGTTTAATACACGGACAGCTGCCACTCGGTGCAGTGAGCATGAAACCATAAAATCCTTCTCCTCCTCGTCCGCGGCGCCCACTGTGAGTTCCTGACAAGTTGGGAGACGGTCAGCTGCTGCTCCTCGGGGGGTCTGGCTCCAGGCCTCGCAGATCGGGGCACAGGTGGCGGGCGGAGGGAGATCGGAGGAGGTGCCGGAGGGCGAGGAGCTGGCGGCAGTTCACCAGGTTCAGACTGTCAACTGGAGCAGAGAAAACTTAACGCCGGCCAGAGAAACTGTCAGTTCTGCTTCAGCATGTTGGTCAGGGTGTCAGTTTGTAGAGACGATCTCCAGCCTTCACTGAAGCTCAATCTCAGCAGGATGGATGAATGGATGGATTAACGGATGGATGAATGGATGGACGGATGGATGGATAGATGGCAGAAGTGCTCGAAATGCCCAGGCCTTGGGTTTTATTGAAGTATAATTACTTTTTTTAAATTATTATTCTGTATTTTTATAATTTGTAGAACTGCTATTTGAGTCCTTTAGTATGTAATAACTTTCTGTGTCCCGAGTAAAATCTCATCAAAAGCACTGAATTTGGAGCAACAAAATGTAACTGCGTATATATATTAATAGATAGATAGATAGATGGATAGATGGATAGGGATGGGTTTTGAACAAAGTAAAATGTTGTTTTTTTTGACAAAAACATGATTTATTTCTGTATCACAGTCCATATATTTAAATATTTTGTTATAGTATTCAGATTATTTCTTCATATTTTAAAACACTTAGCTGAAGCAAAAAGGCAAACATTGTGTTCATGTGATTATGAGAGCTTGTCATCATTTTCATAAACTTACAAAACTCTGCCTGAGCTACAGATTACTCAATTTACAGCAAAACCTTCCAATCACGTATTCATTTATTGTTTTTGATGGTTAGTTCAGACAAAAATGTGAAACAAAATTATGAGGTTACCAAGCATGGTCACCTGTTCGATAAAGAGTTAAAGCAGGTTTCAAAGTGTAAATTTATTGTTTAATGTCTTTAAATAAGTGGTGAGAAATTACTGAGACAACTAATAAGAACTGTGACTTAGGTTTTCCTGCTCAGGATAAGTGTATCTCCTATTGTCTGACATTTTGACTCTTTCCTCTTTGCATTGGTCGGATTCTTTTATGTATTCACTGGTAATATGATTTAAAGGAGACATATCATGCTTTTAAATCCTTCCTTTTTACATATAAATCATACAGTTGTGGTCTATATAAAGCGGAACTGCAATGCTTGGGTCTGAATTCCTCATTATTAGAGCTCCACGGGCCCCTTTTCTACCCCTTTTCTGATGTGCTTCTGAGAGCAACTCGTTTTGGGGCGGTCTCTTCAAATGCAAATGAGACACTTCATACCCCGCCTCCTCTCCAGGTTGCAGAGGTGACACTCGGTTCAACGCCACCCTGTTCGGCCATCTTTGTAGTTTGATAGAACAGATACAATTATCTAGCGGCGCAGAAACTTTATATTCACACATTATTTACAAAATGTCAACAACGGAAGATTTGTCCATCCAGCCATACATGTTGGAGCCAGAGTCGGACCCGGCGGAGCGAGATGAAAATGACGATGATGCACCTGAAGAACAACGTCTTCATATGGATGTAACGCAATGGTGTGTTACTATATTTACACTAACTTCTCCATCCATGCCCACTACTACAATACTGCCTGTATTACAACGACTATTTAACACAGAAGTTACATTATAATCTAAAACGAGCACACAGCGCTAACATATGAAGACGGTGCAACTGCTAATGCTAACAAAACAATGACAGGGACGTCTTATCATCACACTTTTTAGCGTTATATACAGCTTACCGAAGTGCTCTGTTCGTCGTCTCCATAGATAGAAGGAACTGACCGCTCAATCAGACCAAGTCTTTTGGCAAATCCTTCTTTATACTGGCGGAGGTTGTTGAAGCAGTCGTCCTTAAAGTGCTTCGCGCACACAAAAATGACCTTACCCACAGATGTGGGTACATTTCTGTGAAAAATAAAACTCAACCAGGCACTTCGAAAAGGTTCTGATGCTGGGAGACGGTGTAACGAAGCTTGTGGGTTACTACATCCAACAACCGAACATTTCGACTTATCCTCTCGTAACTTCGGCACCCTTAGGTTGGACTACAAAATCGCAGCGAGAAACAAAAATGGCGGATTGCTCGAAGTGTCGATGTCCTAATTTGGCAGTTCCGCCGGGAATTCTGTGACGTAATAGTTCAAAAAACCTATTAGAGAATAGAAAAATCGAAACGGATCGCAAAATATGACCAAAACAGAATATAAAGATATCAACGGAGCACCTGAAGAGACTACTTTGAACTTTTCTGTACTTCTAAACACTCTAAATATACAACAACATGCATTTAAGTGCTAAAAAAGTGGATTTAGCATGATATGTCCCCTTTAAATTGTAATTTTTTCCAGTCGAGTCATGACCTCCGTAAATCCAAATTAATATGCAGTATTTTTATTACCCGCATCATGCAGACGTGTTTCATTTTTTGATTTCTGATTTCTCATCCGCTGGTCCAATCAACTGCAGCCGGCTCACGGACCATCCAGTGCCCACATGTGCTAAAAGACGCTCCCCCGTCCTGATGTTTGTCATCACTGAGATCTAAATATACGAGGCGATCACTCGGTCTGCAGATCTTTAATGTGTCGTCGCAGTGAGTCAGAGGAACTGTTTCAGATCTGCTTCTTCCAAAACTGCCTCCAACAGACGCCGCTGTGATTAAAGAATGATAAAATGTGGAGCTGAAAACATGGAAGTTTCTCGTCGTCGCCTGCCAACACTCTTTTAATTCAATTCAACTTTATTTATATAGCACCAAATACAACACAGTCACTTCTATGTGCTTTTAACAAAGAGGAACCAAACAAATCAAATCAAATCCACAAGAGCAAGCAGAGCGACGACCTGAGAGACTCACTGCTCTCTTCCTGTTGTTTTCCACTGCCGGCTTCTCACCTCACCTCACCTCACCTCACCTCACCTCACCTCACCTCACCTCACCTCCGCTCTTCTCCGTGATTTACCTCCCGTTTCTTCTCCTCTGCCTTTTTTTATCCTCCAATGTATTTATTAAAACTGAGAAACATCATCACTCTGAAACACACAATCACACTTGCGACCAATTTAAATTCAACAATTTACCTTGAAAACATGTTTATTAGTTATGAAGAAAGCTGGAGTGAAATCTGAATCCAAGCACATGGAGATGGGCTCAACCTGGAATCAGACTCGGACTCGGGTCTTCTTATGGTGAGAGAACTGTGCGAACCACTGGTGCGCTGTGTCGACAGGAAGTCGTCCCAGAATTGAACCGAAATTATTGGGGACGTTCTCAACATGTGGTGTGATTGGGTAGGTTTGAACCAGGAACCTTCTTGCCGTGAGGCAACAGAGCAGTCCACTGCGCTACCGTAGACCGTAAAACTGTGTTGTATAACGAGGCCTGATAACAATGTGTTGTGAATGTGGAGTATCAGTGTGGACGTCTCTTGTGTTTTCCTCACAACACGCTGCACCACCTCCACGACTCGCACTCTGAGCGTTCGGCCCGATCCCAAACACGGAGGAGGTGGTGTGTGTGTGTGTGTGTGTGTGTGTGTGTGTGTGTGTGTGTGTGTGTGTGTGTGTGTGTGTGTGTGTGTGTGTGTGTGTGTGTGTGTGTTAGGTGGAGTGTGACTGATTGGGATGTATGAAGGCCGGTGTGGCTTCCAGCAGATGCAGGCTGTCGGTCTGAAGCAGCATCTGTTTGTCTGTCTGCTCCGGGTTAGTGTGTGCTGGTGTGCGTTCACACTGATTGTTGCTTTTTTTTTTCTTCTTTTCACTCTTAAAAAGTGGAATTTGTTCCGTTTCCCTGTTCTTGTTCGGAGCTCTGGACCTAAATCAAGACTGGCTGATTGATTCAGCTCTCTGATGTATATCCCTCTGCGTCTGGGAGCTTTCTCATTGTGTTTGCTGTATTTCCTCTCATCTGGGACCATCGCTTCTTCCAGTGTGTGTGTGTGTGTGTGTGTGTGTGTGTGTGTGTGTGTGTGTGTGTGTGTGTGTGTGTGTGTGTGTGTGTGTGTGTGTGTGTGTGTGTGTGTGTGTGTGTGTGTGTGTGTGTGTGTGTGTGTGTGTGTGTGTGTGTGTGTGTGTGTGTGTGTGTGTGTGTGTGTGTGTGTGTGTGTGTGTGTGTGTGTGTGTGTGTGTGTGTGTGCGTGCGTGTGCACCGAGCCCTCCGATGACTCATCTCAGAGTAATGGTGGCTCGGCTGGAGGGAAATAGCATGGAAGTAAAAGCCAGCATTGCTGTCACGGTTCAATTTGCTGCCTGTGTCGCAGAGTCTTGGTGCACCACAGGGTAAAAACTATGTGGGGATTCCTCTGTCGCCTCCTCGTGTGACGGCTGAGTGTCACATCATGAGATCAGTGCTTTTAGTCTTCTCCTGGAGCCTCCGTTCCTCCGGTTTCTGAGGGTGTTTTTTTAAGCCCTCATATCTGGCTGCAGGGCTTCTCTTTCTTTCTATCCTCTGAGCAGAGCGAGTGACGGACTGGTAGATTTTAAAATCAGCTCCGAGGAAACAGGCCAGGCGAAGGTTGAGCTACCGAACTGGGAAACCGTCCATCAATCGTCACCTCTGGACGGGTGAACAGCAGAAGAGACACACAAACACAGAGAGAGGTCGGCTTAAAGCCAGAATTCAACCTAAATCTTTGTCTTTGGACTTCATTAGGAAGCTGGAGAACGCCTCCACATGCACAGGGAGAAGGTGTAAACTCCAGACTGAGGTCGTTTCAAAGTCTGAGGCACTTTTATTGTTTCTTGTTTTGTTGATTTAAAGCAGATTTCTCTTCAACTAGTTGCAGTCTCATTGCAGTCATGAAAATATAGTTTTAGAAACGAATTGGTTTAGAAAACCCCCCCCCCAAAAACCCAGCTTGTTTGCTGCAGGAAGTTAGTGAAACAACTGATGATGTAATGAAATGGCAAAAGGTAGAAATGTTCCTCTGTGTTCTCTGTATACAAACTGGGTTCCTCTGGAAAAGTGGGACATTTCGAGGAGATCTTAATAAACAGTGTACTTGCTCCATCCATCCATCTTAACTCTACATCGTCATTAAAGTCGTATGCTTCATTTGTTCCTACCCCGGTTCTCCTTGGTCTTTGCAGCGTTAAAGGGCCTCACCGGGCGGCGGCCATGTTGCTTGTTTGTTAAAGTCTTCTTAAAGTGGAGACTGAGAGGTTTGCAGCCGCATGTCGAGCTGCTGTCTGTTTATTCAACGAGCTGAAAATCTACCAAACCAACCACCTGCCCGTTTATCTCTGCTGCTCCGGTCACGACGACAGAAGGTTTAAATGTCTCTATGTTGAATTCAGAGGTCTTGATCGGAGTCCACAGGACGTCTGTGATGCCTGTTTGTGCCGAGCTCAGCACTTCTCCGCCTCCGTGTGTGTCTCTGTTCAGTCCTGGGGTTTTTATTTCTTCCCTCCTCATGATCCATGACTTTAATCTCCTGCTCTCGAATGCAAATCACTCCTCTCTCCTCGGGACGGTGACGAGAGCAGCACGTCTGCCTCCACTTCTGTCTGCCTCTGATCTCAGCACAATGCTGGTTGTTTTTTTGTTTTTTTTAAGGGAATCACACACAAGTTTCTCAGACGAGGCCACACACACACACACACACACACACACACACACACACACACACACACACACACACACACACACACACACACACACACACACACACACACACACACACACACACACACACACACACACACACACACACACACACTCCATAAGCTGCTTTGTACTGAAACAAGGAGTCTTATCGTTTTCACAGTGAGCTGCGTTTCATTCATGTTTCCTCTCTCTCTCTCTCTCTCGCTCTCTGGCCTACATACAGGATCACACTTTTCTTTTTTCACGCCGTCTCCTCCCATCACGTCACACTCGTCTCCCGTCCCCTCGTCTCTGCAGCTCCTCTTCTTCACCCTCATCCCTCACCTTCCCTCTCCCTCTTCTCCCTCCTCTCCCGCGTTTCACTCCGAGACTTCATCAGAGCTGACAGTCGTAGTGTTTTCCACTCGGGCGGCTTTACTACCGCAGTGACTCGCTGGAACTGCGCTGCTCCGTTCTGAGAGCCGGCTTCAACCTTCATGCCTGGTCGTGTACGGAGCAGCGATAAAGGGATTATTAGGAGGTCGGCACGGTTTGTTTAAGAATGTACCCAGAGTACTTTGTCATGATGCACAATTTATTCAAACTGTAACGCTGGTGGAGAAATCAAAGGGCAGGAGCACACACTGAAACACACACTCCACACTGAAACACACTCCACACACTGAAACACACACTGTGAAGCACACCACACACAGAAAAACACACTCCACACTGAAACACTCTCCACACTGAAACACACTCCGCACACTGAAACACACACTCCACACTGAAACACACTCTCCACACTGAAACACACACTCCACACTGAAACACACTCTCCACACTGAAACACACACTCCACACTGAAACACACTCCACACACTGAAACACACACTCCACACTGAAACACACACTCCACACTGAAACACACTCCACACTGAAACACACACTCCACACACTGAAACACACTCCACACTGAAACACACACTCCACACACTGAAACACACTCCACACTGAAACACACTCCACACACTGAAACACACACGTCCAGCACTGTGAGCCTCTGGACTAGTGGTGGGAATCAAAAAGCGGTTCTTGTTGAGAACCGGTTCCCAGTGTTTGAATTCCCTTGAATCGTTTCCCAATTTTGCAAACGATTCGCTTTCCGATTCCAGTGCGTGTGAATGACGTCGTCACGTCGCGTCGCTTCCTCAAGCAACGCGACGTGTGTGACGACGTCATTCAGCAGGAAACGTCCAGCAGGAAACATGGCGACCAACCAGCAGAGATGCTTGAAAGTTTGGTTCCATTTCAGGAGAAAGGACGACAGCAGGATAGCGTGAGAGGAAATACGACCAACACGCTGAGACATTTGCTCACGGCAGCGATAACTTTGAATGGATGTTGTGTTTTCCATCGGCGCCGGTGTGAATCTCAACCCAGCAGCGACGACAACGTGAGCACGTCCTCTGCTGTTAACGCTGCAGGTTTCATTTCCAGATGAGAATCGATAAAGAGCCGAATCGCTAAGCAGAATCGAAAGTGGAATCGGACTCGTAAAAATCAATGCATATCCCAACTCAGGACACACTTCACCTGCTGCACCACCATTAGAATCACCTGAAATGCCGGTCACTGGTAGAGACGGGTCGGGTTAGAGTAAATAAAAGCTTCTTCTCTGGTTTCTGTGCTTCGTCTCAGAGACTTGAAGCTCTCTCAGCTCAGCAGTTGACATGACTTGTCGTTGGCTGTACAGCAGCGTCAAGTAAACAGTGATGTAACGCTACTTTTTGGATAAGTGGCGACCGGCTTTTTATTTGCCTGGAGGCTTTTTTTTCTGTTAATGCCGCGGCTCTGAAGCGCTTCCCAGCGTTATCGCTCTCTCACCGCTCTGCCTCTCTTTCTCTCTGCAGCTCTCACCGACTGACAAGAGCTTGGATTTTGACAGAGACTTTCGCATCAGGCACTACGCGGGAGATGTGGTGTACGTATCTCGGAGCTTTTACTGATGAGTCGCCCCCGGTTTACACATTGAGAGAGTTTTAGATCCTCACACTTCAGAAGTGAAACCCCACTTGTGTACATTTGAGCCACTTCTGGAGCCGATAGAGGGTTAGATTTTTAATAAGAGGATAGATTTGACCTTCATTTTCCTCTTATCTTTACCACAGTACTTTCAGTATTTGCATATAGGTGCAGAATAAGCTTAAACTTCATTTCTAATATGATGGATAAATATAACATGACATAATGGAGCTAAATGCCTTCAACTCTCACACAGTTGATTGTTCATTACGTCACAAAGTGAAAAGACAGTTTTTCCATGTCAACGCCAGTGTTTTTCTGACGTTTGTTGGACGGCGGAAAGTCGACGGGACCGTGTGAACCAACGAATTCATGTCGGTCTGCTTCCACAGGTACTCAGTGGTGGGATTCATCGACAAGAACAAAGACACGCTGTTCCAGGATTTCAAGAGGCTGCTGTACAACAGGTGACACACACACACACACACACACACACACACACACACACACACACAGTCACACACACACACACAAAAATGAGCATGCACATATAGAAACACGCATGCATGCAAAGATACACTCAAGTAAAACTATACACACACAAACACACACCATTGCATGCACACACACACACAAATACACATTCAGATATATAATTCTATATTCCAATAATGAAACCCATAAACTGAGTAAACACCGTCATAAGTAGTGAAACACCCGAGGCGAGATAAATATTCAAAACCCCAAATTATTGCAAGATCAATAAATATGTTATCCAGTTAGATTAGAAAAGTAAATAGACATGTCTTCCAGCTAGAGAAACTACTTACAATGAATATAAACGTAACACCAAGTTTTTCTGGGATTTTGAGCTGTGGGACTGTTTATATCCATAATGTACCAAATCATATTGTAGAGTTTACAAATAAATTATACATTTTGATGAACTGTAATCCACACGTGTCTAAGATCGTCTTCCCCGTGTCCAGCTCCAACACTGTGCTGAAGGCGATGTGGCCCGAGGGCAAACTGAGCATCACCGAGGTCACCAAGCGGCCGCTGACCACCGCCACGCTCTTCAAAAACTCCATGATCTCGCTGGTGGAAAACCTGGCCAGCAAGGTGAGCAGGCCACCGCAGTGATTTCTGTCCATCACGGGGAGTAAAAACATCATTTATGCAGTGACTGTGAAAGAAAAACGAAGTTTTCCGACTGGAAGTCGTCCTAAATGACCGGATGGTTTATTAAAGCAGCTTCAGGTGAAAGAAGCTCACTGATCATCGTTATTCACTGTTTAGGATCAATATCACTGCTCACTGCTCCCTGTGTGGTAACATGTCAACGCCTCATGTGGACTCGCTTTGCCTCCTCCTGCTCGCTCACGCCCCCTACAGGAACCCTACTACGTGCGCTGCATCAAGCCCAACGAGGTGAAGTCCCCACTGCTGCTGGAACAGGAGCGCTGCCGCCACCAGGTGGAGTACCTCGGCCTGCTGGAGAACGTCCGGGTGCGTCGAGCCGGCTTCGCCTACAGACAGACGTACCCTCGCTTCCTCCAGAGGTACGAGACCCGGCAGCTGGTTTTTTTTCACGTTTTTTTATGACGAGCATTCAAAAAAAAAAGCGTCACAGTTTGGAGTGCCGTTACGTAACAATGTGTTATTCCCCCCAAAAAAGTACAGTGAATTTATTGTAACTATAAGTAGGATTATGATCCCACAATAAAGTATTGTCAGGTTTAGTCACTGGACGTAATTAAGAAGTATGAAGTTTTTCCGGAAATACTTTGAAAGCTGAAACAATCTCAAAGTTGAGCACAACGTTTGCACGTTTTATTCTGTGTCGGTCATCAATTTTGCACCAGTGAGACTGGAAGACAAACAAGGTCAGTTTATTTCTACTGCACACGAGGCAAGAAAGGTTAGAAAAGATAAAAAGATGATCCGAGATGCGTTCAGGCCCGAGACACTCAAAGCTTTATGCAGCAGAAGTCATATTTTGAAGTCAATCCAGCAAGAAGAAATGTCAAACTTATGTCGTCGCATTCCAGATGAACCTCATTTTCTGAGTGCCGCAGTTATTCTGCTGTTGTTTAAAACCAATCAGAGCATTTAATTAAAGATAAAGTGGCTCTGATCTAATTGCAGCAGTCAGAGTTTTTCTCTGGGTGAGCGAATTGGCCTTCAGCAGATTGGATTAGATTAAGGCCGGCCCATCGGGAGAAATTAGCACAATAATAACTGATAATTTGATGCATTGACGTGTGGAGTTCGATGAATGTTGTGCGTCACTTCAGAGGTGTGTTCGGCTGCAGGTTGGTGCAGAAATCGGAGGTTAAATTCAGCCGCGGGTCGGAGTCATGCTGACTGACCCTTCGTGGCGTCTGAGACATTAAACAACTACAGCTGTGATCTCACACACACATGCACGCACGCACGCACGCACGCACACACACACACACACACAGCCTGAACTATGAGCTGTAGATATCCATTGTGTAACCTACTCAGCTTCATCCACTGTAATCTCGGCACTAATCAGCTCCGTCTCCAGCAGCTCCAACACACTCGCCCTCCGTCACCAGCGTCCTTCACTCTGATGAGGAGTCGTCCCGCAAACCTCTGATTTGATTATAATTGCGTGTGAGAGATGTTGATAAGAAAGCGTCTTAATGTGCTGGAAACGAGCCTGCTGTAATGTGCGGCAGCTCTCGGTGACCTGCGTTAATATCTCATCTTTTATTCATGCACACACCTGACTTCACAAATCTGCTCACGTCCCAATTACACATAATTTGTTTACAAATGTGCAGCAATGAGATGTTTTTTTCTGATCGCAGCCCCGGAACGCAACAGTACAAAACATTTTCTCATCATGAATAATGTTTATGTCATCAATTATGTTATTTAGATTTTCTGTTTAGTTGCAGTAATCTGGTTAAATGGTGAATTAAACTAAAAGTTAGCTGGACTGCAGATCAATTACTTTGATTAATGAATGACAGTAGTTTTTATTGTTTGATTATTTTACAGCTTTCACACTTACAGGAAAAGAGTTCCAACGGTTTTCCCTTTATGTCATTTTAATAGTAGATAACAATAATCCCACAATAATGTATACAAAATCTAAATGAAATTATATTTTCATAAAATGTGTTGGTATCTTCCAAAATTTCCAAAAGTTTGTTTTCTGTGTACAAATGTATTCACACACATGTGTAATAGAAAACAATATGTGCACTTACTGTTGATGATACTCACATATAAATCTATTTCTTTACATGTGTGATGTTATATACAACACATATAGTCTTAATATGAACATACATCGATGTATTTTAATCTGAAAAGGGGCCATTCAAACCCCTACTTTCATATATGTAAATACATTTTGTTTTTAGCGTGTTTTGTTATTTTTCAAGCACAAAATAACAAAGTATGAACAACCAACCCTCTGACATTGACTTCCATGTAAAATCTTGTAAATGAAATGAGTTCCCGACCGCAACAAGAGCAGGACAGAACTGAGTGTATTGTTTTTGGTTCCATGAGCTCCATGTTGGCATAAACAGGAAGAGGACAAAAGGTTAAAGGTCGTTGGTAGTTTTATTGTACCCTGAGGGAACTTTAAAAAACATTAAAGGCTCAAATATACTCTCCGTGTACAGTCACATATACTACGGAAGGAACCTGATTAGGTTGACCACACACACACACACACACACACACACACACACACACACACACACACACACACACACACACACACACACACACACACACACACACACACACCCGCACACACACAGGCACAGGCACAGGGATCCATTTTGTTTTCTCATGAAACATTTCCTGACTCTTTACCCCAACCTGGCAACCCGCCCGTGGGTTGACTGAAACCAGTAACATTATATAACGCATGGAGCTCTAACTGAATGAAGGGATGTTGAGAACAAGTGTTGAACGTCCAGAAAACCCTGGAAGCTTCACTAATCCTCAAACTAACTAATCCTCAGCATCATTGTGTCAGAGATGAGACCTGAAGCCTGAACACACTGATTTTCAAAATGACACTGTTGTTTAAAATATCATCCATCACACTGGTTTCTTTTAGATGGAATCAAACCGAAACACACACACACACACACACACACACACACACACACACACACACACACACACACACACACACACACACACACACACACACACACACACACACACACACACACACACACACACACACACACACACACGTTACTCTCATTCCCCATCTGTCACGTTCACCCACTGGCCTTGTTGGATCAGTTAACGAGTCTTTTGCGTAAAGCGCTAAGTCATCCCGCTCCGTTCGTCTACGTCAGTGTGTTTCCGGTCGCTCAGCTGTCGAGTCACAGGCGTCCTTCTCTGCTCAAAGAGCCGGTCTCTGTTTCTGCAGAGCATCACAGCTGTCCTGGAATAACCTCGGAGAGTTCAGGCTTTCACAGCAGATTAGAGGTTTCTGTGCAAACACATTTCAGGCTTACTGTTGTTCTTATTATCTGTTTTCATAGAAATGTGTTTCTCTCAAAGTATTTTGCAGAAATGTAAATTGTATAAAATGGAATTGAATACTTTAGTGTCATGGATCGTTAGATTGGTGCCGTGTTTTTTTTTTTTTTTTTAATTCTTCAGAATAAATGATCATTCATTCAGGCGTTTCTCTCCTTCTCATACGATCACTTCCTGTTTCCTCCAGATACAAAATGATCTCCAAGTTCACGTGGCCGAACCACGACCTGCCGTCGGACAAGGACGCAGTGAAGCGGCTCCTGCAGGGTTGCGAGTTCGACCACGACGCCGCCTACGGCAAGACCAAGGTCTTCATCCGCACGCCGCGAACGCTCTTCAGCCTGGAGGAGCAGCGAGCAGAGATGGTCCAGAGGATCGTCCTCTTCCTCCAGAAGGTGAGTCGGCGATAATCTACACTGCAGGAAGATGCTCTATAATCTGAACGTTAGTGGAGGAAGATGCTCTATAATCTAGGTGATGATGGAGGAAGATGCTCTATCATCTGGATGTTAGTGGAGGAAGATGCTCTATAATCTAGGTGATGGTGGAGGAAGATGCTCTATTATCTGGATGTTAGTGGAGGAAGATGCTTTATAATCTAGGTGATGATGGAGGAAGATGCTCTATAATCTGGATGTTAGTGGAGGAAAATGCTCAAAAATCTGGATGTTAGCCTTAAAGCAGTTCATCACATAAAACAACCTCATGTTGAAGTATTATTTTCGGTTTATATTCACCCTCTAACCAAGCTGAACTGCTTTGAGAGTATTCAGGGATGAGAAAAGATTTCAGCGCCGCAAACATCTTCCGTTGTAGAAGAACTGGTTTCCAGTCATTTTGGATTTTTCTCTGGATGGTGAAGTTCTTCTTTTCTTGCTTTGGAGACTCGGGCTGTGCTCACATTGACATCCAGCCTCCTCCTGCATATGAATAACCTCTGAGACGAGAAACGCTCCGTCTCTACTCGGTTATACAAGCGCTGGGCTATTTGTGGAACTGCCATCATCTTGTATTGTTCGCTTTTTTCTCTGGATCTCTGAAAGAGGTTTGCTCTCTCGTCTTGTCGTCTTTCGCTCTCTGAGTTTCTGATGATTGTTGTTTTCATCAAATGTAAATCCTTGCTGGGTGTTACGTTGATAAAGTGTCTGGCACAGCCGACATGCTGCTTTCTTTTATGTTATAAGTGAACTCACACTGTGTATTACATCTACATGCTCTGGAGCTCCAACTAGTGGCTGGAGGCTGTATGACACTTTAGCAAACGTAGATTCTAACAATCGGTGTGATATTTCAGTGCTGAATTTAGCTGACTGATTGCAGAAACATGTCAGGAATAGAAAGCTGTATGTGAGCCCGCATACAGTCGCCACAGATACTTACCGGGAGCGATTTTCATCCGGTTGTCCTGCTTGAAGAGACTTCAGCGTGTGGCCTAAAGGAGATGACCCAACGTTCGTACATTCTCTTCCACCACTTATCTCCACCTGACCTATTTATTTCTCCTTCACTCAGCTCAGTTCTGTCGTGCCGTTATGATCATTTCTCTCTTTAAATAGGCCGAGCAGAAAGAGCGCTGCCTCGCTGCGCCACAGAACAGATTTCATTCACACATTACACCGTCTTAAATTAGAAATAACTGAGGTGAAGGCTGGAATTCAGCTTGTGAGTCACCCGAGATCCCACCGTGACCGGCTCACACTGAGGGAGTTTGAGTTTGATACGTTGAGCGAGAAGCAAGAATTAACCTGTTGAAAAAGTATGTTTATTAATCCGGTGATTTTCAGGTCAGGATGAAAATAACAACTTTGGTTGTTATTTGAATGTTCTGCCCTATTATCCAGATTACCACTTTATTAAAGGATGAGGAAGAGTACACCTCTTTAGCTACTTTCCGACGCTGAGTACTGATAACAGTACTTATTTGATCCTATTAAGCCTCATTTATACTCCATACATGAACGAAGGCTCTGCACTATGTTGAGATTGGAGTCAAGAAAAACTTCAACTTTAGAGGTTATTATGGTACTGTTATTCCAGTGGGGATGTGGCCCCTGAACATGTGTTTGACATCCTTTAATGAGACGTCTCACAGGAAACGTTTTATTCGACACATAAAAGCGACTCTCCTTTGTTTTCAAACTCCTGTCACTTTCACTACTGCTTGACAAATATACGGTGGGAGACATCTTGTACTCAACCTCTTTAAACCACGCGCAGGGTTTTACACTATCCAGGATGACATGAGTAGTCGTGACTTGTACTCACACCTTATAGTGAAAATATTGTGGGTTTAAATCCGGCCAGTACTTGGCTGTTCTCATACAAGTGTGGGTTTTCTCAAAGTCCAAAAACATGCTTTTCCAGGCTGATTGGTGACTCTAAATGTCGTCGTTGTGTTTTATCTGTACGTCGTCGTTCTGTAACAAATACATAAATTTTACCTTCGGCTGCAGATCTTCTGACTGATCTGCTGTGAACATTGATCGCTGTGAGTGTGTGAACGCTAAGGCTGCTGAAGCCGTCGCGCCTCGGCGGTTCCATGACACCTCCTTCAGGCGAACATCCACAGTCTTGTTGTGATTTCTGTTTCATCCGCTGACACCAGTCGGCTGGGCGCGCAGAAACTTTCTTCCCTTTGATAGACTGAGAGACTCGGCTGTAGAAGTGAGGCGCTTCGGCGTCACATGTCAACGGGATCACTGTGTGTGTGTCTGTGTGTGCGTGCATGTAGAAAGTGCGCTGGCAAGGTGATTGCTGTTTCTCCGACCTGTCATTATGTCAGATTGATGCAGGCGGATTCCTCCATCACGTGTACGTTTCTCAGGGTCTATCTTCACCACATCAAAGCCTTACAAGAGCCAAATTGACTTGAGTTGTGGATTGATTGTTTGACCTCGATATCGATCCGAATGACCTTCTGCAGGATCTTCCCACAGACCCTCAGTCGGGTTTGTCTTCCACTTCTCCCTGGGGGGGGGGGTTCCTAATCGTGTTTCTAACTTTGATAGCAGACACAATGCAGTTTTTCCAGCAGAGCAAACATCACAGTGTGGCTGAGGTGTGGGGACGAGGCGCTCTGCGAGCCGTTATTGGCCCCACGCCTCCGACACTCACACCAAATCACACTGGTGCGAGAGCAGAAGTCGACTCCCGTCTCCGTCACGCTGTGAACAAACATCACAGCCCGGGTCTGATGCCCCGCGCCAAGCAATCCCCTTATCAGCCGCTGGCACGCCGTCCCGCCTTATGCCAGCCGGGCCGCCGTGCCAGGACTGTCGGCACACGGCGGAGGCTCACACACACACACACACACACACACACACACACACACACACACACACACACACACACACACACACACACACACACACACACTCCTTGTCCCTCCGTTTGCCGTGTGGATTTATAATAATACCACTTAATTTGCCCCTTTGCAGTAATGAGAAACACAAGCTGTCAATCTGCACATTTGCTAAAGACCGGTTGAGTGGTCGACCCCCACAACCTCCCCCTCAACGTGCCTTAGCACATCCAAACCGGGGGGGTGGGGGGGTTCCTGTTTTTCATCCCTTTAAATTACCATAATGTATCCTCCTTTGAGGAGGGGGGAGTAGCAGGAGACGGGGGTGGGATTCTCCACAGCTTCATCTAATCCTCAGTCCTTCACTTCATGTCTCCTCTCCTCTCCTCTCCTCTCCTCTCCTCTCCTCTCTCCATCCACCCAGTTTGATATTTCTTGCATGCAGCCCGATGATTGCCCCACTTCTCCCTTTGTTCCGCTCTACATTGACGATACTGAACCTCTCCAGCGGTCCCATCGTGGCGACTGGAAGAATGGCCAGAAAAAGGCTCCCGACACAACATAAATACAGATGTTATAAATTATACATGTCCTCCCCCCACCTCCCTTCTCTCTGTGTTTGAATGAATATTTCATAGATTCAGGCTCAGCCATGCACATCACAGTGGCTGTCGCTGCTTGTCAGAGCGGCGACGATGACAAGAGGAAGAAACTTCCCCCGCGGATTCAGAGCGGCGGCTTTAATTGCTTTCCAAAGCTTTACATAGCGAGCGTTTGGCGCTGGGTTCATCAGATGTGGCGAGTGTTGTCTCAGGTAGTCGTCGTTCACGGGAAGGCCGTGTGGTGGTGGTGGTGGTGGTGGTGGTGGTGGTGGTGGTGGTGGTGGGGGGGGGTGGGGGGGGGGGGGGGGGGGGGGGTTGAGGCCTGAATGAAAACCACCAAAGAGACGTCTTCTATTATTTACTGTTGTTTCCTGGTGTTTGACTTATAATAATGACAATATTAATAATACGGTTTTCTTGAATGCGCCTTTTTCTGCACTCAAGGACACCGACAGGTCAAGGCTGCATGAAGGTGAAGACATGAATTTCAGTTTTAGGGAAATTTCTCCTCTTCCTCCTCTTCCTCCTCCTCCTCTCTGCCTAACTGCCCAGAACTGATCTGTCTCCTGCTGGACTTGAACAGAAACATGATCTCTAATCCTCGGATGCTGCTCTGAACCTGCACCGTGTTTCGTTCTCCTCGTGAGCCGTCACATCAGCACTAAACTCCACTGAGTGTTCGGATCAAAGCAGGAGCTCTCGGCTCTTTTGTAGCAGCCAGACGTCTCTGCTTTGATGAGGAATCCAACATTTCTATCGTCTCCTTTTGTCTTTTCGTGACTTTCGCTTTGAATCATTTGTGTTTCTCGTCTGAAACAAAGTTTTATTTACAAACCGTCTCTTTCCCCTCACCTTGAAGCTGACATTCATCCTGTAACCGATTTTCAAGGAAGTGCCAAGTCCTTGAAATATCCCTCGATTGAAATAAAAGCAATGCACAGTTTGCCAGGTGTCGTCTGAAGTGTCTTATTCTGGTCTTCTTCCGCATGTGCAAATCTAACGTTGACGACCTCAAAGCAGACGACACCTCAAACCACCAACAACTTAATCCGCCAATTCTCTTTTTCTTTCTTTAGCTCGTTGTTCCATTGGCTGAATCGATGCCTTGATTTTACTGTCCTTCCAATGTATCTATTATTTTAGACTGCTGACCATTGGCAATAAACATCCAATCCATTCTGTCCCATATAATTGATGGACGGCGCGTCCAGAGCCATTCAATTCCTCCTCCGTGCCGTCGCTTTCAGTCCAACTGTAATGTTCAGAATCGGTCTGAACACATTTGTTTCACATCATTAGAGTGCACCAGCCCGGAGGTAGAAATGTAAGCTGACCGGACGCTGGGAGTGAGGCTGGACGGACTGAAGGAGGCGCCGGTGTGTGTTGATGTCACGCTGGCGGAGTGCGCCGCTCACCCGAGCGCCGTATTGATTTATGATAATGACTGCTGACCTGAGCTCGGTCTGATGTCTCCCTCTGACAGCCTGCGGTCGCTGCACGTTGCAGCTCCCACTAAATTGTGTCACACACTTTAGATTCTGCCTCGCAACCCCCTCCTCCCGGGCGCGGCGGACCACCGCGTGTATCGAGCATGTCACTGGAAAAGCAGCTCGATGTCCCTAGAGGACCGGAGCTCAGGTCGCAGTGGAGCATTTCCACAACTCCACAGTGCCAACAGACACTCTCTGCCCCCTGCGTGTGAGGATTTAGGTATATATAGATATATATAGATATATAGATTTACTGTAAAAAAACTTTCATAGTGTTTTGGGTGTCTGTTTACATGACAACGGTGCTCGGAGTCACAAAGTCCCAAAGCTCGGGCTCCGTCCCAAGTTGACGGTATCTAGTAGTTGTGCACATGCTCAGTAGATGGACAATATGAACAATGTTTCCTCCAGACTGTCATGACTCTCAGTCCATATTCTCTTGGACTTGGTAGTTGACATTCACCGTAACAACAATCCAACTTGGTTGTCTGTCCACTAGAATGTCTGTGTACTACCATTGTTCATGTTTAGAGTGGATTGTTCTCCGCTGCATGTGTGTGTGTTTTCATTACAAAAACAACCAACAGCACCCTCTCGTGGCCTGCCATACCGACTACATCATTTTCAGTGTTTCTGAAACGAAAACTCAAAAGTGATGCTTCTTGTTTCCTTTCTGTGTGACATGAAGGTGAAGACTTGTCTGTTTCTGGTATGAGTCCTTTAAATTGCCAGGATTTCATTAACCGGAGCTGCAGACCACAATGCTGAGATTAAAGATTCACCTGGAATGGACCCTTGTCTGTATCACTCTCAACAGAAACCGGCCCGCTCTCACCAGTTGCCCTGGCACCTGTGATTTGTGAATGCTTCTACCCGACGTTCAGCCCCTTGAACAAAACCTGCAGCATTCTGTCCAGCTTTGTTGCAACCAAAGATCCCCAATCTGGCTCTGATGAGCTCGTAAATCTCGTTCCCCTGAAGCGTGGTGATGGCAGAGTCTCTAAAAGGATGATCAGATGGCTTTATTGGCCAGGAGAGTGAGGGGGCAGACCGTCAGGGGCCTTGTTATTGGCCTGATTTATCAGCGGTCCCCTGAGTGTCGTCTTCATCAGCAGCCGGACGGTTACTGGTCTTGGTGTGTGTGTGTGGGTGTGGTCTTCTCTCCTCGTGGGGCGAAAAAACTGCAAGTGCAAAGCACCTGTTGGGTCCACACCATTTGTGGGGAGCCAAGAATGTAGAGCACTATGTACCTTTTTTTTTGTATGTTTCTATTGATGCATGTTTGACCAATAAGATGCTTTAAATTGTGCCGACCTCAGATCGTATTTCACTTCATCATTTCTACATTACATTCATTGATAGATGCATGTCATTTAAAAGAAGGAAATGGTTAAATCTGGGTCCAAAAAGAGAAAGAACACTGACGTTAGGAACTCCAAAGCACCAAGACGTCATTATCATCTGCTAAAGTTTTTGTTTATCGCAAGTTATATCGTGATTGTATTTTTAACTAACATAGTGCAGCAATATCGTGCATATTATATTATGTTTTCATGGGCAACGTTACATATTACACTCTGTTTACATGACATTTCAAATGAAAATGCATCGTTTTTCTTTTTTCTTTTTAGAAAAGTTTCACGTTTACCCTGCAAAATTTAAAAAATGTAGTTTTCATGTTGGGCCACTAGCAGGTGCCATTTTTCTGTAATAAAACCACAGTACGCTTTAAACTTTGAAGCTCCATTAATCTGTATTTCTTCATCATTTTGGTCCGCTTTGTATCTGAATGGAAGAAATATAATCTGCCTCCATGTATGCAGATGACGTTGCAGTAAATGTTCCCTTTAATCAAGACGCACTGTTTAATAAAGAGTGAAGAACACACGCAACAATCATTGTTAGTAATGAATCATGGCACGCGCAGAATGATTTACTCTGGCCGTAGTACTCAAGCGCAGGATCAGCCGCTTACAATATTTACGTTTTCCGCCGTTACCATGGAGACGGAGCATTGTGACTCCGAGTACTGTTGTCTTGTAAATGGACCCACAACAAAAGTTTTTCATTTTCACATGGAAACGTCATGTAAGCCGGGCCTGAGTTAAGGTTATTGAGTTAGTCACGACGGTTAAATGTTCAAATGAGAGGCTCGAGACAAAAGCACTACAAATATGGCTTCTGCAAATTTGCAAGTCATTTTAGATTTACAAAGGACAAATGAAACGATGATTTGAGATTTTGGGTTGCTTACGTTGTTTTAATCATATATATATACACAAAATATGTAGGAATATTAAGTAATACAATAATAACCATTGGGTTTGTGCCTTTATCTCTACTTAAATGAGAATGTGGACATTTAATATGTATCATTTGTTCTGATTGAATACTTTGTAGCTCGGTGGCATTTTCTTTTTATTTCCTTTGTTGTCCTCTGCTTTGTTTGTCACTTCCGCCCGACTTGTTTGCAGTGTAATTAGAGATCCTCGGCTCCGATAAACACAGTTGTTGATTTGGCACACGCCCCGCGCACCATGTGGGTATAAGGCAGGAAACATCTTAACTCGGCTTTCAGCGAAACTCTCATTTGGCCTCGCCTCTCTGTTACTTAGTGTATGTTCTGAGCACATATGGGACGGCACTGAGTGTTTGTGGGTGTTTGATATCACATTAGGAGGAGAAACTAAAGCAGCGGGAAGATCACATCTTGTTACTGAGAATAATCGCAGTCCTTTCTTCTGTTGCCTGATATTATCGTATTTCTGTCATCACTACAAGCTGTGCTTTCTGGAATCCCCCACAGGAAACCTTTTAATGACGATTTGTACTGTTTTTTTTGGGAATAGTTTGTGTCAATGTTGAAAATGATGCAAACAGGAGTTAACAAGTACAAATAACAACCCAGCTATCAGTGAATGTATGAAGGCAACAGACTGGCTGTAAAAACAACAACAAACGAGAAACAAATGTTGCAGCCGGTTGGCGAGCCGAGGGAGCCCGGGCAGTCCGCTGTGCGCCCCCGTCGTCATCCTGGCTGCTCGGGTCCTCGGCGCCTTCGGGCGGCAGCAGCAGTTACACTCCAGCCTCCGGCTGCATGTTTACGTTGGCACCGACTGAGCTGCATTCATTCACTCCCGACACATGATCTCCAAATTACAGTGTGCAGAAGGAGCTGCTGCAAATACTGTGCATGTGTGCATGGAAATAAAACCCTCTCTCATTCAGATTCAGCCTGATCCTATCTATAATGGTTCAAATTAAACAAGCAGATTTCTTTCTTTTTCCATTCTTTCATGGTTTATGGCAATACAATTAAATTAATTTACAGTTCATATAGGAATAAATGGGAGCATCCAAAAAAAGAATTGCAATTATTCAGTTGTAGTTATTTACTTCATGAATTTGGTGATAATATTGTCAATACAGGCTCAACTTAGAGAAAATCATTTGGTAGCAAGAAAAATCTACATTAATATGGCATGAATGTCTTTCATCGCTTTCCCCATAATAATCTAGTGACCATGTCAATAGTCAAACATGTTAGTAAGTGAATTGTTGTGTCTGGCCAATTTCAGCGCGTGATTCGCATGTAATTATATCAAATGAATATTAGTGGATTAAATAGTTAAAAAAAGTTTTGGTTGGATTATTGACTGTAAATACATCTGTAAAGGTACTCCAGTAGTAACTCCAGTAAGAATTGTGTTTATTGCAGAAATTGATTTATTTGGGGTAGATTAGTTTGTGGGTCATTGTTTTCTTCCGTTTCCATGGAAACGAAAAGTTCCACTTTGAGAGCCTTTTTCAAAACTAGTTTCCAGTGAAACCGAGCACCGTTGGCATGTGAACGAACCACAGAAACGCAACGCAAGTTTGGCCTTTTCACCTGAAAACGTTTCGTAAACTGAACCTCGGCCGCGTTGCAACAAAGACGAAAATGTAAAACTGAAAAGCTAAAATACAGTCGGCTCCTAAATAAGATGCGTTTTCATATAAATGATTACATGGGGGAAACCAAAAGCCTTTAATGTGCTGCCAGAGAGGAACCACTCAGTTGAGTTTATGCTCTTTGAAGCAGGCATCCGACTTTACAGCAGACGATTAATCAACAAAACGAACTGCACTCAGTCCCTCGAGCTTCACGCCATTAAACAGGACTCTCGCGGCGTTGCGTTCACTGCAGAAACACTTTGACGTTTGTGTTTGACCCACCGCTTGTTCTAAAAACTTTGCTTAATTCAGCATAACGCTCTGAGCGCGGGCAGAATCTCAATGCGAGCGAGCGTTGACCTTGTTCAGAGAGTCGGTGAGACCCCGAGCAGGTGGAGGAGTCGGGGTCGATTAGTGATGAAGATGGAGGCTCTCTTCTTTTTCTTCTTCTTTTCCCTCTCATGCATTATGTATCGCAGACGGTGCAGCGTGAGCTCATCATAATGTGCCATTTAGCCCGAGAGGCGGCGTTGAGATGTGGAGAGGACATATTTTGTCCCTGAAATGACGAGTAGATTTACTTTGACTTCAGAGACTCGCAGATAAAATCAAATGGTTTCAATTCATCACCTCATGCAAAACGCTAAATCAGTCCTACAAGCAATTTCGGGTCACGATTAACCTCAACGCAGAACAAAACTCTACACAGAACTGGACTCAAACCATGGATCGCTCGACCTCCAACAACAGTACTAACCCCTTTTGTTTTATTGAGAAAAGAAACCACCTTTCTTTTCGACCCTCTTCACCCAACCTCGGGTCATGGAGGCTTTTAAATCAGTTCCAGCAGGTTCTTCCTGTGCTTGTGGGGAATTTCTTCAAATCCAAAGAAAAGCTTGTTCGGTTTATTGGTGACTAATATTTGGGTAGTGGCGGCCGAGAGGTTAGAGAAGGATGCCTTCCTCCTTATTTGTTCATCACGCAGCAAGTAGGACTGTAGCCCCCCCCCCCCCCCCCCCCCCCCCCCCGACACGACGCGAGGTCGGACCAAGCCGCTGTAAGTAAATACATAAAAGGATTTCAATGCTTTTTCTTCACTGTGCAGCAGGAAATGGAAACGTGACTGAAGAGGTTGGGTCCCCTGATATGGGGAACTCCGTTCTTTTTTATTTCTGTTAGAAGTTACAATTTAAAACAGGATTTTCTGACCAACCCCGTTGGCTTCTGGTTGGATTGGCTCACATCTTCTGTATCAGCTTAATGGATTTATCATATAAATCCATAAGAAACGAGGCTCGAAGATGAGAATCCAGCTCGCCGTCTCAGAGAGACACAGTGTGTCCCGGCTGGTCGTTACGTTGCTCATTAATCTTCCCGGGGTGATTTGGCTTCTTGACGTAAAACTGTGAGGCAATGCTGTGAATTTTATTTTTCAATGGGAGCAGTTGTCGCATTCCTTTGCTTCAGATACGTTCCAACATAAACACACCTCAAAGCAGATGATCTGGTTGATTCATCCCCGGCATCCACACTCCCACACTGCACCGCCACTCTTCTTCTCTGCCGGTTATTGAGCCTCATCAGGTGGAAGACGCCTCCTCTGCACTTTTAATATGCAAATGCAGGAAATCCTTTTCTTTGCCACCGGCCTCCCCCACACTTGGAGGGATTAAATATTCATGATCTCCGTGATTACTGTGCATCACACTGTAGATGATATCCAGGAGCGAGCCCCCGGTGCAGTGCGCAGTGTCGTCCTCAGTCTGCTGCTCTCACGTCTGTGACCCCAGATTACTGATTATTAGGAATTATTCAGACACCGTGTAGACACACGAGTGTGGGGATAATTCTCAGTGTCTATATGTGAGACGGGCAGTACAGTGAAGGGCGGGAGCATATGGTTGAGATTCCAGCGAGGCTGGATGTGGAGTTATGGTTCCCAGAGGTCCCACTTACATCAATTATTCATGCTGCAGAGGGTCTGAGAGCCACTCAACCTACAGCCAGCTTTGGATTTCTTATTTTAGCCATAATTTAGTCCAAAGCCATACTGTTTAAACACTGCAATCTGTACAAATATCTAAAAATAATCCAGTGGGTTTTGACTCCTTGAAATGCATGCTGGGTATTGACTACTAGCGATTTCTTATGATTCATATTTAATTACTCGGGTCCTTTTTTTTAAATTTTTTTTTATGATCAGCTTTTTATTCCTGATGCAGAAGACCTAAAAATAGTTCCGTTTAATGATGACTAAAATCTACTAAATAATTCAAATCCAAATACTGAAGGTCCCCTCATGTCCTGCGTATTAGTTAAGCTGCGCCCAGGGCAAATCTGGATTCTGCTTATGAATGTGTGCTCAAGTGCCAAGTTTATGACTTTTCTCCGTTGATATTTCAGTTTTATTCACACGGCACCAATTACAACACAGTCATCGCGAAGCAGTTAAATGCACCGCAGTGAAACATGAGCATTAACAGACAGCAGTGGGTAAAAAAAAAAAAAAAAAAAAAAACACTTAATTTTAGACGCACATCTCTAAACAGAGAAATACTTTATATTCATAGATAGATAAATGTCAGCTGAGTCGCATCGAAATCAGTGCCTCCATCTTTCCGTCTTCAAGACACCCAAACACATTAACAACTGAGCACACCTTCGATTACGAGACATTTCTTAGGGAATCATCAAACTCCAAACAAAAAGAGCTAAAGGTTCAGAATTGAACCGGATTTCTTTCAGCGAGTTCTCATCAGTACTCTACTGTGACTGTGTGTCTCTAAGTAGATAGCGCAATGCATAATATTTGTCAAAGGAACAATGTTATGTTTCAGGCGTTTCAGTCAAAATTTAGGATCAATACTGTCAAATGAAGCACAAAATGAAAACGTTGGATTCTCCAGGGGAAAAAAACAACATCATGTTGTACCCAGTTATCCAGGAATCCAGTTTTTAAAGCGGTCTAATGGTGCAGCGTGTTTGGGCGGGATCTTACAAATAGATCTGGCTAAATCTGCTGCACTAACAAAGACAGGCTGGAAGGAAATTGTGTCTCTTTTGGCCATTGCTGCCTGTGTTTGATCGACTTAGTCTGTTCTGTGCTCATTTGTCCAATAAAACCACAAACCCAATGTTTTGGGGCATTGGTCAACTTTAGATTGTAGCATTGCTACGTTATGAAATAAGCTGGCAGTTTGTATTGAAGCAAATTGAAGCAAAGACTCGCGCCATCAGCAGTGAAAGTGTTTTTAATCATATGTGTTTCCATTACGGCGCCTTCTGCTTCCAGGTGTGGAGGGGAACCATCGCCAGAATGCGATACCGGCGGATGAAAGCAGCCCTGACCATCCTGCAGGCGTACCGACGCTACAAGGTCAAGTCCTACATCCGGGAGGTCAACCGCCGCTTCAAAAACGTACGCTCCATGAAGGACTATGGCAGACACGTGAAGTGGCCGATGCCCCCCAAAGTCCTGCGAAAGTTTGAGGACGCACTCAAGAGCATCTATAACAGGTACACGGGGAAGATATGAACACTTCTTTGAATGTGGGTCAGTGCTGGGAGAGTGAATAAAGATGCTTTAATAAAGATCTGATATCCTGTTGAAAACATTTGAGCACCAGGCTAATCAGTCGTCACCATCTTCTACATTTTAATTTGTGACGACATCTGAACCGAGGCGGAGGAAGAACCTCCTTTGAATGAATTGTTTTTAAAATATTGTCTCTTGATGCAAGTCGTTTTTCTAAATTGGCTGAACCAAAAGACGAGTCTGAAACAACACAAGCCCTCCGGTGGTATTTTACATCCAGATGAGCCCATTTGAAGCAGCTTCCTCGTTGTTTCCTCCTGCCTTGGGCTCACACTGGGCATCGATTTCTCCTCCTCCATCAAAGACTCATCGCTGCCTTTCATCCTCCGGCCTGTTTGCTCTTTCTCCCATGGTGACGCTGGGCACAGTGAGAAAACAGCCCTCCTGCAGAACCATGTCTGCTGTCGGGATCTGTGAGTGAAAGGCCAATAAATGAATGCAGCAGCAGCTGGGGTCTGCAGCAGATCCAACCACAGCATCAAGGCTTTGTGGAGCGTCTTCCTGCTCACACTGTCCGTCTTCCTCCGTCTTCCTCCGTCTCACTGTGCACTCTGTGTGTCTGCTTACCTCCAGGTGGTGGGCATGGACGCTCATCAAAGGCCTCTCTCCGGAGGAGGCCTTACAGGTGAGGGCCAAGGTGGCCTGTCTGGAGGCCCTGAAGGGCCACAGAGTGGACATGGGGCTGCAGAGAGCCTGGGAAGGAAACTACCTGGTGAGTGGACTGGATGGAGGGATGGATGGATGAATTACTCCAGCAAAAAGAATAAAGAAATCATTACATGCCAGCCCTGTTTCACTGGGAAAATTGCATTTTTCTGGAGTGTACAGTGCTCCACGTGTTGTAGAATGTGTTCTAGAAGAGTCCTTATCTAGATTGTTCTGTAACTGAATCTGTTTTAATGAAATGCAGTGATCCTTCCTTTGGTCCTACATTAAGGTTTTTTTTTTTGAAGATTCATGTCCCTTTTAAGTGAGCGCACCCTTCTCTTTTTGCAAATCTATTTAGAAGTTAGAGGTTACTTTCTGAGCTTTATACATAATCTGCAGCATACTATAATCTACTGTGTAATGATATTTTAACAGGCTGAATAATGGCTTTGTTGTATCTATTTTTTTTTTCCAACTGACTATTCTTATGACTCTTTTCTGTTTAAAACTTAACGATGCCTCTCCATTGAAGTGTAAATAAACCGCACCATCATCTGCGTAAGTTGAGACACATCTCTTGCATCCAGCAGACACTGAGTGGATCTATACGACGAAGAAAGGCGGTTTAAATGTTTTCATTGTACTGTTGACTGTGTCAGTAAGTTTATAACGAGCAACCCTTGATATGATTCAGTTGCTTTTAAAAAGGTTGGTCACTTTTGGTTTATTTCACCACATCTTAAGCTCTGAGGGTTTTTTCTATGTGTTGGCCAGAAGCGAGACAGCCCCGACACGGCCGCGTCGTTCACCCTGGTGTCCAGCGAGCTGCAGAGAAAAGACAAATTCATGAGAGTGCTGTTCTCCTGCAACGTGCGAAAGGTAACAGGCTTCAACAGAGAACCGTCTTATCTGCATCTACAAACAAGCGCATGCCCCTCGCCTCCGGGCGGTGGAGATGCTGGTGTGTTTTGTGTCTAACGAGCAGCTTTGCGTTTCCTAGATCAACCGTTTCCACAAGGCAGAGAACCGAACGGTGCTCCTCACCGACCGCCACCTGTACAAGATGGACCCCCTGAAGCAGTACAAGCCCATGAAGAGCATCCCCCTCTACAACGTAGGACCCGCTTCTTTTAATAGAAACACAGAAACAAAGGGCAGCTCGTTACTCACAGGTAGAACAGTCATGCAGCGCGACATCCAGTGTTTAGTTTCTGAGCCGGTCCACGATGAGTCAATGAGAAATTATGAATCTAATACAAATCAGAGAACATGATTCATGCAATACAAACACTTCGCTTCACTTTCAAACGCAGCAGATTTATTTTCAGTGAACGTGGGCACTCATCATCGGTTCATCAATGTGATTGAGCAAGGAAATCCCTTGGACAATGCAAAAGCAATCCATCCATCCATCTATCTTCTGTATGGCTGTATTTAATCTGGAGGGAACTGGTGCCGATCGAGCTGACCATTGGTGAACAGCAGGTTGTACCTGGTTTTGTTACAACCAGGTAACAAAAGGCATCACAATACAGTTTTTTTTATTTGTTATTTTCACATTACATCAGCTTAGTCTGAGGTTTACTGTTCCACTGGCCAACAAGCTACGAAAATACAAATTCACTGGACGATCCAACGCTTCCGGGCCTAAAGTGGAAACCGTACAGACAAGAATATCCAATATGGAGTAAAGACGATCCTCCTGCTCAGACGACGAGACTTCTGTACTGACCAACCCACCAACCCACTGACCTCTTCTAGCTCTTTTCTGGGTCTCGATGCTTCAGGAGTTCATCCTGTTGGCTCCTAAACAAAGACTCACCAGCTTCCCTCTGCCATGAACTATTGATTCCAGCATCCATCTATCATTCATGTATATTCTGGACCCAATTCATCCGAGATCAGGCAGCTGGAGAAGGAGTCTCCGAACACTGCATGAAGTGCAGGAAAAATCCATGGCTTCCATGTTTCAGAACAAATCTGAGTTTTGAGTAAGAATTGCACGAGCTGTCTGCTTGTTTCAACAGTTAAATATTACATGTACTGCACATTTCAGATTGGAGGAATCTCACAAAGACTTTCTGTCTCTAGGTCTCAGAAACTACTCAGGTTAGGAGCCACTGGTTGACTTTTAGTAGGAAATAAATCTGGATTAAAAACAGAAATGTAACACAATCGTCACAATGCAGGATGGAAACGTGAGTTTCAGCTTCAGGTGGTTGAAAACATCAAAGGTTTAAAGGTTATTGTTGCTTAAGTGGAATCCTGCTTTCCTGTTTATTCCCGGCGGTGCCGTGCCGCGAGGGTTCTTATGGCGAAAGACAGTCAGTCAGACGTATTTTAATGAGGAACCGCTGATTCACAGCAGCAATTTCAACTCCAATTAGCACTCGACTTTTTTTTATTTATTTTTTTAAAGGAGTTAAATTACAGCAGCTACATCATTATACCAACACCGAATGATGGGAACGGAGAGACCCACTACAGTGGAATAACGTGCCCCCTTCACTTATTCAGCGCAGAGTGCGGTAATTGGATTAACGTCCTTCTTCGTTGAAATGTCTGTGTGGGATTAACCTTCGAAGCCTTTCACTCTAGTTTCACACAGATTGTGAAATTTCCAACACCCATCAGAGGATTGAACGACGTCTTCTGAGTACTAAAAGATTATGGTATTTCCTGTTCGGATTGCATTAAACTGATCACAGACGGTATCCACGCTTTCTGAATTGATTGACCAAATGTTCACAAATGGCTTCTACCTCATCTCTGGTGTGTATTTTACCTTAAAATGTTTTCATAATATTTAGAATGAATGAGAGTGGATAGGTTGGATGAAGTGGTGCCGAAGATGGATGATGGAGAGAATGAAGCAAAGAAAAATAAATCCTTTCAATTAAATTAAAGGGTATGGATGTATTAAAATGGAATGAAACAATTAAATGGAGAGGTTTGAAATGTGGTGTAATGAAATAGAAAGGAATGGAACAAAATAGGAGAGACTGTGAAGAAATGACGGAATAAACATGTAGGAGTAGAATAAAATGGAACCGGACATAATCAAATGGAAAGAAGTGAAAACTAATGGAACTGAAATACAGTTTAATGGGGCCGATGGAAAAGTACTCGAAACGCACAGATATTGAATCAAGTGGGAAGAAAAAGAATTGAAGGGAAACGAAAAGAATAGAACCGAAAAGAAAAGAATGGGATGTAATGAAATGGAAAGGGAAGAAGAGATTGTAGTGTCCGAAACGTCTTAAAAACTTTGAAATAACTTATAGCCAGCCACAAATACACGAAGTGCACATGAAGATCCAGGACAATGTCAAGTTGTTGTTTTTTTTACTGTAAAAGTAAAAACAGGTTGTCTGAAGTTCTTCTTCAGTGCGAGAGTTAACGTGCTGCCGTGCTGCAGCTGGATCTCACCTTCTTCCCCCAAACATCCAGGTTAGCAGTCGGAGCGGCTTCCTGAATCCGAGCACAGAGGTGACAGCATTGTCTTTGATTTCCCACCGGCCCGCTGCCACATGGCAGCATGTCAATATGCAGGAAGCTGCTTCAGCTCCACAATTGGCTGCTCTTCATTCACACGCACTCTGTGATAGGCCCATTAAAGCCGCTGCATGCGCTCGGCTCAGGAGGCTGTTTCCATGGTAAAAGTGCACCGTGAGCTTCATGCCTGCAGCTGTTTTCATTGTATTTTTTTTTTTTTTTTAGCTTTGAGGTTTCCTGCAGCATCTCGAGTCTCACCTGTGCAGGAATAGTTTGGCGTGTTTGTTTCCTCAGAGAGGGTAGGCTTATCGATCTCCTCACCTCGTCTCTCGCAGTTTCTTCAAATTTAAAGGTGGCCCATAAATAAATGCAGGGCTAAGAGGCATTTAATGTGAACACGCTCCAGGGAGTGTTTAGTTTTAACCACAGGAGGTGAAGAGCTTCTCCGGAAAATGGCAGTGTGGATCAACGAACGAGGGGTTTTTCTTTAGAGGAGAGCAGAGCGGAGGTGAGAGTGCTCATCAACCAGTCACCAACTTGTAAATGTAATTTAACCTATCCAGAAAAGGCAAAAGAGAAAAAAATACACACACACACACACACACACACACACAGGGAGAACGGTATTTGAACTCACAGCCTTCTCACTGTGAGGCGAGAGCGCCAACCACTGCTTCACCAAAACAAATATATAGCAAATATAAAAAGAGAGGTGAGGTTCAAGTCAAGTTAGGAGCTCTAACAGACCGAGATCCACTCCAGTCCACCTCGACTCGGGGTAGGATGAAGTGATGGAGAACATAGAGAGACGGACGGTTTGATGGACGGAACAGATGGACTAAAGGATGGGTGGTGGATTGGTGGATGGACGGACAGATTGGTGGATTAACAGGCGGATAGTTTGGTTGGACAGACGGCCAAACTGTTAAAATGTCACATTTGTATTTCAATCAGAGCTCTGAATCAAGTGTTTGCTCTGCAGTTAATTTGCGCCCTCGGCCTCATGCGTGAGACAGAAACAAAGGCAAGAAGCGATGGTGCAATCCATTAATCTCTCAGGCACATTTGCCCCCGTTCTCCGGTGCGACGGGTGAGACACGAGGGCGGTGGCAAGACACCCCGGAGCTCAATCTGACAAAGTGACAGCGGCAAATTAGAGAGCTGGAGGACGGACACCACGAGCCGACAACACGTCTGCATCTGGAAATGGAAACAAGACAGATGGTGGAGGAGAGAGAGAGAGAGAGATGAGTGTGAGTTCGAGGAGATGTTTAGTTATTGTTCATTCACGGGGAGCGAGTGAGCGACGTGCTCACCCTGCAGTGATGGATGTCAGCTTTATGGTGAGTGGCGGCCTGCAGGAGGACACGAGGGCGGGCGGCGAGCTGCTGCTCACGCTGACAGTGTCAACAAGAGACTTAATCACACAACAAGCTGCACACACACACACACAGGCCGTTGTCTTTCTTTCTTTTTTTTTATTGTGAAACTCATAGTTATGGTCAAAGAAATGTAGAAAAATGGAATCTTGTCCATGAATATTGTAGGAAGCATCACGAAGAAAAGTTCAAATGGATGAAATTATTTTGCCACTCAAACGAATGTCCTTCAAGTCCAATTGAGCTGATTCATTATTCTTCCAGAAACATCTGACATGAGAAAATACTTAAATATACTCCATATCATTGATTTTCATTACTTATGAGGCAAAATGACAAATAACATAGTAAAAAAGCTTGAAACATTTTTGAATTATTTAATTTAATGAAAATAATGAAAGTGTAAAAATAGATGTCATATCTTATATTTGTATTTCCAGTGATTAACCAGGCTTGAAAAGGTTGATATTTCTGAATATCTAATGGTTTTACGTCTGTTCATGTTCTCCTGGGTTTTCTCCCGGTCCTCTGGTTTCCATGGGGGATCAAAAGACATGTGTTCTGGTTAATTAGTGACTCTGTGTGTGTTGTCATGTGTGAATGTGACTGTGTGTGATTGTCTGGCTTGTTGGATTGAGACGCGTTCAGGACGTCCGCTGCCTTTCTGCCGATGTGAGCCGGGAACTCTTCCAGCTCTGCAGCCCTGAAACACAAGATCAGTGGATGTTGTTTGGTGATAATAGCTTTTCGCTGCCAGACAAGAGGGAGTGTTGGTGGAGATTATAATGCTCCAGGATGGAGATGAAGACTTTTCCACTGATAATTCGTATTTGTCTGTGTCGTCCATTCGTCTTTTTTCTCCGCCGTTACTTTATGGCCCGAGGGCGCAGGGGACACGCGACCTCTCTATAAACGTCAAGCCGCAGGGCCGAGTGATTTGGTCAAGGTGAACGAGTGTGGAGACGAAGGTGTGTGAGGAGGCGAATGGAGCTGCAGCAGCGTGACGTTGTGTTATTGATCAGTGAAGGTCACGCAGAGGGAAAAGCAGTTAGCTCATTGTTGATTAGCACTGATCCCCCCCACCCCACACACACACCACCCCACCCCACCCCCACCCCGAGCCAGAAACTGCCTGCCAAAGCAGTCACACAGACCAGCCACAACATTATGACCGCTGGCCGATGTAAGGAAGAACACAGATTATATACAAGCGATGTTGACAACATTGTGATGGCTCGACAACGGGTTCAGATCATGTTCAAAACTACAGCTTTTGTGTGTGGTAGGATTGCACAATATCTCAAAGTCTTATCGTTATCCTCAACATGTAAAAGTGACTGGGCTGCAATACATTTTTGTTTCGATGCACTGTGCATTCAAAAGACATGTCATAAACATTGACTAATTCACTAAAAATGCACAACTAATAATTAAATCAAGTTATTAAACGACAGCTCTAATTATTTCATACCTGGTGGAAACAGCGCAGAAGTCCGAAGCACAAAAATCAAGACAAAATGACCAAAAAAAGTCAGTAACTGGTTCTGAAGCACTGCTAATAAACATTAACATCAGCGCCCAGATGGGCAAGAGAAAGAACACTGTTCTTCTTCAGAAGAAATCTCAAAGCACAATGACATTAGGAATATTAAACATGAATTATATCATTTTGAAAAATGTGTTTCTCTGCGAGGCCCCGCCTCCTCTGAAGCTATTAGAATAATCACTTTGTTGTGTTTGGAGTTGTAGTGACCTCCGTTCACCTGAGCATCACAACTGAACCACTGATCAAGGGAAGGAAACCGTCTGCTGATGGTTCAGGTTCTCGATGACACCACGCTGCATTCTGAGAGGCCAAGCTCTGCTGGAAACCCAGTCTGAGATGTTGATTTGGCCTTGAAATCACCACTTAAAGTCTCTAGAGGTCAGATAGAGGTTGTGCATCGATGGTTTCAGCAGGAGGACGAGGCCCACACAGTATTATTCCGGTGGTCATAATGTTATGGCTCATGGCTGTATAAGCCAAACACTGCCGGAGCGGCAGAATTTGTATCATCTCAGTTCCATCTTGTTAAAAAACAAATACCTGGTTTCATATCAGTCCTGAGGGTTTGAACCCATGTTTCACCTTCTTTTCTCGCCTCCTCCTCCTCCTCCTCCTCTTCCCCCTCAACCACCCGTCCTCGCTCCCGGCCCAACATCGTCTCCCCCCCCCCCCCCACCCCATCTCTGCCTGTGTTTCTCTCCTCCCCGTTGTTGTCATGCCAACTTCCCGGGAGACGGAGTTGTCATGGATACCGAGCGGCAGGGCAGATCAGCTGATGTCTGGTGTCGTTCAGGCACAAATCTGTCTCCTGTATGTGAGCGTTTTCCTCCCTTTTTTACTGCCGGCAAGGCTTAAATGTGATCCCTGTGGCTCTCTCTCTCGCTCTCTCTCGCTCTCTCTCGCTCTCTCTTTCTCTCTCTCCCGTCCTTTTTTCATTCACCCATTGACCCTTTTCTCTGCACACATTAATTGAGAGCTCGTAGCTCAGAGGTCAAAGCAGACATTCATCCTCAAAAATCAATATAATCATATAATCCAGCATAATACAACATTTATTATTTTATTTTCTACCTTTACCCAATCTCCTCGGAAATTAACCCTTTACGTTCCCGCCATGCTGATGGGATTACTATTGAAAACCGCTACAATCTCAATTTCAAGCCAATTTTAATGAAACCCTCTGGTGCAAAATACAGTGAAATGTCCTGAAAACTTCTATAACTGTTGCATTCTGGGTGTTTTTACAAACTCCCCCTGACAGCATGGCTTTGAGGTTAATGTTAGTTTGCTAGCTTTCATGGCAGCGTCACGATATCTCAGGTCAGGTGTCCGCGTTGTGTTGTGTGAAACGCTTATGAAATTTGTAAAGAATAAAAAAAAAAAATAAATCACTGTTTAAAATTGTTTTAATTTTCTTTTTCAGGCCACATTGGAGCCTCTTGTGGGTCGATTTTGACCCACGGGCCTTATGTTTGACCGAGATTAGTTATTATAGGTCAGACATTAAGTTAAAAATGGAGCTTTGTGTCCATATATAGTTATTATAGTTGCTTGTTTTAAAAAAAAAAAAAAAAACCACTAGTGTTCTCAATACCATCAGAAATGCAAATCAACGAGATATTGAAAGTATTCAGGGAAGTAATACAAGTATAGAAACACGAAATTCTGTGCACAGTTTTAAAATCCAAATAAATCCATTCATAAGAGGGTTTAAAAGCTTTTTAATCTCTTCTGATGTTAGTTTTTGATTTGTTGAGTACAGCAGATGCACATAACTGTGATATGAAAGTAGATTAATTTCCCAGACTCGAATCGGGTACCCTGTAGCTGTGGGGTGAGTGCTAACCACTACACAGCTCGTAAATAGGATGTGATGCATAATTTAGGATCCGTGTAATTTCTCACCTCACGCCGTAAGATGAGACTTCATGAATTAGCTGCTGCTGTGCAACAGAATAATAAAGCACTTTTTTTTTTCTTCTTCTTCTTCTTCCATGCAGTTTTAGTTAACACTGGGAAAGCAGAGCTCAGAGATGCTGAAGACCCTGCAGAGTCCTGACTCGTGCATATGTGTTCATCTCTGCCGAGTGACTCAGTGAGGAATGAGCGCCGAACAAAAGAAGCAAATGCTTTTCATAAGCAGCCTTCACATTATGCAAATCTGCTGAAACCAACCTCATGTGACGAGGCGAATGACAGCCGCGCCAACAAACCCATTCGGCTGGAAGTCAGACGGCAGCAGACTGGACGACTGGCGCGGCGCAGCTTGTTATGTTGTATTCATCTGGTCAGATCATTCGAAGTACCACTTATTCTCTGAACTGCTGCAATGGTGCATCATTAATATTCAAATATCTATAAAATGGAAAAAAAACATGTTATTCAGATAAGGTTCTTGTAAGAAAGAGTCAAAGGTCATTAAAGTTTAGGAAAATATCAACCTTTTTGACTAAAATAGACTTGACTGGCTCTGAAAGGAAAGTCTTTTCTGAAATTTGATCAAATTTGAAGATATTTTCCGAGAAAAAGCAAAGACGGTTATAATCCATAACTTTGTGTTTAATAGCTTTTGCGTTGACACGGGCTGTAGGCTTCTGTTAGATATTCGTCCGAAGATGCTACCACATCATGTAGAGGTGGGAAAGAGAAGTAAAATTTTGTTTCTCTCTAATCTGGTGCCGTTTTAACCCCTTCAGATCTGAAGCAGCAGCACGGATCAGGTGTGACGATCAGATGTGATTCATGTCTTATTCACATCTGTCTCAGCAAAACACACACACACACACACGCACACACACAGGCGCAAACACCCCATGTCTGACTCATAACCCCTTCGTCTTAATAGGTTCTGAAAGTTGATTTTAATGTGTTTTCTTTAACAAACACCTCTGATATCACAGTATGTTATACACCAGTAGCAGACTATCCAGAAATAGTTTTGGCTTCATGACACTATATTTATTATTTATTAAATTCTTTTCAGATGTAATTTACATTTAGGTAACTTATATTTCAGAATTTACAATACACGTTGAGGAAAAACAGACATTTCATATCAGGCTATAAAAGACACAGTCGGAAGAAAAGTGGAGAAATGAACACATTTCATAATTGCCATCACAGTATTGTGTGCTGAGAAAAAAATGGAAAAGCCTCCAAGTAGCACCAGTCCTCAAATGATATAAAATGTTTATTATAATACAGGAAATCAAAAAATTCAACCAAAATGTCCTTCGTGGTGTGAGGCACCGAAACAGGAAACATTAAATCTCTCCCTGAGTCTGAATAATAAAGCAAAACGAGGCATAAGTAAACCATATCAGCGGTTTAATCCCAGCATTGATATGCTATCGTATAATCTGACACTGGTTGTAAACTCCCCGCTCACTGTGAGGCGAGCCGAACTGGCCCGATCAATATTATCACAGTGTGTCAGGGCCTCTGGTTATCAGTGTGAACACAAAGGAAAACACGGCAGAAACTCTTCCACTGGCTGATGATGGAACGACTCAACATCCTCCACTTTTGTCACATTTGTGTCGGGAGGAGAGACGAACAACGGAACAGATGGCCGAGCAGATAAATGCCTTCATAGTCGGGGTAAAACTGATTTGGTGAATCAAGTCAAAAAAATGGGACAAGGAAGCAAATCAGAATGTATCATTACCCGACTCATTAGTACACCGACTGCCGTTCCAACCAATTAAGCCTTTAATATAAATGTAAATGTAATCGGTTCCTTGTAATTAACTGTGGCTGGATCGCTCCGAAGAGCCCTGTCTTCAGGCTTTAGTTCATAGTGATTACGTGAAGTGTTTGTTTCTGAATTCACGAGAATCACGCTGAAGCTAAAGAGGCTAGCTGCTCATTTCGTCTGTCTGGTGGAGGATTTGCCGCCGAAAAAATGCAATTCTTTGAAAACGATCCATCGCCATGGAAACGCTGCTACTGCACATGTGCACCACGCCCGTCGTAAATAGTCCTTGCACATGCTCAATAGATGGTCAATACCTCGTGGGCCAACGACATTGTTTTCAGCGATTCTGCCATTTCCGTGGAAACAGACATCCTTTTCAAAACATTACCGTATGAACGTGAAACCTTTCTGAAGCAAAATCAGAAAAATAGTACGTTTTCACTTGAAAAGTCATATAAACGGCGTCCTCAAGAGGCAAATAAAATGAGAAGTAGTAGATCACTGAAAGTAATAAATCACCAGATGACAATTAGTACATATAACTTAAATTATTAAACGGAATAATTTATATTTTCATTAATAGTTACAGGAAGTAATAGATTACAACAAGGTAATAAATCCTAAAAATAATTTAGCAATAACTTAAATTATTAATTGAAATACATTTGTTATTAAGTAATGATTGCGGGGCACCACCAGGAATCAGGGACTAATGACCAAACTATCACTCAGCTGAAAGGATTCCCTGAAGTTGAATATTCTTTACCGAGATACAAGTATACTGAAAGAGAAGGTATGCGATCGAGCGCTGTTTTGAGTCAGCTTTGTTACAGTAACTGTACAATTAATCCAGAAATGTTCATTTACACCTGCAAGCAACAGATAACTTTATTTTTCCAGAATTTACTTTTTGGACATTAAGACATTTTCTTTCTTTCTTTCTTTTTTCTTTTTTTCCCTTGTCCTGTTCGGCAGCTTGAGCAAACAATATTATGCGATTGAGAGCCTTCCGGTGTCAGAACAGTCTTTGCTCTTGCAACAGGAAGAGACCTGGAGTCTCCTCCTGTTGCTGCCTTTATTAGAAGTTGGCATGGCTGCTTTACACGACCAGGGGGGAACGCTAAAAGAGAGAGAGAAGAGAGAAGATTGAGGGGGGGGGAATGAGACATTTTCAGCACAACTGAGCAAAGCCAATTATGTTTTGTGAAGTGGTATAGAGTGTGTTTAGTAAAAGAATTTAAGTGCATTTATGTACTTATTTAACAATCTTGTTAATTTCTGGCTTCCAGGTAACGTGTATTTGCATTGCTATTGCTCGCCAAGCTACTAAACCCACCTTGTACCTTGAATAAGTTGCAGTGAGAACAATTACCAGAAACTTAGAGTCCTGTACATCACGGGTGTAGCTCTCACCTGCAACAACATTAGCAACAGGCTTCGACCCAACAGGAGGAAGAAATGGTTAAAATCCTGGGGAGGAAATGAGATGCAAGCTCGGTGGAAAGAAGTCAAGATGACGGCATAAAATTGAAAAATGGGCTGGAATTGAAAAATGTCAGGTTAATAAGACATTTGAATGAGTCCAATATCCTCCTGAGACGTGTTTACCTGCCATGTTATTGCTTTCTGACTGCAGCGTGTTACTGGGTTGAGGTTTCACTTGCAGCCGTGCTGCTCCTCGCTGGTTTAATGGATCTAATTGATCACATTTCATTGGACCTTCGAGAGGCTGGTCAATAAATAAATCAATGCTAAAAGTGCTGATTTTGCTCTTGAGCGGATTAAATCTCATCTACCATTACACACCAGACACGGGACGTTAGTTTTTCTCATTTTAGTAACAATAAAGCTATTTCCTTTCATCCCGCGCTGCCAGAAAGTCACAGATATTATAAAGTGGCATTGTACCGATACCGGCATCCAGTATCGGCTCTGATACCCTAAGAGTGTTTTTCATACCATTTTTTTGTAGAATAAAATAACAAATTCTAACGATACAAGTCCAAATATGAGTTGAAAGCAGCTGTAGCCAGGATGTAGCCGTCCTGGAGAATTTGCATCCCTCTGTACTTGTGCCTGCCTTGTTTATTGTGTGTTTATCTACAATACACACTAATATGTGACCCGTTTGTATTTCCCTGTCTGCTCTCTGAACATGTTTGTGAGTGTTTAACGGTACTTGTCGTCCCCCCCCCCCCCTTCGGCTCGTCCCAGGTGACCGGGCTGAGCGTGTCTCCTGGGAAGGACCAGCTGGTCGTGTTGCACACCAAGGACAGCAGAGATCTGGTGGTGTGCCTGCAGGGGATGCAGCCTGCCAGTGACAGCCGCATCGGGGAACTGGTCGGTACCCTCCTCAGCCATTTCAAGAGGTAAGCGGTGGGTGGGGGGGGCAAATGCACAACACTGGTTGAAGGCACCGAAACACACAGCAGCCAGCAGGCTTGAAGACTTGTTGAGTTGTGTGAAAACAGGGTGTGCAGGCTGCCGCACAAACTCCACAGATATGTATTGCACCATCACGGAGTCGAACCGACCAACAGCACAAAACAAAAAACTGTATTTCTGCCTCAGTTGTTCTGCTCCACGCACTCTCCCCATGTCGTCATGGAAACGTGAGGCAGCACCAGTTGGTGCATCATTTGGTCAAAAGCAATAAAAGTAGATGTGAATGTCTCAAAATCACCTCGTCCTGTACGCATCTGCCTCCTAATTCACACTAACAGCTGTTAAAGCACCGTCACTTTGAGCCGATGGCTTCAGCAGAAACATCCAATCAGAGGCTGGACAAATCCTTTTGTTCCATTCAAAAGGAATATAGACTTTTATTGCTTTGTTTTTGCAGTTATTTCCTGAACTACAGGCAGACCAAAAACACTTAGAGCAGGGGTGTCAAATAGAAGGCCCGTTGGCCAAAACAGGCCTGCCCGAAGCTCCAATCCAACACCAAGCAAATAGCATAAATAAAATTTTATATATATTTTTTTAAAACATAGGTTTTTTTTTCAACATTTCAACACAAGGGTTGCGACACAACACTGACTGGTTCCTCGTTGCTATCAACCTCGCCTCAAAGCCATGCTTTCAGGAAGAGTTTGTAAAAACACCCAGAATGCAACATGCCAGAGAAGAAGAGTTTTGGACATTTCACCGTATTTTGTACCAGAAGGTTTCATTAGAAATGGCTTTATATTGAGATTGGAGTCATTCTTAGTTGTAATTGTTTGTTTTTCGTGAGAATATTAACACTTTCGTCACGTATACTCTGCGCCATAACAAAGAAAAGCCCTTAAAGCTTACATTTAAGGGTCATCATCCCACTATTTTACCGGTCCACTCCACTGAGGATGGAACGAGGCTGTTTGTGGCTCCTGAACTGAAATGAGGTTGACACCCCTGCTTGAAACCAACTTCACTGCAGTTCCACGGACCAAAGAGGGTTGAAGCAAGTCAACGCATGGTGTAACCGCATTTTTCTTTATTAGCGCGTGCAAAGGAGAGTTCTGAATAATCCCAACGTTTGCCAACTATCAGAAAACAATGTATGACCAATAAGATGTGACCAGATGGGTTGCTGTCTGCTTGAATGGTAAATGATAGCAATATTTTGTAATTTATTGACATTTGCACTGAATAATTATGTTGCATTTTTGACTGTGTAGATGTATTGTTCCTTGTCAGAAAGAGATTCCCACATGTGCCTTTTGCACATCAGGATGCATCAGTGCGGATGTAGGAAAGGTCCGTCATGAAGTTCACATATTGAGTGAATGCACCATCAATCCATCCTGGAGTCCCTGTCCCCTGAATGATCGAAAGGCAGGGCAAACGCCAGAAACCCTAACAAACATCCCTAAAATCAAGTCCAGAGTTTCTAAGTGTGAGGCAGCAGGGCATACCACTGCTCCACCGCTCTGCTCAAAAAGACCAGGGAATCCCACCACAACCTAAATCTACAAATAAACTAACATTCTCAGTTTGTTTTTGTTTGTGGTCGGGGTTTTTTAAATACCAAAACGTGATTTGGAGTCCGGCGGTATTGACCCAGATGTTCGGACCTGTGGCAGCGGGATTACACGGAGCAGACGGAGTTCATGGTCCCAGCTGTCCTCACTTAAACCCTCGTGTTCACTTAATCTCAGCTCTAAGCTCCCGTCAGTACGGGACACTACAAAGGCTGGATTTAATTTAGTGTCCGGCCTCCGAAGCAGAGAGAAACACACATGGATTACTTGCTTGAATTAAATCCTCAAATCCCGCAGTTTCTTTTTCCTTACCTTCGGTTCAGCTGAGGTTCACGTCGGGATGTCTCTTTATTTTATGTATTCAAACCAGAATCTGCCCTCATAACTCACAGCACGTTGGGCTTTCAGTGAAGAAAACAAGCTGGCGTAGCGACGGTTTCCAATACAAACCGCTCATTTAAATTCTGAATATAACCTTTCTACTTCTGATTAATGAGAGAAGAAACTCGTGAATAAAGGAGTGAAAGATTACCAAAGTTTGGTTATATTACAATAAATCTGCTTGGATTTCTACTTAACATCCGAAGGTCCTGTTTATTATTCCCTTCGCCAACAAAAGTTAGAGAAGGTTATGCTTTCCTCTGCGTGTATTTATTTATTTGTTTGTTTGTATGTATGTATTTTATCAACTTTTTGCAAAAACTAATCACCCGAATTGCATGAAATCTTCAGGGATGATACCCAAGGATTTTGGGACGTTGACGGCTAACCGTTCAAAGAAATCCTCAAAAACTGTGGAAAAAATGTCCCGTGGAAAGCAGATGAGAGATGCCCCTAATGGAGGAGATCAGCGTCTGTTGCCATGGAGACGCTCCCTGCTCAGTGTTTCAAAGTGATGTAGCTACACGGTTCAGGGGTGATTTGTCATCATCCAGAGACCAATCCGTTAGATTTTAAGAATCTAACAGATCCTGGGGAGGGAAGATATTTGCTCCATTGTAGCCGTCTGCTAGCACCCTGCTAACTCCGCCCCACTCTCAGCCAATCACACGCCAACTCGCTCTATAACGGTGCGTTCAAGTAACCAACAGAACATGATTTAACCATCACATTGCCAGGTGGCGTCGATGAAGGTATGCGCTCTACCGAGTGCCCGATGAGTTCCCATGTTTTTATGGACACAATAATAATCAATAACTGTCGTTAACGCGCCTCTCCTGTCAGCAGGGATCAGCTCAAAACCTCTTTTAACCCAAACCTGACCCGTTATACATCTTTGAGTTCTTCATTGGTTCACTGGAGGGGTTAATTGATAAATTTTCTCAATCTGGCTCATTTGAGATTAAATGGAGCTTTATTTTGAAGGAGTTTGACCTCTTCGGTTTGTTCAGCCAGTTGAATCATCAGACAGACAAAAGAGACCATCAGATCTTTGTTTTAAGACGGGATTAAAAGCTACGCTGCTGCAAAGGAAACATGCAGTTTTCATTCATTAATAGAAAAAAGAAAAAAAAAACTTCACTAGGGATTAGAAGCAGTACAAAATGTCAATACTTTGTGTTATGTGGCGTTCCTCCACTTCTGCTGTTGTGATCGAACATGTTTATTTACTGAATCTATATTCTGGTTTATCTATCGAGTGTGTGTGTGTGTGTGTGTGTGTGTGTGTGTGTGTGTGTGTGTGTGTGTGTGTGTGTGTGTGTGTGTGTGTGTGTGTGTGTGTGTGTGTGTGTGTGTGTGTGTGTGTGTGTGTGTGTGTCTGTGTGTGTGTGTGTGTGTGTGTGTGTGTGTGTGTGTGTGTGTGTGCGCGTCCATTGTGTGTAAGGGGGGAAATACAGTATTCGTGGAAGCACTCAGGTGTGTGCGTTTGTGTTTGTGCGCCTGTGTGAGGTGTGCACACGCTCCATTGCTGCTGCCGTGCGATGGTATCTGGTTGCATTGAGGCGCTGGTTTCTCTGTAGGTGTGGAGCTCAGAAAGGCCTCACGTAATGACCCGCCATGTGCTTCGCTCGCCAACACATCCATCACTGCTGAAAAGTGACAGAACAAAGGAGGCGTCGGCGTCGGCGGGCAACGAGCAGGGAGTCCTGTGAGGCGGCCTCGCATGCTTGTCGGATCTCTTGCGTGCACGCATCCCACCGCTGCAACCCCCCCCCCCCCCCCCGCCGTAGACGAGGCTTTAACCTTTATCTCTCCTTCTACACGCTGCGCCACGTGCACGGCGGCAGCTTACAGCAGCAACAAAGCAACACTTCATCCTCCTCGGAGTGACAGCGAGGCCCGAGCAGAGTGACGCCGCTGAGGGCAGTAAAGCCTCCTCCGTCAGCGCTGTGGCTGGATGCTCCACTCTCCACGTGCGGCCGTTTGCTTCCGACAGTTGTCAGCCTCCGTTCGGCGTTAATCTGTTTTAAACTGGATTAAACGTTCACATCGTGTCAAGCGGAGACGTCCACACCAAACTGATTTTTCCCCCGATGCTCCGGTTGTCTGGAGAGACCCAGAAATATTCTCACTGAGAATAGAAATAAAGGAGGCGGGGCTGATTTTTGTCCTTCTTTCATTTCTTTGTGCTTCCTATTTTTAACTCTGCTCCTCCTCAGGTGCTCCTGAGCCCCTGAACCCCTCCCTCACTTCCTTATTCCTCCCTGCCTCTCTCGCCCCCCACCCCACCCCCACTTTCCCCCCTCCCACTCGTCTTTCTTCATTTCTGAAAAGTAGGCAATGAAATATTTAAGGCTGCGCTGCAGTTCAGGCCTATATTTAGATGAGATGGAGCCACACACCGTTTTTATCTGTCTACAGTGTGTGTGTGTGTGTGTGTGTGTGCGTGCGTGCGTGCGTGCGTGCGTGCGTGCGTGCGTGCGTGCGTGCGTGCGTGCGTGCGTGTGTGTGTGCGCACCGTCAAATGTCTCGTGTTGATTAATCTGACATTGTTAAAAAAGACAATCGGACGTATGATACCGGTCGTTCACGTATATCGATCTCTGGTTTTCTTACACCTTCGGTCCTCCAGAGTCTTTCATCTTTGGCTTTCAAGCTCAAAACCTTTCTGATAAATCTGATTCGGGGTGTATAATTTACTAAAAACGAGCAAATGAATTGCAATTACAGAGATAAGTGTGCTGTTCCAGTTAAAACAAGAAAAGCTGTGACGCTGGTCCAGTGACCTGGAAGTTCCACTGAACGCCAGAACAAACATAACACACAAAGTATTGTTAGCCTCAACGTCGACTCGCATGAAGTGTCACTTCTCAGTTTATTTTTCTCACACTTTCTCTCCGCCTTCCCTTCCCTGCTGAGAAGTAAATATATCTTTGTGTTGAATTATTCATCGCCGCGCTCAATTCTCACAGGTGGCGAGCTGCAAGTTCTGCAACATATTTCTGCAGAATGTGTTCCTTTTTTTTTTTTTTTTTTTTCTCCCTTTAAGTAAAGTGGAACATTTTTTTCTGAGAAAAAGCCACATGAGTTGCATTGAGAGTGTGAATGTTGTTGGAAATGCTCCGTCTGGAGCCGGTTCGGCTCGTCTCCTGCAGGATCGTCTCCGCCTCGCGACCGACGCAAATTTAATCCGCAGGTCACGGAATCCGTGCAGCCTTCCTGTCGCCGTCCAGTTTATGTACTGACGATTTAACGACGGGAGAATTTTGGCGGCAACGTGATATCTGGCGTCTTGTGCCGATATTGCCTCTCTGCTTTCAGTTTGCAGGTTCTGAAGAATTCGTGGTTTTACACCAACAAGCGAAGAAAATACTTTTTAATTGCACCTTTTTCACGTTTTCTTTACCCTTTTACGAGTTTTCTTTTGAAATTATTGCTGCACATAGACCTCCTTCGCTGCTTTGCCGACTACAGCGACGATAATTATCCTCTTCCTGTCGTTGTCGACTGAGGCTCCGTTTCCACGACAACCTTTCAAGTGAAAAGACTTTGTTTTGTTTTAGAGAAGTTTCCCGTTTCTACGATAATGTTTTGAAAGCGACGACCATTCACACGAAAACGGCAGAAATGATGTCGTTTTCGTGTTGGGCCACTAGTTGGCGCTGTTGCTTGTTTTTGTGATGAAGCCACACACACACATGCAGCAGAGAACAAACATTAGCAATGGGAGGACAGGGACATTCTAGTGGTTTTTGGCGTCTGAACTAAAATGCGTTTGACGCCTCTGATTTATCACGAGGCGTAAAACCTTGAAGACGTCCTCACACTCGCTTTTCTTTATTATAAACCGTCAACGTCTTGTTTCCAGTCTCCATTCATGCTTTCCTGCTCGTACTCCTCTACCCCCCCCCACACACACACACCTCTTTGCCTCTTTGTCCTTCTGTCTCCATCCCACTTATTTACACCCTTCCTCCCCTCCACCCCTCCTCTTCGTCCTCTCTCCTCCAGTATGAGTCAGCAGCAGTGTGCGGTACGCAGACCTTCATTGATCTGTCAGAGCGATGTGGTCATATGCAGGTCTTCAGGGTTGAGGGGCAGAAAAAAAATTTCTGCCTCTCTATCCTGAAGACCTGCACTATTACACCCCCGTCTGCTCCTGACACCACAGAAGTGAACAAAACAACTGAAACATGGAAACAGAAATTTAGAGGGGAAAGATGAGCAAACGGTGATACGCTGAGGTTGGATTGGTTCCTCGTTCCTCCTGTCGTTCCTCCCTGTTTGATTAAAGCAACATCCCTTCACACTGAACCAAGACCCTCAATTATATGTCTCTTTTAAAATCTGAAATCTCTCCATCATTGAGAGCAAAAGCCAGTGGATTATATCAAACGGTGTTAGATGAGAATTAAAGTCCGCGCATCAAATTAATGCCACACTGTATGAGTCAAATCTGAAGTAAATAACATGATTCATACAACGCAGCTGCTTTGGTCACACTTTGGAGGTCATGATTCTATTTGGTCAGTGTTCACGGATTGAACATAGAAAGACTTCGCTTCTATTCAACAGACTTTATTTGTCCCCAGAGATCATTTTGGAGGTTTAGTGAATAAATGCCATCATACAGTAACAGTCTGAACGGACCCTTTTCACTGTTGTTTAACTTAAGTTAATTGGCGCAAGAAATTTGATACAGAAAATAAAGTTTTGAACAAATTGAGGTACTAATTTTATTGAGGGGAAATACTAAATGTGATGCTTTTCCTCCAGTACTTGATTTTGATTTGAGTACATTGATATTGATCTGATTCAATTTGAAGTTTTTTTTTTTTTTTTTACTGCGGTCCCTCAGGAGGATGTAATGCCCCCTCGTGAAGTTCCCACGGTGACCTCAGGCAGACTTAATGTACCAACCTGTTTTCACAATGTGTTGCATTGTTTTGCACTGGGGAATCGACTCTTCTCTGTTTAGCAAAACCCGGATCAACTGATTCTTTATTTATGCATTATTTTTATTTATTTATTTATTTATTTTTAGAAACATGTTTTTGTTCAAAAGTGCCACACTTACCAGAGTCTGCAACTTTTCATAGCTTACAATGCAAAACCTGTTTCAGTACAGTGTGGCGGGATGAAGCGCTTGTTGCATCCGCAGTGCCTTGATGACTCTTTGCCGTTTTTAAGAGAAGGAGCAGGTAATTGTAGGCAGCATGTTCCCTCCGACCTGTGCAGGACCTTCCTGTCTGCTCTTATGAAGGCAGAGACGTTTCATTCTTACCTCATCTTTTCCACTCCAATGCAAAAAGCTTTTATCCTGCTTGAAGCGTTTATAGACTGAATTGTTGAGACTGACTCATCTCGACGTGCGATTGGAACTAAGAAGTTGGTTCTAAAATCCAATTTGTTTACATCCGTTGTATAAATCCTTGGATTTATTAGATTCAATTTGATAGGGCATACTTGCATTATTTGCTCATTTATTTTAAGTTTGAGGTATAAAATCAAAGTGCATTGCTTGTTTTTCTGTGTTTTCCAAGTCCCGCGATCAGGGAGCGTCACACTCTGCCTCTTCGGGGTGAGACCAGCACATCCATGCGTGTAGGGGAGTGAATTATGTTCAAACACAATTGTTTTAATAAGGGTGGGGAGGGATCTGTGATAAAAATGGAGTAAAACATGTATTTATACAAAACACTCCTTTCATTCATGGATTTTGTTCTCGTCACTTTGGAACGAATCGCCCGTGTTTCAGAGGTTAAAGAGGAATATTTAAGAGGAGAAATATGCCATCGTGCATTTCCTGGTGTACATGGCGAAGGGACGGGCATCGTTTTTTTATAATAGAAAGATAAAGGAGGGTGAGAGGGAGGAGCGATAAGGAAACCAGAGAGAGGGGAAGAGAAAGAAAGCCACGCAGCCTTTTGTCTTCCTCGCCAAGGTCACCCACTCCTTTCTGCTGAATCAAATATTTCAGTCTCCTCTTTCCCCTCCATCCCTCCCTTCTCCATTTCCTCCTGCTCCATCCATCAACAAGCTCTCCAACACTCCTCCTTTCCCCCTTCCCCCCTCTTGTTTTTCACTTCACATTCCTTTCCTCCTCCTCCTCCTCCTCCTCCTCCTCCTCCTTTTCTGGGGCGCTGCGGATGCAGTTCCCATGGCAACCATTGGCTCCATGTTTGTCTGATATCCATTAATAACCCGCTGGCTGCAGAAAATAACGGCGCATCTCGTCCGAGGCCGCAGACACAGACTCATGCAGACGTGGAGCAGATTAGATGGCGAATGTGAGCGCGATGTGAGGATTAGAGAGCAGACGCACGGCGGAAGACGCGCGGAGAGGAAATGTGTGTCACGGAGGAGGAGAAGGAGCTTTTTATTGTCGCTCAACTCTCCCGGTTGTCACACTTCCAGATTTCTCCTCCCTCGCCACTGCTTCTCGTCCCGGAAATCCAAACACTGTGAGGAGAGACATTCAAGCAAAGCCTCTGCAGTTGTTCTGTACTTGTTCTTTATTTAGACGTTTCCTGATGTCGGGCAGGAATGTTGGTGTTTTTTTCACTTTTACGTGAGCGATTTGCCCAACAGCTGCTTGTTATGTTTCTCTTTCTTTGATTTTGGTCTCAAAATTATAATTCTACAACGCAAACGTTTTTTTGGGGGGGAAGAAATTAAATTTGCATGAGATATTATCCTCATTGTAAGAATTGTGTTTCTATTTTTAGAATGATCTGCCCCACAGTCAAATGCAAAGTTTTCTTTCTTTAGTTCTAATTTATAGGAGGGTTGAGACGGCTAATGACTGAAATCTATTTTGCTTTAAGATAAAACATATTTTCCAATCAAAATGGGTCCAAATTATAAGAATTTGAACAGGTGCATTTAAAAAAAATAAAAAGTTAACATTTTCATATATGCACTTTTGCATTGTTTAGTTGTGATAATGATCTCAACAACAGTTGATGGCATCAAGTTTTTAAACTTTTTTTAATAGATTATTTTTATCGTAATTTAGTTTATTAATATATTTTTATTTGAAGCACTTTCTTTCTTCACTCAATCATTCATTATTCATTATATTGTTGCTTCTGTCACTTGTATATGAAACAGAAACATCGAGATGATTTAGCAGATTCAACATTTTACACAGAACAAAACAGATTTTAAAAGGAGGAAAAAAACTGTCAAATCTGATGAACTCTTCATTCATCAAAACAAAAAACATCTGGAATGCATAGAAATTAGTGTGTCAATTAAAATATGGCAAAATTGCAATTTTTTTTCATTGTATTGTAGTTTTTGAATATAAATATGTTATGAAGAGAAGATATTCTGCAAAAGAAAAGATAATATTGAATGCAAAGAATATAGCAAACAACAATTATTTGTATTGGGCCAAGAAACAGACTTAATGTATTTGAAGAGTGAACAAAAAAAATCACAATTTCTCTTCTTCTAATCGGTAAATTGCTAGAAATATTGAATTATGATATATTTTTTTTTAATTGTCTCAAACATGTTGCTCAGCGCATGTTGTGTAGTGGTTACCAATGTTACTGCCTCACAGCAGATCCCCGGTTCGAGTCCCTCCGGGTTTCTTTGAGGGTTAAACGTGGACTCTTAAACGTCCCGTGTGAATTTGACTCCTGACATGTTGAGGGTGGAAACGGCCTTCACCAGAGGTTTGGGTCAGATCAAAGAGAAACCAGGTGAAAAGGCGAATGAATGGATGAAGGCTTTAGGGACTCTTCATCCCGTTCATAACACCACGGTGCAGAAGCAGTCTTGTTAATAGTATTGGATTCCATGTGCACCTTGTTGGGGTCATAAGGTCAACTCATCTGACCCGCGAGGGCGGAGGCTCTCAACCTGTGGCCCTCGGAGTGACGGAGCCAGAGAGGACTTGTCCTTTCGCCTTCAGCTTTAAAGTTAACCAGAGGTTTGGATATGTGGGGGTCCACAGCCTTTCTGAGAGGCAGCATGGTCGGGCTTAAACCTCAGGTGCTGCGTTTGCTTTTATTGGGAACAACTGTCGTCGTCTTCATGCTCAAACTTCCCCTCTTGAAGGATAATCCGTCTGCGCAGCCGTTATATAACCTCCAGGTCGCTCTAGTCAAACTGCGGCTTCAGAAACTCTCTGTTGCACACGTCGAATACGGTGGTACACGCACCGGGAGAGGTTTTACTGTGGCCAGCAAGGTGCCCCGCTGCAGCCCGGGTGGAGGGGGAAGCCGTTCAGGTGCACATTAGAGATGTTTGCAGGTGGAGGAGGTGGAGAATGAATGAGAGAAGTTTGTGTCAATGTGTGATATGACCTATTTTCACACTGCAGTCGAACAGCACCCCCCCCCCCCCCCCCCCCCCTTAGCACACACACTCAGTGTGTCAGGGTGTTAACGCTAATAAAAGCACCGTGTCAAGCACAAGCTCACTTAACTGATGACTCATAAAATAAATGTTCACACCAAGAAAAATCTGTTTTTAAAAACAAGGGGGAAAGTTAGAATATTAGGACTAAAAATAGGGGGAAATGAACAACCAACAGAATGAGGAACAGAAACAAGTAAAGTCACGTGCCCTCACATTTACCTGAAAACCCAGACACCCAAAAACCTGCTTGAATCTAACGTGGTTTTCACACTGACCTGGCAACCCGCTGATCTTCACCCTGTTTAGTGGGTCAGTGTGAACAGTCAGTGGACTTGGTAAACGTTGATCCGGGTCAACACGCCGTCATAGTGAGGATCAGAGACGCTGGCATTCAGCAACATGAGCAGATTTACGTTACATCATGTTCACCTGAAAATGGAAAACTTTCATTGCGCTTTGGGTGTTCGTTTGAACCACAGTGGTGCTCAGAGCCTCTGGAAACACAAAACCGTCTCACTCCATCTCCATGGAAACGGGGAAAAATGTCAGCCTGCGTGGTGTCATGGCTCCCAGTCCATATTCTCCGGGGAGTTGGTAGTTTTATTTTGACAGTCACGGTAATAACAATCCAACTTGGTCGTCTGTTCACTAGAATGTCTGTTCACTCCCATTGTTAATGTTTAGAAGGGATTGTTCTCTGCTGCGTGTGTGTACGGTTTCATTATAAAAAAAAAAACATCACCCACTAGTGGCCCAACATCAAAACTACATCATTTTCAGAGCACATGCCGTCTCCATGGAAACGGACATCGTTTTAAAAATGGTGCCCCGCAAACGCGAAACACTTAGTTAAGTGGTTGATGATTCAGGATGTTTGAGGGTTTTTTCATTAATGACACACTTTATGTGGATTAATCAAGAATAACTGCAATTTTTAAAAAAGTATATATTTTGTGATGTTACAATAAAGGAATTCACCTTACATCTGAGTACAGCAACTAAAGAAATACAACAATTAATCTTAAAAAAAATAATAATTCTAATGTAAAACTTTCCACCACATGGGAACTGAGTTCAGGGTGTGTTAATCTGAATAATAATGATATTCTGCACGTAATCTATTCAAAGACTTGCAGGATGAATTGATGAATCAGAAGCCGTGGTTCATTTCACTGTAGAAAGAGCTCTCGTCCCTCAGCTTCAGCCGTCATTACGACATCAGGCGTCGCAGCGATGCCTGAAGTCTCCTGATACATGTGAGCGGCGCTGCAGATGTAATTATCTCCGACCGTGTGACAGATCCAGCTCGCAGACGGATTCATTAAGCCTCGTCGGAGGAGCGCCGTAATGGCCCGAGATGAGCGTGGCTGGATTTAACAAAGTTCACGCCATTTGTGCGGATCAGTTTCGCATGGGGAATTTCCCCCCCTCTCTGAAGTTTTAAATGCAGCTTTAGTCAATTACGTGGAACCTTGTAGCTTCATTAATGAGCATTTCTGTTTATTTCCCCGTTTGATCTCTCTGATCTCAGACAAATCCAGAGTCTGAACTTTGCCTTTTCGCCTCCTCCTTTCGAAGCGCTAATAGCACTCCCAGTCAAGGATTGCATAATTAGTTTCTGATTCGGCAAGTCAGACATTAATTACAAGCAGACCACAGATGATGAGATGGAAGCCTCGTGTGGCAGAACTTCAGACACATTGGGGTGGTTGGCATGTTCTCCCTGGGCGTGCGCGTTGTTTCCTCTGACAATCCAGAAACACTTGCTGCCTCTAAATGACCCGAAGTGTGAATGAGAGCGTATGTCTCCGTTTTCGAGAATTCTGGCCATTAAAATGCGTCATCAGCTCCATCCTCCGCAGCAATAAGTTCTATAATAATGAAGATGGATACCAAAAGCCTTAATTCACACAATTGACATTTTTAAAAAAAACTGTTTAGTTTATGTTGTACGAGTGTAGAAATGATTGACAACACAATTAACTTTTCAATAATATTCCCATAATTGAGATGCACTTCTATTTGCATAATATTTCAAGAGGGGTTGTTTTCCTCACTTTTTTTATTTAATTACCAGGGCAGTTTAGGAAGCTGAATAACAAACCGCCTTCTAATTTATCTGTTGGTAGTTTTAATTAAGAAAAAGACATTGGAGAGGTTTCTGTTTTTAAATGTGGCATTAAAGGAGGTATTTTTAGTTCTTGGTCTGTTATGAAATGAACTGAGCGCTCACAGCCCTGCACAAACGGCTCCAACATCTAGAAACCCATTCCTCTATGTACCTCTGTAGGTCCGCACTATCCTCTGCTGCCTGAGCACTTTCCGCCCGAGTGTCTGCGTCTGTTTTCCCGCAGGAGCTTTACTTTGGGACGTATATAGCCGAGCTCTCGCCGCAGCCTGGCGTCTTGCTCTCAGTGCGGGTAAAAGCAGCGGCTGAGTGCCGCACACTCAGGAAAATGCGATGCAAGAGCCGCGATATCTCATGGACTCCATTGCTTCAGTGACCCCGACATGTACCCAGTAATCCTCCCCCCACCCTTAGACACACACTCCACCCAGCAACAGCACCATGTCCCGCTGTCAGGCCAATTATGATCGGGCTCCAGCACGGTCTGCCCTCCCTCCTCCAGTCTTCATTTCCACCTGCCATCACCTCCCATCCATCCTCCTCTGCTCCCCCCGTCCCTCCCTCCCTCTCTTCTTCATGTACTTTAATCCCTCCACATAACTCAGCCATTACACCTCCATCTCTGCTAATTTCCCCCTGCACATCCCTCCATTTCAGCCATTAATTTCAGCTTCTTTTTTTTTTTTCCACCCGAGCTTATGTAACATCCAGCCTGAAGAGAAGCAGCGCTGCTGACCTGCGAGCTCAAACTTAATATTTGGAGCTTTTATGTAACGCAGAGTAAAAATGTCCACATCAACTAAATGCAGAGCGTCGTCCAAAAAGACGACTCAAAGTGGCAGTTTGCTTTTTCAAAGCCGGTCTGGCGTCTTCCAAATCCAATTTCCTCAAAAGAAATTCGTAGTCCCACTTTTAATTATATTCAGTGCAGTACAGTATTTTATTTTCTTTCTTTTTCTTTTTAAGCTTCTGGTTCAAGGTACCCCACGTCGTTGGTATTCATCTTTGTAGTAAGTGGCATTCACGTGGACTTTTTACAGCGCAAATACAGCAACAGGCGTGTAGATAATAGAGACTAAAAATAGCATGTCAAGTATAAGTTTATTTTATTTTCTCAATACTAGATTCTCTCTACGTTGTGTACATGCTGTGTTTTCCTTCTGTGTGGCCTTCAGTCATGTGTATTCGTACCCTCAGGCATGTATGGGTCAAACAAGTACACGTGTCGTAGAATTATAGGAAAAAAAAACAAAGTACCTTGAGAAAACATCAGAAGATACACAGGCAGAGCATGCAAACTGCACACAGATTCAAACAAAGACTGTCAATGTGAGAGGACAGTGCAAACCACTGCACACCCCTGCTGGCCGGCTCATTGTCTCTTTTTTTTTTATCTGTTAGTTTATTGGAATATGTAGACATTTTTTGGGGAGTTTGGAGGTAAAAAAAAAAAAATTATAAATTGTCTGAGTTCAAAAGAATCTGATTGGATAAAAGATTTTTCATGAGTGATGGTGTGTGGGGCGCTCTGCTCTGACCAAAGATGCTTATTTGACTCTGTGAGTGACGGTGCTCAACACAAAGTTCCGACGGGAGAATCTGATTGGACGAGAGCCGTCCCTCAGGTGAGACTAGATCAGATTGAACTTTACTGCCATCGCGCGTGACCCGGGTCCAGGCTGCAGAATGCAGGTCGTTTCCAGTCTGACGTGAGCCTGGATTATAACATCTTATGCAGTTTGTACAGCGAGTGAGTATGAAATGATGATAAAACATATATGAACGTCTATTATTACAAGTGAAATACGGAGTGACAACCTTTCACTATGATATAAAGAACTATAGAGAAAGTACAGCAGTGCAGAAGTCATGATTTTATATGAACAACGATGTAAAGTCGCTCTATGACTTAACTGGTGAATGTTGTTCAACGGGACTTTGTGGTAAAGTGTGTGGCGACAGAATGAACGACGATCACGGAGGTGTTGCTCATGACTGTGGGGCGCTGCAGGAGGACAGTGTAGCAGTTTGAGAAAAGCCGCGTCGCGCTGGAGGCCGTGTTGGGTCCGCTCGGCTGTGATTCAGTCGCAGGCACGAGGCCACACAGCAACACTCCCTCCGCTGTGGTGTTACTTAACTCTTCAGTTTCAACATGTCGTGATCTTCGTTGGAGAATCAAACTTTTCAAACTTTTCGCCAAGCGCCCGAAATCTGACCACAGTCAGTCGATTCTTCCTGAATCTCGAGTTATTTCTGTCTGCACAGAAAACTGCTAAAACTTTCAATCTGCACACGTTTCTCCACCTTGGAACCGACTGATCTGAAGGTTTTACACCAACCTGACACACACTTTTTCATCATCCTCGATAATCCCTGATGACCAGCTCGCTCAGTGAAAACTATCACAGCTTTTAGATTTGCACAAAAACCATGGAAGCTGTTGTTTTTCACATGACTTATTACTTCCACATGTTTAACCTCATCTAAGATTATGAAACTGATGAATTGACTCACAACTACCAGAAAAAGAGAAAACTTCTTCAGATTTTAGCTCCCCATCCATGAATGTTTAAGATCAGGTGTTTTAAACACGCTTTAGTTCAAGGGCCACATTCAGTCTTTAATTTAATTTAAGTGAGACAGACCGGTAAAATAGTGTCATAATGTCATTTAAATTTCGATTTTTCTTTGTTGTGGTGCAGTATAGGGAGTATAGGGACGACAATGTCTTTATTTTCAGAAAACCAAAGAATTATTGTAGAAAATGACTCCAATCTCAACAAAAAATCATTTTAATAACGCAAACTACACTGAAATGTCCAGAAAACTTCTCTTATAACGGTTGCATTCTGGGTGTTTTTACAAACTCCCCATTATTATACATATAAAATAGTTATATATAATCAGTTTTGGGGTTATATACATTTCAAGTGTCGTAAAGATGAGAACGGAGAATTAAACTCACTTTTGAAATGAAGTTAATATTAGAAGACTGGAGTGGTTTTTCTTTGTCTTGTCACAGCGTTAGATTTGTTAATAGAGTTAGACATAGGAGAGGCGTCGCTGTCTTAACTTGAATCCAGTTCAAACTTGTTGAACTCGGATCGTCTCTTGATGGGATTCAAACTTTGCGCCGACGCGTCGCCGGATGAAAACAGATCAACCTCTGATAGACGCATTGATCGCCTTTAATGAACACAACTGGAGGCGTGACCACTCGAGAAGTGAGCCGTCTTCCTCCAGTAATGAGCAACTAATTGCCACTGCCAGTCTCGCTTATCTGCTTTGACTCGCCGTATTGATCCTCCTAATGTGTTCCCGCTCGGACGCAGCGTCCATCCTGCTGACCGGGGAGTCGTGTTTACTGCCGCTTTCACCGTTACAGAGAGAAGAACAATGAGGACGACACAATCCAGCACATGGCTGACCTCCTGCACACACACACACACACACACACACACACACACACACACACACACACACACACGGGCCTGGTTAAGCCTCCTGCTGTGCAGCGTTAATGACTGCAGTGTGAGTCGGCCTCTGCCATCTGTGGAGACGGCGGCCTTTGCTTTTGTGTGTTTCCGGTTCAGTTTCATCCCCCGCTGATCTCGTCACCAGTGAAATGTGGAGGTGAGGAGTGTGTGTCCTCTTTGTTTGACCGGAGCTGTGAACAAGCGGAGTCGCGACAGCTTGCACCAGTCGTATTTTATTGATGGCGATCATCCTGGTGTGGTGGGGTGGAGGGAGAGTGTGTGTCCAGATGCCAGGTGGACGTCCTCCACACACCCCTTGTGTCTTCTCGCCTCCTCGGGGGTGGGTGAAGGAGATTCTGGACACAGGTGGTGCGGCTTGGCTACAAGTCCCCGGGGCTTCACCGGACTGGAGGACGATTCTGCTTCAGCAGCCAAAGTGGAAATTGTATAATAATCACTTCCTCCAGAAAGCTGAAACCTGGCCAGAGAAATAATGAAGTGGAGGAAGCGGCACTATTTGCAGGCCGGTCGCTGTTTTGTTTTCTACATTTACTACCATTCTTGAAGACTGGGAGTCGTCATGCATGCAGTCATTATAAATGTCTGCAGTGGTGTAGTGGTTAGCAGTCCGGTCTCATGAGATCATACCTGGTTTGTGTCTCAGTCAAATTGTTTTGATCGCGTTGTGGAGTTTGCGTGGTCTTTCTATGCATGTGTGCACGTCCAGAGTCCAAAAACATGTATTTGACATGAAATAGTGACTCTAAACTTCACGTAGACGTGAATGTAATCTATTATTTGTCCTGTGATGAACTCTGACAATCTCACCTGCCTTCGTCCTTAATGCAATTTTTAGGTATTCCTCGCAAAAAAAAATAAAAAATTTAAAAATCACAATTAAACACTGCAAATTAGAATTTGTTGTTAAATCCCTTTTCATTTCCAAAAATCACACGTGAGATCAAAGTTCTTAAAGAACGGTCAAGTAAAATGAATAAAGGATTTCTTTTATTATAATTTTTTTTACTACTTAAACACAGTTTGATGAGGTACAATAAAGTATTGTACTTAAAATGAGGGGTCTGCGAGGAGTCTAAATGGCACTCGCGTTCTCTCATGATGATTTCGCACATCACGCATGAAACAGCCTTCATGGTATAGCTTGCATGTTCTCCTTGTGCCTGTTTTGTTTTATCCAGATGTCAATGTTTTCTATGCGCAGTCCAAAAACATGAGGTTTAAATGTGTGTTATTTCTTTTTAGTATGTTAATGTTTTTATTATTGTCACTTTAGTATGTTTCCTGGGCCACTTATTGACATTCCAGTCTCACTTTAGAATCGATTCATGCATATAATTCAGAATATTCAACATTTTACTGTAAATATAATCCAAATTGCATTTTGGCCACTGTTGAGGGGCAGTTTTGACTGAAGAGGTGAAATAAGACGTCCAATAATGTCAGCATGTCCTTGAACAAAATCACAGGAGCACAAATCCGTCCCGGTGGGATCGTCAGCGGTACAACTGCCCCGATACCATCTGTGCGTGTGTGTGTGTGTGTGTGTTTGTGTTTGTGGATGGCTTTAAGTGCTTTGTCCATTAGTAGAAAGAGTGCAGAGTAAAACCCTTCTAGTTTATGTGTCTGAAACAAGCGTAAAAACGTAAAAAAAAAAAAAAAGGTGCGTCTGAAGATAAGATGTCATTTTACCGATTCAGAGTCAGAACATTTCACACTGCCGCAGCTTTGACTCATGAAGTCCTTCATCATTTTAAAAGTCTCTTTTTATGGCTTAATTACATCCATTTGTAACCTTGTGCATCTCAAACACCCTTTTTCACACGTACATTGAGAGGACAGAAACTCCTGATTCAGACTGTTTGAGGCATTTCTCTGATATTTGGATCATTTTTCACATCTTCTGCTGAATTGATGTCCAGAGAGCCGCTGCTCATCACCGCTTCACTCACACACCAGAGCAGCGGCTGCTGAGTCCAGCTTCATCGTGTTTGTTTTCACCTTTCATTATAGAGCAGAATATGTGCATAAATTGTACATAATTTCACCTTCTGGACTCACAAAAAGCCGCTTCAGTCAGGAAACCTGGGGAGGCCTCCGCAGCCCCCTGACCAGTCAGCATCTTCATTCCCAGACCTCAGATCTCACTCACTGTGCAGAGAGAAGCAGAAATACTCGTTTAGCATCTTAATAAGAAGATGTCTTGTTTTGTCTCAGGTTCCCTGGTTATTTGGGATCAAACGCATCCTCTGAGAAGTTTGGGAAGTAAATGTCGCCTCATTGTAAAGGCCTGCGGTGCTGTGCTGTGTTCAATAGTGTGATGAACACTGAATTATCGTTACAGTTCACCAGGACGGATCCAAAAGACCTTAATGCTAAAGTCCTTCCACTCATGCTGAAGGTCAGGAGCTGGCCTCATGCAGTCCCAATGCTCAAGACAAACCGGATATGAGCAACCATTTTCACCTTTGGACTGCAGAAAGAGATTTCCTCTCCTCCACACCTTTCTTTACCCTCTTTGATCAATAGCATTTTTGCTGCCGGTGCATTTCCCTCCCCTTTTGTTTAAATGACCTACTTAGTAATCTCTGACTACAGCTCCGGGTTTTCTTTTTCTGCAGAAAAGATAACAGGGAACGAAGGCGGCAGTATTAAAAAGACATAAAAGGAGATATCCCTGCCCGGATTTGAAGCCCTCTTCCAGCTTAGTGCGGACTTGAAGCGAAGGCTGTCTTACAGTTGAATTTGATACCATAAACCAGACCTGCTGAGAGTTTTCGGTGCTGCGTTTGATCTGGTCTTTGGGGTCTTTTTTCTTGCCTCTGAACATTTCGCCGTCTGTACTTTGCTCTTGTCTTGTCAGGCTCGACAACACTTCTTCCTTTCACCGGCCTAAAGGTGAAATCTGCAGGTCATAAAGAGGGTAAACCTTTGACTAAGTTGTACATTCAGAGTAGAAATTATCCACACCGGTGATATGTTCTGACTCGCTAACCTCCGCGCTGACTGATCTCATGTCCGCCAGAGTCCCTCCAGTGTGCTTCTAATACTAAACTAAAGTATCTGTATCCTACCACGAACTTCTCCACACGCCCACTGCACCATCAAAACTGCATCTTCCCCTCGCGTGTCTCCATTATTCATACACCGCATCTGCAGTCGGAGCTGCTCGGTTTGAGCAGAGTCATGCTAATTAAAGAACCGCGCTGGGAAAGCCTCTCGGGCACTTTTCACACTTTGAACCGGCACAGACCGCGGTCCTGTGTAAAGTTGGGCAGATCGGTGCAGCTTGGTGCAGCTTCATCTATCCACCTCGGCATGATCACATTCCACCGATCAACCCCTGAGGATTATATTTAGCCCCACACAGGTGCTTGTGTTTGTGGGCGCGTGGCTCGAGCTCCAGCACCACGCGCATCTTCCAGTGTGAATGTAGCACACGGGAGCACGTGACACGTGTGATGCGGCCATGTGAGTCGCAGGAAGAGTGCGATGGTGAGAGGAAGAGAGCTGCTGCGTCAGGGCTGCTGTGACATGCAAAATCCGCAGACTTACACGGGCTGCAGAGTGTAGAAAAGGGAGAAAACGAGACGGCAAAATTGGACATTAAGCTTTAAACGTCTCTGTGTTATTCGCCGGTTTCATCCTGTGCGAGCGGGGGATTTCCTGCTGTTTCGAGTCGAGATGTAGAGCTTAAATCTGGCACGCTGGTTTTAAAACTAAGACATCCAGTAGTAAACTATATGAAGGAAGGCAAGACAACAGTATGTGCTACTTTGACCTGAAGTGCACTTGATCCCGGTCCAAATTCAGCCGAAACACCTTGAAGATTTATTTTTATTTACATGAAATCGAAGCTCACGTCGAGGCTATTTATGGCCTGCAGCTTCTGAGCAGTGTGGCTGGAAACGGGTGAAGATTCCTGGCACACGGTCGCTCACTTGCAAGTTGCAGGAAGAAGAAACGTCGATATAAAGAGGATGAAATGGAGCAAAACTTGAGGGAATAGTGAGCTCTGTAATTTTTCCGACGTGATGAATCTGCAATCTGCGGTAAAACCCTCATTTAAGTCATGAAAACCAGAAAATCCCGAGATCCATGAGACTAAGACAGGAAATATATCCAGATTAGCAGTTATCATGAGTATTTAACAAGAATCGACGTGAAACGCATGATTTTGGACCATGTGAGGAAAGCAGAATACCAATTCCACACAGAGCGGCCCCTCGTGTCCGGACTCGAACCAAGAAGTTTCTTGCTGTGAGGCAACAGGGCTAACCACTGCACACCCCATGCAGACATGAGATCTTATAGAGTTTTATAATACTACAAATGCGTGATTTTGTATATGTGACTGGTAAAAGTGCTGAAACATATATTGGGGTACAATTAGCAGTTTATCAAGTGATCAAACTCCTCCTGTGATTTGAACCAAATAGAGTTTGAAGTTATAATTATTATGTGCGACAGTGCCAGACGTCATCAGGATTGAAGTTTGATCATCTTATATCTATTCATTTCTACTTTCCAGCTTTCTACTTTTATCTTTTTTGATCCGTCGATGTCGGGCCTTCCCATCATTCCTATCAGCAGAATTCAATTTGATGAATGCCACGTTGTCAAACAAAAACTTTAAAGTTCATTATCAAAGGTTATTACGGCACTGTTTTACCAGTCCGAGGGACTCGAGATGAAATTTTACTGTTTTGGCCCCTGAATTATAACGCGTTTGTCACCCCCGAGCTTATAATTTAATGAAACTAAACACTTTTTAAAGCAAATGTCTGCATGAGCTCCATTTTTTTAACAGAAGGTCCCGATTCAAGTCCAAACTAAGTTCCAACTTTGATTGCGTCGTCAGAGTCTGGAATGTTTAGAGCGTGTCAGCTCGACGGCGCGTCCCCCCCCATATATATATATATATATATATCATCGTTTGAGGATGTACAAGCTGCATCAAGAAAATTAAGTTTAAAATCTAAAGAAAATAAATGAATCGACTGATGAAACTGTAGTTTTAGCTTCTTTTTTTTTAAGTATATCGAAAAACCGACCAGCATCAACTTCATTGGTGGCGTGAAATATTTTTCTAGTTAAATAGACATTCAAATTTAAATTGTTAGTCCAAAAAGAAAGGACTAAATACAACAACGTTTTTGTCTAAGAAAGGTTTCATGATTACACAGCAACGTATTAAAAACAATGTCCGTTTCCACAGAAACCGGACTGATTTCACTTGAAATCTTTGTCAATAAACAGAAAACTGACCAAAACTCAAAATGGTTGGTCGAATGGAGCCTTGAATTTGAAAGGAATAGGAATGATGAGTGCAGCGATACTAATTGAGCTGATGGAGGAAAACCGCTGTTGGGTGCAAAGCTTTTCTAGAGGAGAAGCGGGAGGCTAAATGTCTTCTGTCCTCCGTCTCTCCGAAAACACGGGACATACGTTTGGGAACAAGTGAGGCTGAGCTCACATGGCAGGAAGGGCAAAGACACACAAAGGGGAGCGGGAGGTTTAGAGTAAAGGAAAGAATTGATTTTCCAGTGATGGGCCAAGTCTGCCCTGGGGGCCGAGACGAGCTCGGCAGCCCGTGATGGGAACGGCCGGCCGCTGACCTTCAGACCGATCGGGCTTTTCTGCTCTCAGACTCTTTTGGCTTCTTTTTATTGGAATCACAGGAGGATTCATTCAGAAGTGAACTTCAGCAATCGGAGAGGCGTCACAATGGAGTCTCTGTAAAGGTCTTTAACTTTACACTGATCAGCCATAACATTATGACCCATTGCCTCATATTGCGATTGTTGCCAAAGCAGCCCTGACACATCAAGACATTGAATCCATGAAACCTCTGAAGATTTGCAGTTGAATCTTTATCCACAATGATATGAACACATATTTTAAGTCCTGGAAGCTACTTGGTGTATTGGACTTGTTTGTCCTGTGCATCCCACTGATGTTTAGTTAGTATGAGATCTGAAGAATTTGAGGGCCAAGTCAACACCTCAAAGCATTTCTTCACCATAATAGTTTTGTTTCAGCGTGCAGAAACCATCTGGGAGTACAAGCTGGAATCCATTGATCTACAACTGGGCTTATTTAAGCGCTCAAGATAGGGTCCACATTTAACCTTTATATAACCAGGAAACAAACCTGTGGCGATGGAGTTCTGTTTTACAAGGGTGACCTGGCCAAGGGCTCCGCAGCACACGTCGCATCCTAAGACTTAAAGCATTTCAAACTGATTGAACACATTTACCAGTGTACAATAGGTGAAATGATCAAATACCGATTACTGTAGCAAAATGACAAGACACCAGGCTTTCTAGCAGAATATTGCCTCAAACTCCCATAATGCATCCTGGTGCCACGCTCACCAGGGAAGATGCACATTCTCCCAAATGATCCATCAAACCAGGAACACAACAGAGCTCCAGTTTTGTTGATGCTCTGACCCCAGTTCTTGGCAGCTTCGTTCAAATGTTCATGTTTTTCCATTTTTGGCTTCTGATCCGTCGACATCTAGGATGAAATATTTGTTTGTTTGTTTGTTTTTGTGGGGGGGGGGGGGTTGCTCAGTGGTCATAATTTTGTGGCTGATAAGTGTGTGTATGTTTGAGGCTAACCCTGTTTGCCCTTCACACAGCGCACAGCATCCCTTCTGGCATCTCAGCAACACAGTGAGATGTAGAAAGTAACAGTACGAGAGAGAGACACACACACACACACACACACACACACACACACACACAGTAGCGCTGGCCGACAGCCATGACAGATGGGGGAGTTTGGTTCATGGGGGGTTGCCATGGAAACCAGCATCAGTGCTACCCGGAGCTTTATACGGCCCTGTGTAAGCCGAGGAGATGGAGAGCTAGACACACACACACACACACACACACACACACACACACGCTCTGCAGAGGAGTGTGGCGTGGGCAGCAGGAGCCTTTTTGCTCGTTGTTTATGACTTATTGTTGTTGTGCAACAAGTCCGTATTACCAGGTTCACGACTCATTTCCTAATTTTAGATCTGAGCGTCCTGCATCGGTCGCAATAATCGCACATGATGAGGTCCCTTGTGCCGCGATCGTTATATGTGCCAGTGAGGAAGTGTGAGAAGACGAGGAGCGGAAACAGATGCGTGTTCATCACACCTTCGTCTTCCTGTCACCTGAGCTGCCTCGCATCGGATCGGCAATAAATCCTCCCTATCTGCTCATCGTCTGTTCACGCCGTCATCTTCTCATCCCACCTCACATTCACATTTCCTCACAGTTTTCCACTGCTCTATATAGCCGGATCACAATTTATACCATTTTCTTCTCACTCTTTGATTCCCGTCATCGATCGCGTTTAAGAGCAAACGAGGCAAAGCGCCCGCTCACCCGCAGACGCTCTAACGAGATGTGACAGGCACTAAAAGCCAATCCGCCGCTTTGCTCCAGTCCAGCAGCAACATATGGATCATTCCCCCTGTGGAGCTCCTGCATGCTTTCTTCGCTGTTATTCATCTTAATTTTCTTAGCGTGGATGCTGTAACACACACACACACACACACACACACACACAGAAGATCAGAGCGCGCAGTACTGTAATTGTACGCTGTTATTCTCACCCACACCGACTCCTATAGCCTCTGACTTACACAATCATACTCTGTTATTACACACCAACCAGGAAAAATCTGAACTACAGCACCATCCATCCGTCCATCCGTCCATCCATCCATTCATTCATTCACCCACACTGTCCAGTTATCCATCGATCCAAACGGTCGGGAATTGTGACCACTGCTCTTCCTGTCCATCGATGTGATACAAACCTGCATCCGTCCGTTCCGAACCGACCATCGACCTTCCATCCAACCAATAAGGAACTACAACTCCAAGATCCACCAGCTTCTCCATCCAGCCCTCAGTCCGTCGATCCATCCAAGTGAAGATCATAAACCATAAACTCACCTGAAGAAAGGGCAAGCACAGGTAGAACATAGAAGCACAGGAAAATCTGTTGTCCAGAATCCAACCTCGATGTTCTTGATATTAAAGATATTAGAGTAGCACCACCGACGTGTCTATAGCAGATCAATAACAAGCAATCTAAAGGACTTTACACGAGGACAGAACCTTGAGTCAAATGAAAACTCATGTGTGCAAAGGACGAACATGCAAACACTGCACATGCCTATGCAATAAAGTTGATAACCTTTTGAAGATTCTTTTTTTTTTTTTTTGACAATGACCCTTTTTTTTTTTTTGCTTTTGTAGTTTGGCTGCTGCTACTGTTTGAAATATAAAAATTTCCCATTGTGTATCACGTGTGTATGCTGTGAGAGCATGAAGGGATCAATAGTGTCCACCGTTCGTAGAGCCATTTATTTGTGTCGTTTGAGGAACTTGTTGGTATCGTTGACACTGTTTATATGAAAAGCCACTCCAACACAGTGAGGTGGCAAGTCTTTGCTGATTTCACACAGCACGGCCCAGTTCTCAGTTAATTGTGTCAAATACAGTGAAAATCCCTTCATAATCATGGTCCACCTCCACCGGCGTTTCTATTTATGTCACAGCGATCGATTTCTTCCAAGGGCTCGGTGGGCCGAGACGCACCACAGTTTGATTTACAGCTCCTGTTTGTTTTGTTCCATTACTATCATTTGGAGCGCCGCAGAATGCGTCCAGCGCGGCGCCAGTGTGGGCTGTCTGAGTGTTTGAGTCGCAAACGCCACGCACTGCTTATGTGGACTTGAACCAACGGCGTTGTGCAGCGTGTAAACAAAACACCATGCACACATTTAAAAAGCTTAACCCAAACAGCCTCTGTAAACGCTTCGGAGCTATTTAAAAGAAAACAAACCTTGCACATCCTCTCGTCCACCTGCAGCGTTTGGATCGTAAGCGGAGTGAAATTTGATGTTGCAGCCTCACACACCTTCACGCCAGTATCAGCTTGCAGCCATTGTTCTGAGCTGATAGAGTTTGCTACGGCACATTGTTGAGGAGCCAGACGGACTGATCGAAAATGCCTTTGTGGTGAGCAGAGCCTTTAATATTCTGCCTGCCACAGTTTCAGTTTGTTGCTGCAGCTTCTCCACATTTCTCAGGCTTTTACTCAACAATGAAATATTCCTGGAATGGCTATTTTTCCTCTATTATAGTTTTTATACCTGCCATTCAGCACATTCACAATTAATTGCATGTTAAATACTTTACATTATATTTTAAGAATGAATTCTTCCTTTTCCTTGCCCACTCTCTTTGGAAACGAGGCTCAGGGAGGGCGAGTCGATCACACAACCTCTTTCTAGACACAAAGCTTATTGTCCTTAATGTGGGTTTTTTTTGTAATCTCACATCTCTTTTATATGCTGCATAATCTTCACGTACATTTGTAAGAATAGGTGGTCTTACTGTGTGCAAAAGTAAGATTTATGACCTTGGCGTGTGTGACGTTGCACAAATAGTTGGGATGGATGTGGAGTGTGTTTCAGATTATGATGCTGCGCTTGAGTCAGTATGATTTATGGGCAACAATCTCGTGTGTGTGTGTGTGTGTGTGTGTGTGTGTGTGTGTGTGTGTGTGTGTGTGTGTGTGTGTGTGTGTGTGTGTGTGTGTGTGTGTGTGTGTGTGTGTGTGTGTGTGTGTGTGTGTGTGTGTGTGTGTGTGTGTGTGTGTGTGTGTGTGTGTGTGTGTGTGTGTGTGTGTGTCATACACACACTCTGGCCACTAATGGAATCTGCATATTATATTTCTGTGCATTAATTCACTCAGACATGAAGCCGCTGAGGCTCCATGCATGTTAGGACTGTCACCAGAGAAACGGTATCAATAATCTTAGACTACATGGAAAAATCCTCCATTTTTCTACAAATTGTTTCCGCTCTGTTTCCTCCACAGTGAGAAGAGGAAGCTGCAGGTGAACGTCGCCAGTCCCATCCAGTGCAGCATGAACGGCAAGAAGTGCACGATCATCGTGGAGCCTAAAATCAACCAGCCGCAGCCCGACTTCACCAAGAGCCGCTCCGGTTACATCCTGGCCGTTCCCGGCAACTAGACCGGGCCGGAGGCAACCCACCATGACTCCCTATAGAGCAACAAAGACGGCTGCAGCTGCTCGACTTTACAAAGCAATGCCAAATATTTGTCGACGTCTAGGTGAAATTACTCCTACATGCAAAAAAAACAAACACCTGCACTACACGATGATCCACCAAAGTGGTGTTTATCTTTCCTCCTTAAATCCTGATTTCATCTGATTTGCTTTGTGCAATATTGAGAATTTTCACTTTTCGGTTGATTATTTTGAGGTGAGAAGAGATTATGCAGAACCGTAGATGTAGCATAATATGAAGAAAATATCCGAAGGCTTTGCAGGATTTTATAATCTCTGCAGCTGAGCCAGATCAAAAGTGAAACCTTTTAAAAAAATAAAAAAAAACAAAAAAAAAACCATATATCTGATATTCATATAGAACTTTATTGATATTTTGGGGAAATTTTGATTTTTATTGAAGGTGATTGAAACGCAGCGTCCGCCTTCAGTGTGTGGGATGTTTACAATCACGTGAGGGAAAAATAACTAGTGAGAAGATTTGAAGGTTCAGTCGGTGTCTGAGGCACAGATAATGTGTTCGATTTTGTTTCAGGGGGATGTTAGTCAGGATGTGTTGAGCGTATCCTGAACATCTGAACCTGCTCCAAGCGACACGCTCCAACCGATTAATTTAAATGTCGCATCTTATGCGCTCTATGCAGTGTCTGTAGTTAATTAATAATTCTGCTTATGCAATTAAAGGTTTAAATTATAGTCCGTTCGACTCTCGTGGAGTGTCACTGGATGCTTCAACAAAAACTGAAGAATAGAAAACAGACCAAAGCGTTGTTTTTGTTTTTTTTTTGATTTTCAGGTATTTTAAGTTCTTGTTTTGTGCTGTAGGAATGAGTGAAAACACAGAAACACCTTTGTATTCATACAGTTTGAGCTCATCACAAATACTACACTTATCTTTTATGTTAAGCTTCAGTCTAGTGTTTAAATGGGACGCAGAAGACATTTTACCGTCACAACCAACAGCGTCTTCTTTTTTTGTGTCCTCAGATTTCTACTTTTGCAAACTTTCCAACCTTTGCTTTCGTTATTATTATCATTACCGTTTTAATGCACTAAGTTGGAAAGAGGCTGCGGGAGGAGGAAGCCATTGCACAGAAATTGCTCTCAGCGTTCAGAGGTCTTTAATGCTACTGAGTGCACTCAGCATTAGTCTTTTGTTAGTAACACATCAACGGCAAGAAAAATCCATTGACGACCGAAGTGAGGCTGACAGAAATACACCTCGATCACAGCATCCAAACCTCATTTCTTCCATGTGCTTTCTTTCTTTCTTCTATTATAATGTTAATGTCATTTATCTGAACTGACATATTGGCTGTTTCTCGTTTTCTAATCAGACCATTCCCTAACTGGGATAAATTTCCAAGTTTCCAGCTACATGAACACACCATTCCCTACTTGGTTGTTCTGAAATATTCCCGTTAGACTTGAGCCGACCGGTGAGCACGGTTTCATCCAGCTTTTAAACTCAAACCTCATTTTCTGTCTTTGTGCTCAGCAATTAGTCTGGTGTCTTAACGTGGTCATTCATCAGTAACTTGGGAAGTGGGAAAAAAAACACCTTAACACGGGTCACGCACAAAAAATAAAAAATCCATTTGAAAAGTAGGAACTTGCATTAACACAGAGATGCTAATATTGGCTTTACAAACCTCAATCAATAATACTAATGTCATTTGTCGGGTTTGTTGATTTCTTGTGGATCTTCTCAAACTGGTAACTTTCCAAGTTCCCAGCTTGAGGAAGGAATCAAACCGTCTTGTTTAATGTGCAGCAGCTGCCAGCCAGCTCGCTGTGCGGTGCCCCGTGTGAGCTCCAGCTCTTAAAGCCAGCCTCATTTGCTGCCTTTGTGTTCAGTAAATAGCGTAATGGCTTGTGTTGGTCCTTTCAAACAGGCTTCCACTTGACAAATGTCCCCTTCATCACAGAGAAAGGGAGAGTGTGTGTGTTGATTAGCTCTTCTCCGCGCAGAGCGAGCGTCTGGCTCGCAGCCACCGTGAAGGAGTGTGAAGTCTACCATCAGACGGCCGTTCCCGACTTTTTGTATTAGTCTGTTTGGCGGCTCGATTCACATCTTATTTTTTTTTTTCTGCAAAAAAATAATTTCCACGGCGGTTCTCAGGAGTGTGAAAAGCCAAATCACACTAATCAACTCGTCGGTGCTTGAGGGCGGCACTCGGCAAGCTGTCGGCCGACACCAAACGTTTTCGCTCCGTTACCACGTTACAATATGTTCTGTCCAGCCAGCGCAGAGATGTGCGGCGCCGCAGAAGCACACGACTTTCACACGTCTGGATTTAAACTTTGTTTGGTATTAATCCGCGATGGAGGGCTTCACTGCTTCCCTAAGCAGACCCGTCGGTGGATTTAACAGAGTCTTCATGCAGCTCTGAACTTGGAAAATTACCAGTCTGGAAAGTGAGATTCACCTCTCGGGAACTTCACCTTTGTGGTTCCCACTTTCCACTTCCTCATGAAGGCTGCCTGAGCTTCACCTTCTCTCTCTTCAACACTCTCAAATACATAGCTGGGAACTGGGAAAATGGGAAATTTTGAGTTTAGCACCATTCAGGTAAATATAGTCAACTACTACTTTAATTCCACCATTTCCTTCCGAAAACTGTCAAAGTAAAAGATTCCCTCTTTTCGAGTGGAATGTTTTAATTTTTCCCATTTCCCAATCACTCGTGAACACGCCATCAGCCTCACATTGCTCCTCTTCAAAACTTCCCACTTCAAAAAGAGGAACGTTTTGTATTTGAAAGCATTCAGGAGCATTTTTCCCACCGGGAAGTTTGACGATTCCCACTTCCGAGTTCGTCATGAATTCGTCATAACGTGACATTCACGCAGATCGAGAACAGGCGGCGTAAATAAATAAATCGAGGATTTGTTGTTTTGTAGTTGTGTTTCTGATAAAGTAGGAAAACACTCTGATGTAAAGTGTTCGGTAATCTCAAATAATCTGAATGAGATGAGGGAGATTTTTAAGGAAAATGTGCTTTTATGAAGTTATTTCCATCCAGGAAGTCGTGTTTTGTCTCTGCTTGTTCTCCGCCGGCTGCAGTTGGATTTTAGTTCGACGAAGGAAAAGACACTTTTTGAACTATTGATCTCACAAACTGTAAGTTAGGAAACAAGCTGATTGTTGGTTCGCGGCTCATTGGCTCGGCCGGTAATGAGACAGTTTATTCTGAAAGCTTCACAGACACTTTACTGCAGGAGACAGGACACCGAATGAAGTTCATCTCTTTATTCGGGAGCCGATGGGCCTCACGTCAGAGCTCGGCTGCAGCTTCAGGACTTCATTAGGAAATTGGCTGTGAGCGGCGATCCCACAGGAACGGAACCATTTAACAGCTCGCTTGGGCCTCCTGAAATATTTCAAAGTGTAATATAATAGCAGATAAACAAACTTCAGCCCCTCATTCAAATATTCAGGAATGCTGAAGTGCATCTACATTCAAATCAAAAAATAAAAGTAGTAGGATTGTTTTCCTTTCGTCATTAAAATAACAAATTTGTGAATAATTGGAACTAAAACTTTGAGGCAAAGTTGAAAAATATTATTTACAACATATCAATGCATGAAAACTTGAAAATTCTCTCCGATAATTCAAAGATACTTTTAACTTTTTAAGTTTACTTTTCATAATTTGATGCTTCAGCTTTGTGCTCCACTTTTCAGTTTCAGTCTGGAAATTTTCATTTTTTCACAAAATTCTCATTTTTCTTTTTTGCTTTTTTCTTTTTAGTTTTAGTGTGTAACCAAATCCTGGTTGAATTTATAAAAAAAAAAAAAAATGTTGAATTAAGCGGGGAATTGCCCGTTTCTGTGAGGAAAGACGAGCTCAAACCCTGAAATAACGTTCAGACATTCACGTTAGATTATAGCTGATGATAGTACAGATATCTGAGGAGGAAGGGCTTAAACAACTATGATCTCCCTGCCCCTCCTCTTCCTCCTCCTCTTCCTCTTCCTCTGGCTCCTCGCCCAGCTCAGGCTGACTGTACCACCCTGCAGGGCAGCGAAGGGTTTTTTTTTTTGTGTTTTTTTTTCTGTCTTTTCTCTCGGTTCTGTGCCCCGGAGGCGTGGAAATAATCTGCAGAGCAGCAACCAGACATGTCAAACAATCCCACTGCAACAGTACAAGGTTTGGTGAAGCAACGCAGAGGAATAAGATCCCAAATCATTTTTTAAACAGACTTACTTCACCCTGAAAGTTAACAATATTTAAACGTGGTTAAATAGTGCTTGGTTTTTTTGTTTCGTTTTAGGCGGAGGGACTACTTTCTGCTGTGTATTAATACACAGTTGATACTTGCAAGACTATGTACATCAAGTTAATGAAGGATTGAGTCTCAAAGTGGCTCATAAATGTGTTTTTACTGAAATCGGCGCTCTATAACACGATTGTTGTTCAGTTGCTTATGTTGTTGATTATCGGGACTCTCAGGACAACAAAGTGCTCAAAAATCTCTATATTAGTTTTATCAGCTAATTTTCTTTCCTAATTCTTAAGACAAAAAAAAAATCACACCAGAAGGACTTCCTTTCGCTTTAATGTGTAAAATAATAAAAGTCTCTGTAGGTTTTTACATATTGTGGCTCAAACAGGGTAAATAAAGGGTTTGTTTTTGTGTTGACATTCACATGCCACATTGGAATGTTAATACGTTTTAGTGCCATTGTGTTTCTCCCTTTTTTTACAGCGAGACAGACATTCCCTCGTGTTTCATCAGACTCATGACTGTTATTATTACACTTATTATTATTTCCATCCGTGTAAGCCAAAAGGTAATAAACTCTCCTCTGTAATTTATTCTGTAATCTGTTGCTTTCAGCAAAATATGTACACACCAATTATTCAGTATGTGCCTAATTTTGTATTAAGTTTATATTTTTGTTTAATATGATGCTACCATGAATATACTGTAATATCCAGAGTAAGTCTAAAGGGAAATACTGTCATTCTCATCCGATGCGTTCTGTATGAACGCATTAAAAATATTTTTCATTAATCAGTTGAATAATAAATGTTGTTGTTTTTGCTTCAGTGACTGGCTGTTCCGTGTTCCTGCTGTACGAGTTGAGTTGGATCTTTTAAAGACGGATGTTGAGTTGACCCCAGCGTTTCTCCGTCGTGTGACGTGTTGATAACCGAGGACGAGCTCGGCGCTAATCCGCCCGCTAACAGCTGTTTGATTGGGTGACGTGGTTAAAGCCGCTGCTCTCCCGGGCGTCGGCTACCTCAGCAGAGTTTGCTATCTCTGCTGCAGAGGGTGGGACGAGAGCGGCGGCCGACCGACTGGGTGGGAAGGACAGAATCAGGGCCGACGACGGATTATCTAACTGTGAAGGGTTTTACTGCAAACTGCAGAGCGGTTTCGCCAACGTGACCTCTTACATCTGACTGATATCGCCTTTCAAAGTCAGGAGTTTGCCTCAATGGGTTGGGTTAGGGTTAGTTGCAGTGCTGCTGCACACTGTTTAAAGTCAAAAATAAGACTTTAATAGAAAGACAAATGAAAACCATTTCCACCGTGGAACAAATGCAGTAAAACTTGCAGCCTATTGACCCAACTGTCTTCATTCCACCACGTTGCTCCTAAAATACGCCGCAAGTCGTTTGGTAACCTGCTTCCATCTTTCAGTTACGTTAATTTGCTCCAGCAGCACAAAGTCATCAGACATCAGACGTGACTCATCGGGCCAAGATTGTATTTTTTTCGCACATCTCAATATCATTGCTTGCAAAAGCAACCTTTCCATGTACTTTACGTCTCTGAACGTGCATGATGTGAAACACAATCCCAAGACACGAGCCAATCAGATGCAGGGTGGGCGGGTCTTCACGCCATACAGACATGATTGCCTCAACAATTCATGAAGGAATTGAGTGAAAATGATTACATTTACTACTTAACAGCAGATATGGATGAAGTTGTGGTGCAGCGTGGGTGTTTCAGTGCTTTCCTCACTCGGCTATGCACACACACACACACACACACACACACACACACACACACACACACACACACACACACACACACACACACACCGACTCCTTCAATCACAGCGGTGACACTAATCTGTAAAATCAATCGAGGCTTTCCATCATAGCTGCACGGAACTGGATGCCAAGTTCTAGAAAATGGAATTATGTGAGCCACGAGGCCACCGGAGTCCTCAGGTCTCCAATCTCTCTCTGGTGTCACCAGCAGCCCCGTCACACTTATTTATGCTTCTGTAAAGTGTGTTTGTGGAGTTCGGGGTCGTTGCTCAAAGACGTGTGTGTGTGTGTGTGTGTGTGTGTGTGTGTGTGTGTGTGTGTGTGTGTGTGTGTGTGTGTGTGTGTGTGTGTGTGTGTGTGTGTGTGTGTGTGTGTGTGTGTGTGTGTGTGTGTGTGTGTGTGTGTGTGTGTGGAGAGTATTTGTAGGGAAATAAAAGGGTTTAATCCCAGATTGCAAAATCTGAAGAATGAACAATAACAGCTGATGAAGTGAGAACAGACATTTATTGATGTACTGTATATGTGAATGTATGTCTTCATAACAATAGTTTTTATTGCCCAAGTTAGGATGGATGAAAGTAAGAAATCGTCCTTTACCGCATGATTGTGTAGTGGTTAGCTCTCTCACCTCACTGCGAGATTATTCCAGGCGTGAGCACAAATTTAGGATCATTTCTGTGAAGAGATTAAATGTCCCTCTTGAGTATGTGTGGGTAAAATCCTGCGCCAGTGGACTGTGGAGGGCTGTGCCCACTCGTGGACTCACAAAACCAGATGAGCGACTTCCTTCAACGATCAGTGCATTTTATTTTTCCATCACAGTACAAAAATAAATTAAAAGAAGCAGAAACGAACTGAAAAAAAGTTTCAATTACAGCAATGACTTGTTTCTTCCCCCCCCCCCCCCCCCAAAAAAAATAAATAAATAAAAAGGATGTTTATTATTGAACCGCATCAAACACCCGCTGACCTTCGACCCCAGCGAGGAGAAAAGACCCGGTTCTGCAGCGGCGCGGTCACTGTGGCTCCTCGTCACGTCACGCGTTCATCCACTCACTCATCCACTCACTCATCCGCTCACTCATCCGCTCACTCATTCGTTCACTCAGCCGTTCACTCAGCCGTCGCTTATCTTTTTTTCTTTTTTTTTAAATCACTGTTTCGTTTTTGTTTTTTTTTTATCTACAAAGTACGCAACAACATACAGAAAAGAATCCGACGGAAGTCTTCAACTATCACTTGAGTCTTTTTTTTTTTGTTTGTTTGTTTGTTTTTGTTGTTTTTTTTAAGCTTTTGAAAGTATTTTCTCAAACAACTACTCAACGATGCGAGTGAAGAAACATGGCACGTGTTCAGGTGACTCTGGGCGTGGGAGAGCGAAAACCAGATCTGGGATGTCTGTTTGAGGCCGTTTGTCATCGATTGCCCCCCCCCCCCCCCCCCCCCCCCCCCTCGCTATTTAGATCCATTTCCACAGCAGCGGCAGCAGTGAAGGTCGTGTGCTGTGAAGCTTTTTGTGTTCACAACTTTAAAGCCTTTTGTTGGCGCTACCGGCTCCATTAAGCTCCGTTTGTTGATTTGAAAACAGCAACAGAAGTGCACAGTTCACCTGTCGTGACATAAGACACAGAAACCAGTAAATACACGTGTTCGACGTGACGCCTGGGAGGAAAGACTGCAGTCCGTCCAGTAGTTCCTGCCGTTATGAAGACAATGACTGAGGTGCTGCAGAGAAGCAGCTTCAAGCTGGAGCGCCTCGTTGGTTCTGGATGCTTTTGGTTGTTCTGCGTGGTGGTTCTCTCTCCAGACGGATGAATGTTTGAGCCCCACGGAGCTGATGCTTCACTGTGCTTCTCTACAGTGATGATGAAGGAGTCATTGTCAGTTAATTACTTTATTCCCTTGGAAAGAAAAGGCCTGTGCTTTCTGCCTCTGATATGTGGGACAGCAGGTTGGGTCGGCTCCGGATTCAGGTCAGTATCGCAGAATGAAGAAAGAGGAAGAAGCTGTTTTCAGGGCATTCTCTGCTGCGAGAAAAAAAAGTCTCAGGCATGAAGCGTCCTTGAAGGATGTCTCATTGGCGACGGTCAGATTTAACAGTGGTTTTGATCTAAGGGCTTTTCAATTAGATAGCTATTGATGAATCCCTGCAACATTCATTTGCATAAACCAGATCAATCTTCATTCCCACCAAAGATAAGCCCGCCAGCCTCACCAGCAAACCCTTCCCTTCCTTAAAGCCTCTCGCCATTGTCCTTCCATTTACATTGAATGTGCCTAAATAATTAATACATAAATGGCAATAAATGAGAAGTAAGTCGTTATTCGTAGATGAAAATCCAACTTATCAATTGGACAAACAGACCCCAGACCTGTGGGACTTCCATCCATGATATGGCACTGTTTTAACATTGTGTATGCTGAATCATAAGCACAAAAAAATCAAACGTCATTCCAAAGTGGTTGCGACACACAACCCACCGACAAAAGTACAAAAAGAATTTCCCTGGTAAACAAATAGCCTATTTTAGCAAGCAGAGCTAAATAAACTAGTGTCACTTGGTTCACAGCATTCTCTAATGCAGATGCAGTTGGTTTACAAATCAAGTAAAAAGAAGTAAAGTTGCTCCTTCCCTCCTGGTAAAATCTGGAAAATCGCATGGCACACGTGCAAAACATTACATCTCTAAGTAAAAAAACCAAAAGAAAGGTCAAAGTAAACTTGTTCCAGAAAAAAGCAATAAATAAGCCTCCTTAAGGTGTAAGCCTCTGAGGAGCAAAACATCCATTAACTTGTTTTGTTTCTGGGTTTTTTCGTGATGAAAATAAAGGAAAGTCTTTGTGAAACACACGAGACGACCACTGAGGACAAGTCCACCGGCTGCGTCTCCGGTTCTATTATCAAAAGTCCAACATTGCAGTGCCTTGTTGTCCATCCAATCAGTGTTTTATAAGTCCACAATCAGAAACCCTCCAAAAGTATGGATCCATCATCGATGCCTCCCCCTCCCCCGTCCGCCCCACAGGTCCTCCGAGATGACCGGATATGCCTCTCAGCAAAAACAGAAAGCGTCCAGTCAGTGGTATCTGCATTATTGGAGGGGTGTTGGCATACCAGAGAGCCGGGGGGTTTGCAGCCGGGGAAGCCTGCTCATCCATGATGCATGAAGAAAGCCAGTCAGGCGATGGCCCTCACCCTCCTGCAGGAGGCAGTGCACATCACAGGGTCAGTCAGAAGGTCGCCGCGAGGCTGCTGCAGCCCCGGGCCTGTCCACATTCATTGCTGTAGATGTATGCTCCCTTTTTTCTACATTGTTTTTGTCTTTTTCATTGTCTCAAGAGTTTGTTTGTATTTGTTTTGGGGTTTTTTTCAAAAGATTTTCCAGGGTTTCATAGAGATCTAGTATACCTGTACGATAGCAAAGGATTTACCCAAGTCTGGCATTTTTTTGTTTCTATGTCGTCCTCAAAAAAAGGCTTTCATTCTCGGGTTTTATGGGTTCACCAACCTTTGCCAGGCTGAAAATAGAATTTGGCCCTGATAGTTACAGGCAAAAAAGAGTGCTCTCGCTTTCCCCATCCATGCCCCGACTATTTGGTGACCATCGTGCCAACCAAAGTATTCCTCCCTCCACCCCTCAAAAGCTGAAGATTATCAGTCCTGCAAGATACAAAGTTGCTATAAATGCCAAACACTTCCTAATTAGGCAAGTCTCTGTGAAGAAAATTGAACAAATAGCATCAGAAGTGATGTTTAAAATGCCAGACTGGAGTATGCCCCCACCTACCCTGGCCCTGCTGCCCCCCACCCCCACCCCCAGCATCCCCTCACCGGTCCAGGCCAATGAGCAGGCGGCTCCTCTCCTCCTCCTTCTGGCTCTCGTTCTTCAGGTCGGCAAACACCTGAGTGAAGTAGTGCGGGTCGGAGTTGATCTGGAGCATCTTCCCGCTCATCAGGTTGATGATGGACAGGCAACGGTCCCAGAAGGTCTCCTTGGAGCTCTCCACCAGGAAGGGCTTGAGCGGGTAGGAGATCTCGTTGCCCATGTAGGAGTAGGACAGGTAGAGGCAGGTGAGCAGCACGGCCTGTAGCTCGTGCTCCGTGGCCACCTCGGAGGAGACCACGTCGCGGCACAGCATGTAGACGAAGACCACGTTGGCCGGGGTGATGAAGCCCTGGTCCTGCCAGCCCTGCAGCAGCAGGGAGCGGTCCACGCTGCGCAGCCACAGCACCGGGTCGGTGGGCGAGAGGTGCTTGAGCCGGTAGCAACGCCGGCACAGAAACTCCCCGAGGCAGCGCAGCAGCTCGCTGGTGGACGCCTGCACGATCACCCTCTTGGGGGTCCCCGGGGCCACATTGGAGTTAGTGAGGGGGGCCTTCTTGACAGAAGAGACTGTGTTGTTGGAGGTCTTGGTGAGAGCCGGGGTGCTCTGGTCCTGGGCGAAGGTGGACAGGTTGGCGCAGGACTGCGACTTCTTCAGGTTCTCATTGTTCAGGTGGGTGACATTGTTCTGGTAGGTGCCGTTCGGCTGCACCTTCTTGGAGCCTTTCTTCTTGGCCGACACCGCTACGATCCGCTTCCACGGGAGCACGTTGATGAGCGAGTGGCGCTTCAGGTTCTTGTCTTTGGCATTCTTGCTGTTCTGGACGGCCGTGTAGTGGCCCACGGTGGCCGGCCCATCCTCGAACAGAGCCGCCTTCCGGTAGCTGGGAGACAAAGACAGCACGGTTCCCATTGTGGCTGCGGGAAGGCGGTCAGGAGAGAGTCTGCCAGGCGGGGGGAGATCCTGAGGGTCTCAGAGCCTCAACGCTGCAGGGAGGAGTCCCGGCTACAAGCTGCCGATGAGCATCTAAAGCGCTGATGGAGATTGTCCGGTGAAAATCTGTCTGAGGGGATCGGAAACACCTCGACTGAAGCTGTGATGTATTTCAGCTCTGTAGCCTCTGAAAACAGAAACCAACAGCAATAATGAGGAGAAGACCTCATGAAAGATCAAATACATTTCAGTTATTCATGCATACCTATCGTTATCAAGCTTATTTGAGATTATATTCCAGATACTATCTGCTTTTAAGGCTTATTTGCTGTATTGATTCGACTCCGTAAGTGATGGAATGGATGAGGCCGGAGTTTATTCTAATTCATTCAAACTGTGCAGGCTGCAATAAGCAGGTGAATCATCCACACTATGAATATTACAGCGTGAAATGACGCTGAGCCTCACATTCAGCCGCAGCAGATTATTCCGCGTCAACTGCCATAATAAGGGCGACTGTTGGAGGGAATCAAACGGCACGTGAAAAAAAGAAGAAGATTAGGGAAGATTTGGTATCATTTTCACGAGCAATGGCCGACGAATCAGAGCGCACCGCGCTCCACGGCTCGGACTAAAATGGAAGACGGGAATGTAAACACCGTAAGAACAGGTGAAGGTCGAGTTTGGTGCAAACACAACTCAGCAGGGAGAAGCACAAAGCCAAGGTCATGCAAGATGACCACATTAATATCAGATGAACACGTCGAGAATCGCTCTGCAAGACATCCTCACTGCAGCACGAAGAGAAACATCCGATGGATCGAGATTGCGCATCATCCTTCATTCCATCACCGTGTTATCAACCTCGCTGCTCGCCTTTTAATTACAGAGAGACGATCAGCTTTGAAAGGGCGGATAATAAAGGATTTATTGGCCTTCTGGCTGCGATAACGAGCTGTGCACATCGGTTGCTCTCCGTGGTGCTGAAACTGAATCTGCGTCGAAGCGAGGCTGTACGATAGGCGGTGGCTTAGAATGAAGAACGTCCTCACATTTACCTTTTTGCGCATCAATACATCTCCAGGCAAATCTGTGTCGGATGAGATTTGTCTGTTTTCAGCCTCTTATCGTCATATTTAATTTTTTACAGCATCTTTAAAATTAGAGCTGCGCATTGCTTGTTTTCAAAAGGCTCCACGAATCTGTGTCAAACCGTGAGCGACATGTGAGCGCAAAAGTCCCCCGAATTCAAAACAGACTCACCAAATCCACCCTTCAGTAAGAAGCAAAGATGTCGCCTCTCGGTCCCGAATCCTCATAAAACGAGATTAAAGCATAAAACCATTCCGGGAGGTGAAAATGCAACAAGGAGAATAATCCAAGTCCAGTCCCAGAAAGAAAAACAAGCCGTGTGTGTGAACGCGCCTGCTGTCGGCGGTGCGCAGCCGTGGAATGGATGCTGGGATGATGAAGATGTGCTGCTGGTCCTCCTCTCCTGGATGCTGCGAGGGCTGATGTTGTGTTGTGTCACTGACGGCGAGGACGGCTGGTTGACGCAAAGGCGGTGGAGGGGCGCCGCTGTGCGCTCTGCTGTGCGCTCTGCGCGCGCTGCTGCTGAAAACAACTCCGCCTAGCAGCCGGCGCGCATGCACACTGAACCCGGTGAACCCTCGAGGTGCTTTTCTTCTTCACACCCCCACAGCACCAACCTGCAACAAACAGCATCCATCTCGAGGACCTTCACCCACTTAGGAAATTAGTAACCATAAGTTCTCCACAACTGAATATGGATCAGTCACATCAGCCGGTCTGCTCCAGTTTAATCTCTATATAGCTGTGCCATATCATCCATCCATCCATCCATCCATCCATCCATTAGCTGGGATTGGCTGCCATGCCCCACGAACCTGAACAGGATAGTGGGAAGTGAATACAATTTAATTAAATTGAATAAAGTCAAGAAATGGCATATATCAAATGAAGAATACATTTTAAAATGTGCACAGTTTTGAAAAAGAAGTTGAAATAAGCTACCTTTCCTTAAAATATAAAAGTTAGAAGGTGCACAGTTGTGAAAAAGAAGTTAAAATTAGCTACTTATCCTTGAAACTACATATTTAAAGGTGCACATCTTTGGAAAACAAGGTAAAAAATTCGTTACTTCCCTTAAAACAACATTTTTTAAAGTGTAAACTTTAGGAAAAACAGGTAGGCTATAAATAAAATGCATTATTATTATCATCATTAAAATAACCCTACTTTTTCCCGAAAACTACATTTTCAATGGTGCACAATTGCGGAAAAGGAGTTAAAACTCAGCTTTTTGTTTCATCAAAACTACATTTCCCATCTATGTCGTCCGTGATGTCACACGCACAGGTCACGTGGTCTGGGTACGTAGTCCGGACAACGTGATGTAACACGCTGTGGGTCACGTAGTCCGGGCACGTCGTTTTCAATGAGCAGTATTCATTGGCAAGATGGCGGCTGCAGCGGTGGTGGAGTTTCAGAGAGCCCAGTCTCTCATTAGCACGGATCGTAACGCTTCTATCGACATCCTGCACTCGATAGGTGGGTGAAACGGCGGCGCTTTGACTTCCTGGAATTCTGTTTTTTGTTCTGTCTTCAGTAGCTGATGTTCTGTTAGCATGTAGCTCAGTAGCTCTGCATAACCGGCACCGTGCTGACTCACTATGTTAGCTCGTTAGCATTGGAGCTAACTCCAGGCCTGAGACAGAAATGTTTATTAGTTTTGTTCAGAACCACCAGATTTTAGCGTTAAGTTTTAGGTTGGACAAGCTGTGTCCTCAATGAGCGCATTTTTCCCAGAGTCCTGTCTAATAAACGCTGACATATTAGAGTAGAGGCTAACGTCGTTAGCCTGTTGTCAAAAGCTGCTCGGTGATTGTGTGTAAGTCAAGACTTAACTCTGTTAATGTTTTAAGGACATTTCCAAATAGTTCATACAGTTTAGTTTGTGTGATGACGGTTGCAGTCGGCTCATGTTTTGTCCTCGCTTGTCTCTGTGTTGGTGTCCTCAAATTGCCTTGTCACACCGGCTGTCATCTTGTCCTTTCACCCCGTTTACCTCTCCACTCAGCCTCTGGTACACAAAGTGTCACAATAATTCATGGCGATTAACTCATTTCACTGCCAATATTTACACAAATGTAATGATAATGCCTTGTCGATATCTAAAATATAAGACGAGATGACCAACTTGATTCATATCACATTGGAGGAATTCGTCATTGCAGCTCAAAGGACAGAAACACACACTATTAACATATGAAGAACAACATTGTACTAGTACAGTTTGGGTACAGTGTGGTCATGTAGCGGTACTTTTATGATTCCCAGCTACACATTTAATGACAAGATAAACAATAAATCAGTTCAAATTGTGCTCCATTGTAATCTACTTGTATGAAGTGCACATAAAGAGGTGGAAATCCAATACAGGATGTATGTGAGGAACATCCAAGTCACTTAATGAGAACTATTATCATTATTGCTCATCATTATTTGACCTCATTTTGCCTCACTATCTGTTTAGATGCAAATGACTGTAATAGCAGTGTTTCTGCTGTTTAGTTTGTTGTTTAAAAACAACGTTTTCACTGTGTGTCTCTGGCTTTTGGGAAACTCACTGATTGTGATATCTGGCGTTGAAATGCATGTATTCCTCTAATATTAGGCCTTCTTTCTTGTTACAGTGAGGAGAGATGTTCAGGAAAATGATGAAGAAGCAGTCAGAGTTAAAGAACAAAGCATCCTGGAGCTGGGGACACTCCTGGCAAAGACGGGACAAGCTGCAGGTAACGTTTGACCTCTGGAAGACTTTCATCATCAGATTATTTCTACATTCAAGCCCCAAGCTGATCCAAGGTTAATTTATTAGTACCCGTAGGTGGACTTGTTTTACAGATTTTGTGATAATTTGGCACGTCATAACAAATAAAGACACACGATGAACCAGACAAGCAGATAATTGGTCGAGTGAAACAAGACAGACAAGAGCTCAATGTTCCGCTATTCACCAATAAAACCTTTAGAGATAAAAAGCTGTCGCTAACATAAACCAGGATAAGAACATTCAATGAAGAGTCACGATAATAAATAGAGCTAAGAATTTATAAATATGATAAAGGTCACTGGGTCTTAATTCAGTTCGGTGACGCCAACAGGAATCTTAAAACGCTTCGTCCTGCACCGTGGGCCCAGGAACCTTCGTCCAGAGGGGTGGAGCTTGAATTCGCCTCATAAATGATTGGAGTAACTATTAAGGATTGATGAAGCCATCCTCTGTACCTGTTTAGTGAACAGGGACCCTGGAAAAGACTGTCTCACCAATGAGACGACTGGACCATTTTACTATTTGGTTCAGTGAGTTTCTCTCTTTTAAAGAGGTCTGACCGAACCAGGCCACCAAGCAAAGAGATAAAACCGACTCGATAAAAGACAGATAAGAAAGACTCAAGATTTTTCGGTCAATGTGTAAAAAAGCAAGTTTCCTGAGGCAGTGGCGGCGCTGACGGCCCTTTTTGCAGCCCGACTTGCAGTTTTCCTCAATTCAGTTTTTCATCAATAACGGTGCCAAAGTATTCATACGATTGTTTATTGCTCTATTTCCTGGCTTTTAATTAAAGTGACTCCGTACCTGTCTTGTTGCTTTCTAAAATCAATGACCATATCTTTTGTTTTTGAAATGTTCAGTTGAAGGTGGGACTCTTGACACAACTGTACAAACTCACTAATGACTGGGCCGTGACCAGTAGGTAATCCTGATACTCCTTCTGTGCTCAGAACTCGGGGGGCTGCTGAAGTTTGTGAGGCCTTTCCTGATCTCCATCAGCAAGGCGAAGGCGGCTCGGCTCGTCCGCTCTCTGCTCGACCTCTTCCTCGACATGGAGGCAGCGACGGGGCAGGAGGTGGAGCTGTGTCTCGAATGCATCGAGTGGGCAAAGGCCGAGAAGAGGACTTTCCTACGGCAGGCTCTGGAGGTGAGGGGGTCCAGAAAAGGCTTCAACCACATCACTTCCATCCTCAAAAACACTGCGATGAGTCAACACAGTAACAGAAACAGCACAGTTCCTTGATGGATTCAGAGGAGTACCTAACAAAAATAGAACATCCCCATTGTTTAAGCAAATTATCCACTTTTAAATTATTAAAAAATAAAAGACTTGCAGAAGACTTGTGAAAGACTTGACATTTTTATTATCAATGGAAAATTAAATTCTACTGCATAGTTTGTTAAAAACCATTTCATTTCAATAATATTTTTGATTCTATTTAAATTCAACTTAGAAGTCACAAAAACACGGGGGGAAAAGGCATTTTGTAATAGAACATTTCATTAGGAATTTCTTTTAAATGACTAGATAAAACCTTCTATTTTTTGGGTGTTGAAATAAATGACAAATCAGTGAACTTTAGAATTTATTGAGATGCACCCTCACAATGTACACACATGGTGTTTATTCTTCCATTTCTATTCCTCACTACAATATATTTCACTGCCTGTTCGGTGCCCCCACCTGCAAACACTCTGCAACAGCTAAAAGAGAAAGAGATGTCTCTATAAATGTGGCGTCAGACAGAAATGATCCGGATCTCCCGATTCCACCTTCACACCTGGAATTCCCCGCAGCCTTGAACGCATCACCTGTGTGCAGTCTCTTTCATTTCTTAAATTCAGACCAGCTCCGCTTTCATCTTCAGTGTTAAAAATGAATAAGTTGTTTAACTGTTTGATTGAAATCCGTTGTTCTCGCATAACCCCGTGACAACACAGGCTGTGATTAATTCTGGTGAAGACAAAAATGACACAACACCCCCCCCCCCCCCTTACAGAAACAGAAATAGCATCTGTGGGAAGGATCAAATTCAACATGCTCTGAGTCAGTGAGTAGGATCCGCTCACATCTCAGACAGTTAATGATGGAGCGTTCTGTTGTCGGAGGACACGCCGCACAGCCAAATGAGAACAGGATCAAAAAGCCGTAAACACAAGAAGCGGTGCGAACGCCCCCCTGCTCTTACATCCAGTTTGTGCTTTGAGGCCAAATGAGACTGAGAATTTCTGCAGCTTGTGGCTGAGGCACAAGATCCGGACTGAGAAGGGAAACTGCTGTTACCTTTGAGGCTTTGGTCAGAATTCAAGCTCTCCAGCCAGGAAACTATCATAGTGCTTTGTGTACAAGATTGTCTGGGATTCAGTACTGAAAACTAGCTGTTCATAGTTGTTTTTCCCCCCAAGACTCCAGAAGAGCTGAGGATTTAGTGTAATCGCCACAAAATAAAAATACTTCCATAAAATTGGCTTTTAAATGTGAAAAGTAACTAATGCAGTTCAGAAAAACCTTTAGAGTATTATTTTACTTTTCTTAAGCACATAACTTCTTCAAGACAGACGTAATGCAGCTATAAAATGTTGCACACGAAGCGAAACGAGTTGATTTCTATTTTTTCCTCTATTTGAAGTTATTAAAGGAAAATGTAGATGCTCATATTTGGAGAATTTTTCTAAAATTCACTTGTTTTTCCAACATCCACCTGACTTTAAGATATATTTCGAACAAAACAAAGTTATTATGTCCTGTATTTCTTGTTCTTGTGTTGATGATTGGTGCCTTTCATAAACGGCTCCTTTCACTCTCTTCTCAGGCTCGACTGATCTCCCTCTACTTTGACACCAAAAGATACCAGGAGGCCTTGGCTCTTGGTGAGTGCGCACAGGGAGATGCTGTTATTCTTCCTTCTCTGTGCGAATACCTCACATTGAGTAGTCTAGTTCCATTAGATCAGTTATCCCCCCCCCCCCCCCCCCCCCCCCCGAATGACACTGATCAGGACTAAAACCGAGTCTCCTGTAACGTTCATGTCCGCTGCTTCTCTCTCAGGCTCTCAGCTGCTCCAGGAGCTGAAAAAGATGGACGACAAAGCTCTTCTGGTGGAGGTCCAGCTGCTGGAAAGCAAGACGTATCACGCTCTCAGTAACCTGCCAAAAGCTCGCGCAGCCCTCACCTCAGCCCGAACCACCGCCAACGCCATCTACTGTCCTCCCAAGCTCCAGGCGGCGCTGGACATGCAGTCAGGTCAGAAGGTCGACAGTTTCCCCTCAATGTCTGTGATTAATCTACAGGATTGACGACTATATTATATTTACGGTTGTTATAAACCACAATTCCTGATGGTACGTCAATGTATCACAGCGTTGACTGAAAATGTCAATAACCTTTTTAACCATGAAAATCTGCTTTCAAATGTTCTTTATTTTTATGTGTTTTCCATATTTTTTCTCTGGTAAACAACATTTAGGTTTGTGATCAGTAATCCGAAGACAGAATATGATATCAGGTTTATTTCAGACTCTGTTTGATGTGAAGAAGGGACCCCCAATGTAATCTTCATGGTTTTTGATATTTAATTCAGTTTGACAGTGACAGGGCAGCGTTGTTGTTTTTGAAGCTTCATTTTTGATTGATGCGTCAATAGTTTTCACTTTCAGTCTTTTAGCACCAATTGAACACCCCGGGGCTCTTTCAGAGAGAAACTCCAACAATCCTACATGAGTGAGAGATGAACTGTATTAATCCCAGTTTGTTATTGTTGCAGCATGTTCAGACAAAACAATTATGACACAACTGATTTACCTCATAAATACAAAATGAATGCATCGTAAAACTTTGACAGATATACAACACGGGGGAAAACTAGTGTTTACTGGACATTTTACTGTGTGAATTGAGTACTTTCTGCTCCAGTCCGACCAAACCACCGAGGCAAAATGATAAAACCTATAGCAGCTTGTTACCACTGGTTAGAACTGTTCTACCCACAGAACTAGAACCCACCTGGCTTCAGGGATCATCCATTCACCTCCACACCGCATCCTCTGTTTCAGGGATCATCCACGCTGCCGAGGAGAAAGACTGGAAGACGGCCTACTCCTACTTCTTCGAGGCCTTCGAGGGCTACGACTCCATCGACAGTCCCAGAGCCATCACGGCGCTCAAATACATGCTGCTGTGCAAGATTGTACTCAACCTGTGAGTACAGTCTCGGCCCGAACGCCTCCACCCAGACTTGACGCTCTCGTCACCTTTGATCTGTGCTGGAAACTTCAGCGTGTTTTTAGTTTACATCTCGAATGCGAATGGAGGGTTTTTAGAGTAAATACTGCAACTACTACTGTAACGATCCCTGGAAACGTGTCGTACAGCCACTGGTTGCTGGAATTTCTCTGGTAGTCCGATGGTTTAAAAGCCGCAGCGTTCACACGGAGCCATTAACTTGTGACTTTCCAAACAGTGACTTTGTGCCTTTCTCCCGTGTTCGATGTTCCTTTTTCAGACCAGAAGAAGTTCAATCGCTGATCAGCGGGAAACTGGGTCTGCGACATGCCGGCCGACAGGCACGTACCACTCGGCAAAGTTTTAATGCTTGTTTCACACAAAAAGATTAGAGGTTGTACGTAAACGCAGGTACGAGCACATCTCAATAAATACAAGGTACACAAACTCAAAATATTCAACTCTTTCCTTCATTTTTTATGTCATGAAGATGATGTAAAAGAAAAGAATTTAAAAATCTGATTTTAGAAATGAGTCAAAGTTTGTTTAAATATAGAAATAACAAAACCATTAGCTTTTCAATCATTTTCTATTCTTTGGAGAATATTCTGTATACCAGTGTATTTATAAAAAAAACAAAAAAAAACGCCCCAGAGCGCTGCCTTGAGGAACCCCAAAAGTTACTCAAGGACTGAATCAAATTTCTTGATGTTCCTTCTAAACTCTACAATCTTTTGAGATGTACCTGTACGAACTGTTGATCTGCATTCAGTATTCTTTGTATTATGACCTTCACATTAACTTGTCTGTAAGTTTCAGCATTTAATTCTCAATTTAATTCTCTTCTGTCTCATCGTTTGGAAGTTTGACTTTTTTTTTTGTTGTTTTTTGCTTCGTCTCTTCAGACAGACGCACTGAAATGTGTTGCCCAGGCCAGCAAGAACCGATCGTTAGCAGACTTTGAAAAGGTAAGAATCTCTTCCTCACCTTCAAATGGGAATTTTTTTTATTTTATTTTATTTTTTAAATGAGGGAAAAAATTGAAATATATGAGCGAGACATTAGCTGGAGCGAAAACGGCGAGCAAGGGGATCTGCGGAATGAATAAACATTGTAAACAGTTTTCATAACAGCTGTTTAATTCCAGGATTTATTATTTTTTTTATTGAATTGCTTTTAGAAGCAAACGTGAGTTTTGTCAGACAGGAAGTCGTGTTGTGTTGGAGCCACGCTTCTATTGGCTGTGTTCTCCTGTGCTGCGTCTCGGTACGACTGCGGGGAACTCGTAATAGAATAGAAGTTCAGAAAGGAAGAATTATGATCTACACGGTATATTCATTACATTACAGGCGCTCACAGAGTACAGAGCAGAACTGAAGGACGACCCCATCATCAACACCCACCTGGCCACGCTGTACGACAACCTGCTGGAACAAAACCTCATCAGAGTCATCGAGCCTTTCTCCAGAGTACAGGTAGGAACCACCAGCTGCTCCGCCACCTTTTTTTTTTTTTTTTTTTCTAAATCATTCAAAGCTTCAAACAGTCTGATGGAACTGACGTGAGCTGTCCCTCCGTTTTCAGATAGAACACATATCCAGTCTAATCAAACTATCAAACGTAAGAAGTGAAGCCGTCCCTCGATTTCTCCTCAGTTTGACGTCTCATCGTTCACTCCTCTAAACTTTCTTTTTTGTCTTCTGCAGGGGGAAGTTGAGAGGAAATTATCACAGATGATCCTGGACAAAAAGTTTCACGGTAATAACCGAAATGTTTCACCATTTAAACATCCAGACTTTGTTCCTCTGTAACTCCTCGTCCCTCCTTTTAGTCCCCCGCCTCCTTTTCTTAATTTTCATGCAGTTCGCATAGTATATTGCAAATTTAACGGCCTCACAAGCACTATAAATACTTTCCATGCATTCAAATCGGCGGCACCAATGAGACGCGTTTCACGTCGTTATTTCCACGTGGCTTCACATCGAGTGGCAACGTCAACGAAATCGGGAGAAATAAAAAGCGCAAAAATTGAGCGGAAAACGACTAAAATGAACAAGCTTCTCAAAGTGGAGACGATCATGTGATGGAAAAGAAACAGGTGCAGGCGACTGAAGACTGTTACCAAAGTGAGAGAGCACTGTTAATCCACCAGCATCCCATATTTCAGTGATTCATGCTGCGGGAGCGACGGTCTGTGTAAACGAGCGAGGCGACGTTCAGTTGTCAGTCTTCCGTGTTGTGACGTGCGCGTCGTTCCCCAGGCATCCTGGACCAGGGCGAAGGCGTGCTGATCATATTCGATGAGCCGCCGGTGGACAAAACGTACGGGGCCGCCTTGGAAACCATTCAGAACATGAGCAAAGTCGTGGACTCGCTTTACAACAAAGCCAAGAAGCTGACATAGGTGAGACACGGCCGAGCCGGAGAGGAGGAACCGCCTCGTCACGTTTTTTTTGTTTGTTTTTGTTTGTCTGTTTTTTTCCTCCGTCTTAACGCTGAAGTGGTGTGTGTTTGTGATCCTCAGAGCAGACGGCCTCGTCCTGACATGGAGGAACTGTGTGTGTTTGACCAGCGTGTGTAACGTTTTAAAAGAAAGGGGACAAGGGAGTGCAAAAAAAAAAATACAAAATACGAGAGAGAGAAAAAAACCCCACAAAAGTCCCACAAACTGCAACAAACAGGATTTCCCCATCACACCCCTTCCTCCTCCTCCTCTTCCTCTTCCTCCACCTCAACGGACAGCATCACTTTGTTTCCTTCAGGATTTTGGTCTTCAGGATTCTGTAAACACTCAGCGGCCACGTCAGGCCATCAGGGAATATTGTACAACCACAATAAAAAGGTTTAAGAATACATATATGTTTGTATCTGCTGTAAGCTGGGATCCGCCGAGCCTCAAGCCGACTCACACGTTGACCTCTGACCTCGGGCTCAGTCCAGGCTCCCCCCCTTCCCCCTCAGTCCACGACTCTCAGAAGCACACTGTTCAGTTTTTTTTTTTTTGTTTTTTTTTTGGAAGGTCGGTTTGCTGAACATCTGTGGTAGAGCGCCCTCTAGCGCTGGTTTGGTTCCTCCCGCCTTTCCATATCAATGCAAACAGTTCAGTTCCTGTTGTTTTTCAAACTTATTAAACTCTCTTCAGTTGTTTTGGGTTTGTTTTTTTTTGTTTTGGTTGTTGTTGTTTTTTAAAGACATCCGATGGTTGCCACATGTCTGCCACCCCTGCTAATCTAAGTTCCTGGATCAAACAGGATGCCATTTCACCATCAGTGCCACTTTCTGGGCGCTTCTGTTTGCCTCAGCCTTTTGGGTGCAATGTGAAATCGCGGGTGGAGGCGGAGACGAGCGAGCGTCTCGTCCCTCGTTAGGCCCTAGCACGAGTCCGGTCTGCTAGTAACCAAACTATTTCTATGGTTTTGATTTGGTTAAAAAAAAAAAAAATTTCCCCCTCCTTTTCTTTTATTTCTCGGTTTTGTTTTTCTCTTACAAAGACATTTTCGAAAATAAATATTTTGTATTTTAACGGATTTTGTCTCCCTCTTCTTCTGTGCGTCAAAGTCACGGGTTATATTTTAATAGTGTGAGGGTGTAGCGACTGATAATTTAAGGATTTGGGCCATTTTAGATTTAAAAATTAAGAGTACTGCAAACTAGTCCACATATTGAGGGGTGTCAACTTTTTCATGAATTTAATTAGGGGGGTTTTTAACCATTTTCCAGAAAGTCTTAAAATTAATCCTGAAAGAATTAAACACACAGTTTAACCTGTCAAGTTGTCATTTTTCTAAATAACTTAAGTTTTTGTTTGTTGCACATATTCCAGGATATTCATAGATCTTAGAGGATCTGCATTAAATGATCTAAATAAATGATTTGGTCAGTTCAGGTGAGCTGTATTGTTTTGGAATTTGTATTTTCTCTGTTGAATTATGACCAGAAATAATCTACAATTGAGTGACTGCAAAGTTAAAAACTGATCATGGGCCCCCGGTTGGCTTTCAGGTCGTAGTTTAGATCCCCCCCTCACGTAGTACTAATGTATACTTTTTGAGGTATCCTGCATAACCTCATGAATTTTCTTCCAGATGGTTCATTGTTCTCCAAAGACAACATTCAAACTTATTCAGCCTTCAGTTCTTCAGTCTCGTCCAACACCGAACTGAAAGGGCATTAACTCACGGACAAACTCAGCACAGATGTTTGTGTGGGTGGTTTCAAAGTTCATGGATCTATAAATATTAAAAAAAATTTAATAAACACAGAAAATCCACTGGAGCTCCATGGTCGTATTCTGTGGCCTTTTTTATACTCGCTGCTCACAATGAGTCTTTCTGGAAAAAAGTGAGATTCCCTTGCAGGACTCGGGTGTGATGGAACAGAAAGATGCCTTTGACAAACAAGTCTTCCAATAAACTTTTCTGCTCTTTCGCTGCATTTTGACCAGAACTTCCTGGGACATTTAGTTCTTTGTACTCTGAAGGAACCAAACGAGTTCCTGTGCCTGTCGTCTGTGTTCCCCAGGTGGGCTGAAGCCTACGAACGCCTCAAGAAGGATAAAGCCATGAATTGGAATGAAAGGACATTCCCACCATCCTGAAAGTTAACACGGCTCAACTCAGTTTTAACAAGATGGATTAAGCCATTTGGAATGACATTGACCATCAATCTGTATTCTCGTGGACATATCTAAAAATTGAGAATTTAAATACTTAAATGTTATAAAACTTACTTTTTTTTTAAATATATGTTTCTCACTTTTCAGAGTCCATTTCAAGAGAAATATTATTTACGTGTAATAAATTGGTGTACGTGTAGAACTGATCAAACTCGCATTGAATTTCACAACTTTTGGTAAAAACAAAACAAAGTCGAGTTGTTCGAATCCGGGAAAAAAGTTTTTTTTTGTTTTTTTTAATCAGTGAGGTGTTGTTTAGTTTGTATTAACTTATAACAGCAAGTTTTTAATAATTTAATAAAAAAATTAAGTGCCTTTATTATAAAGTTTATATGTTTACTTTTTGAATAAAACCGGAGTTTTTTTTTCACGTGCTGCCGTGCGTCATGGCGTCACAAGCATAGATCCCGCCCCTTACGTCACGTTCTCCGGCTGCGGAACCGTTTGTGCTGAACTGCAGTTTCAGCCGGAGAGTAAAAGATATAAGCCAAACTCAGAGATGACCACTCGGGTGAGTTCAACTTAAACTTGTTTTAGAGGAGGGGAGAACACTGTAGATTAAAGTTAGTGGGTGCTGTGAACGGTGGAGGGTTTTATTTTAACACGTAAGGAGAGCCAGCGCAGCACGCGCTGTGTGGAGGATTCAGCTGTCTGTCAAAACTTTGAGCCCGGAAGAGAGAGAAAGTAACTCCAAGTAACTCATGACCACTTTATTTACTGTTTCTGCTGTTAAAAAGTGTTTTAACTCGACTGTTTTTGGCTGGAGCGGATATTTCCTCCTGCTCTCCCGTGTAAACCTGCAGCTGTAAACAGATATCGAGCTTTAAAAGGCTCAATCTGCTTCACAGGTTTGATATTAGAAAAAGGGAGTCTGGTAGTTTTAAACACATCGTGGAGATATTTACATCTTTTATTTTTCTTAATGTTACGTATACTTCATTAACAGAATCATTAATGTTTGGTCTCAAAATTGTAAAAAGTTGTTCTCCAGTCTTTTCCCAAACAACTTTAAATCTTTGTCTAATCACGCAAACACTTCTTAATCACAAGTATTTTTCTTTTGGTTTTTAGGATATTTGATTAAATATCCTTCTACAAAACGTGCAATCTCAATGTCACACCATCTCTTTGGGAGTCTGAATCAAAGCTGACATTCATGATGCAAAGAAAAGGAAGTCAGAAATTATTTACAAAGCTGGAATTTGAAAAAGAAAATGCTTAGAAAGACTCAATGAATCTAAATGCTTTTATATATATATATGTTTATATATATTATTTTGATTAGCTCCATGTACATTGATAAAATATACTGATATTTATGTACTAATGATTTCTTGACTGCGTGTAGTGTCTGACTGTAGATTTTAGCAGATTAAGTTCAGGAATATTTATTTGGGTATGAAGTATTGACATCCTAAAAGTTTGAGCTGATTACATACCAGCAATGTAACGGATTTACTCGGATTGCCATACTTAGAAAGGTTTTTCTTTACGTTTAGTTAACGTGTAATACAATTGATGTATCTGAGGGTCCAAAACATTAAAGAACAGAAATAAAATGCTCAATCCCAAACAGATATTCTTCATTTCCTCACTTTTTGCTCAGTGGTTTTTCCGCATTCCTTTCAGTGTCGTCTGTACACTGTAATCTCATGTAATGCTGAAGTGAACCGCTTCAGATTATGGCGACTTGTGGAAACACAGTTCAGCTCTGATTGATGTTATAAAGATGAAGACCAATGAATGTTGTCTGTTATTTCAAATGTTTATAGGAAATGCGTTTCTTCGTGATTTTGAAAACCTCACGGGTACTAAATCCATGTTCATCCAGTTCAAACTTGGAAAACCTCCCGCATGGCTGCGATTAATTCGTCATGCCTCTGGAAACTGTTTAACGTGGTCGTTTATAGCTTGAGCATGAAGCTGTACTCGATTATAGAATTCACTCTGAAACAGAGGAGCTGCAGCTCGTTACTCAATCATCATGATGAATACCTGTTAAACTGTCAAACTAACATTACGATTGTTGAATTGTGTTCATTTTGTTGTTCTAAATACATATATATAGACTCTTTATAAAAAGAGTCTATACATGACATTACGATACATGCTTTAATCAGCGCTATAGCAAAAATGAACCATAATAACCTTCATGAGGAGATGATTTACTCTCACTGAGTCGGAGCCGTGGTTTTCCAAGTCTGGCTCATGCAGCAGGAACAGACGGGGGTCAGGGGGGGGGATGCCTTTTCCTTCTACAATATAATATTATCAAGCTGATCTATTATTGAACATATATGATGGAACATAGATCAGTTTCAACACTGAAGTGAGTACAAATACAGCAGAATTGTTGTTGTTTTTAAGTTGGATTGGTTCACTCACGAAGTGCACAGTATGGATCCAACAACTAGAAGTAATCAGAGTACTGCTTGAATATTTATCTGGCTTATTTACATGCAAAAAAAACCCAGGTTTCCTTGTTTTGGTCCATTTATCAGATTTCTTTGTGAGCGACAGCATCAAGACCTCCTGTCGTGTTGAACCTTCGCCGGTGTTCAACAAGACGAACGCCGCAGGTTTATCGTCTCACCGCTGCCGCGCGTCTCTACGTCGCCGCATCCCGCAGATACCCGACAGACGTTTGAACAGTTTTCATTCCTCCCTCAGCTTTTGTTTCTGCTCAAAGCTGTGATATGAGCAGATCCAGACGACAAACAAAGGAGGCCGACTTCACACTGAACCAGCTTCCAGCGCTGTAAAGAAATCACCATGGCAACATGCATGTAGTGGTGTGCGCGTATGTGTGTGTGTGTGCGTGCGGGAAGCCCCAGGAGAGCTGACGAAGCAGCTTGCAAATGAAATGTTTATAATTCTGCTTCAAAAGCTCACAAATGGCACGGAAACGTAATTCCCTGCACATAAACACCCAGTTTAGATCCCACCTCAGTTATATATCGATTTACAGTTTTCACTACTTGATTGCCCCCTTTTTTTTTTTTTTATCTGTCACGCGTGATTGTTGTCTTATTTTTTGTCTCCGTAAGTGTAAATCCACTGTCTTCCCTTTCTTCCTCCTCTGTGCTGATTTGCAGTTGATGCTGGCGGACCGATGCCCCACAGACGAGCTGTCGTTGACCAACTGCGCCGTCATCAGTGACAAGGAGCCGCAGTTCGAGCAGTGAGTGTCCTTTCCTCTCTTCATTTACACGCCGTCTCCCTCGGGTGGAGGAAGTTCTTTCATCGGCACGTTGAGTCCGTCCGTGGGTGCAGCTCACATGTTCTCACTGGACATGGGTCGGGTTGTTACTGGTGTTTAGGCTCCAACTGTGTCTGATATGTATGACTGAGCTTTATCCTCAGTGTAATTAGTCCTCATTTATAAAACACTCTTGTATTCCTGACGATCGGGGAGTTGTTGTAACCTCTCCATCCTACCTGATCATCTAGAAAATGTAAAGACTACCAGACCGCAGTGATTCTTTTTCCACACAAAGTTTAAAAAGAACGACAACGGAGGAAAAAGGTTCAACGAGCCGCTAAATCGAAGCCTTAATTCCACATTTTTCCTCACTTCTGAAGCCATAATATCAAATAAATCCAGACGTCGGAGTCATAAAAGGATAAAAGTTGCATGTCATCTACTTTCCCCCTCAGGCCAGTTTGAGTCTTTCTTTTTTAGCTTTTTATTAAACCTGTTCACAACCTTGCCTTGGAGTTCCTCCTCGCATCTGGAATTATGGGAGATTTGATCCAAAACATTCGATCTTTTTCCCGCCCGCCTCTTGTTCATTTGTTTTCTTTTGTCATCTCATGGCAGACACGTGATCGTTCGCAACTCGGCCCACAACTTTGTGTTCAGCTTGAAGTCTCACCCCAGAGTGAATGCCGGGGTGATCGGCTTCAGCCTGCCTCAGGTGATCCAACATTTCAGTCGTTTACTTTCTGTCCTGGTAATACTCCGTTGTAAACGCGTTTCTTTCACTTCTATTGTCCTAAAAGCTGAAAACCGTCCTGTATTGTTCCGCTTTATTTCTTCAGTGCCGAACAATCCTCTGAGCTGTTATTGTGTCTGTCTGTTTGTTTCATTCGTCTGCCACTGTTTCCTCTTTTACCTTCTCTCTGTCTCTGGCTGCTCTTCCCGCATCTGTAAACTGCAGCACACAGGTACGACTGTAACCCCCCCCAGTCCGTTCTTATTTCACTGCTGAAATACAAACATTACCACACAACAATTCTGTCTTCTAAACGGAGCTCGATCCTCACATTGTGGTAAATCTAGAATTCATGGAAATGCGGTGAAATAAGACCCTGCTGGCGAGGATTATTAGACTTTAAAATGTGTCGTGGTGTGAATTTTAAAGAGTAGCTTTGTGAAAACCGCAATTTGACGCGGTGATACACAACATCTGGCCTCGATGTCTCCGGTTCCTCTCTGTGTGGATCGGAAACACGCTCTCTTTAAATGTCTTCCTGTGTCGCGCGGAATTATTTCAACCTGTCTTTTACCTTGCAGAGGAAATGGGCCGGCCTTTCGATTGGTCAGGAGGTCCAAGGTGAGCCGAACCGTCTCCCTGCATGATTTAGTGTTTTGAATTAATTATTTTTTATCAACCACTTGGGGGCAGCAGAACAAAGTGATGAGCTTGAGGCGGAGGTCTGAACCTGCAGCTCTGGATCTTCTTTCACTAAATGGCTCATCAGTCCTGCAACAATCCTTCAAAGCTTTCGTCAGTTTGAGTCGACAAGTGTGACGATTTCAAACCAAAACTTAACTCAAGGTGTTTGAGAGTAGAACCCTCATAATAATATTATTTACTACAAGAAAATTAGCACATTTACATCATCACATCACAGTTATTATCATCAAAAAAAAAAAAGTCTTGAAATGGAAGACTAAGAAGCATGCAGCCATACCATAGGGACTTCAGAGGGATTATCACTGGGATTAGAGACTATTTGGGATTACGAGGTACCTCAAGGATTATGAGGCATAGCTTGAGAATCACACGCATTCCAATTTTAACTTTTCATGTGTGGCAACACACAGTTACAGCTAAAGATTGTTTACAGATAATTGTTTATGATGAACATGGACGTGTCCAATCTGTGATTATTCACTGTGGACGATGCTGATTTACCTGAACGGCTGATGTTCTGCGAGGAAAAAGACCCGCAAGCAGGATGTTGAATATCAGGGGCGTTTTTCTTTTGTTAGTTTTGCTCCTTGACGTCAGCTCCACTTTTGGTTTCTCTGATTGATCCCATTCAAGTTCAGCTGACCGTGTGAGACCAGCACACTCGCCGCCACACTCACAGCTGATTTTAGAGTTTCCTGTTGACATCAGATGAGAGTTTTATTGGACTGTGGGAGGAGAAATCACGAGCGGTGTACTCCCTGTGAGGCAGAAATGGTAACTACTACACAGATTAGCTAATAAAGATCTTAAAAAAAAAAAAAGTTTAATTAGAAGTTGATTGATGTGTTGTTCTCACATGCAGGATGTTCTCTTTCAGTCTCTGATAATTCGTCACCTGTTAATCCTCCTTTCTCTCTTTGCTGAAAACCTTTTGAGTCACGGACACGTCGTGGCTGCAGAGACGTTAACGGCGTTAAGCAGCAGACTGTGAATCACTCGTGAAGCTTTGAAGTGGTGTGTGTGTGTGTGTGTGCGTGTGCGTGCTCGTGCTGACGGACACATCATGCCGATGCTAATCAGACGCAGCATTCAGATGGAAACGCAGTGTGGGAGGTAGAACCTGCGTCCGCACGCTGATCGCCGATAAATGTCTCACTCCACTCCGCAAGAGTGACGTGTGCTGCCGCAATACTTTGCTTGATCTACAGAATAAAAGCTCGTAATTTCTCCTGTTTAAGCCCGCCGTATGTTTCAATATTCCCGTAATGGATCGACTCCATCGGCCGTGTCTGCTGGTAACAGTGGGGTGATTAATGCGGCACTACTGTGGGGATAATTTCCCTAATTGCCTGTCGGCACTGGAAATATTAGCGTGCCGCACACACATTCCCATCATCTCATTTCCATAATGAGCCACACGCAGCTTTCCACAGTGAAAAGGGTACTAAAGATCAGATTCAATCCACAAGCTGCCTGCTGCTTCTTCACAAGTGAAGTCTCACATTAAAAGACCAGAAAGCAGCACGGTTGGATTCTACCAGCCTGTGAACAAGGAAATCACCGCTCGGTTACTGCTTCACGCGTGCCAATGAGCCCTAACTGCTGACCCTGCTGCTCGAATGAGCATTGGCGTGGGCTCCACGTATCGGTTACTACTAGATATCTCCTAAAAGCTGCATGTCGTATTCACCTATTGTGTTGTTCGGCTTCAGATTGAACGGCAGAGCAGCAGCAGCTGCTCAGAGACGAGGACAGGTTGCTGGAAATGGTGTTTTGTGGGTAAAAAGACGAAGTCATGATGATGTTCTTCTGTCCTCGCCTCTGCTGCAGTAACAAACTACAAGTTTGACAAGTCCAAGCAGTTAATCAGCAGCATGACGGTGGAGGTGGACTTCCTGTCGAAGAAGACGGTGGACAGCAATCCGTACGACTCGGACCAGATGGCCAGCGAGTTCATCCAGCACTTCAACAACCAGGCCTTCAGCGTCAACCAGCAGGTGAATAGCCGGAGCAGCGCAGCAACGGCTCTGTGAAGCTCATGACAGAGTACATAAAGCTAAAACTTTGACGTTCTCATCGACACAAAATTCCTCTTTAGTGAAGGGATTCTTCTTCCTGCACATTGTTGACATGGAAACAGTCTAAATTTGAATTCTGTTTGCATCGATGTCACTCATTCTTAGTTGATCACAAGCAAACTGAAAGCTCAATCTGTGTGAGTGAACATGGGATTTATGCAGGATCTTAGGTGTGTGAGGTATTTATAAATGTGGATGTTCTGATACAGTTTTTTTTTTTGTTTTCAAATTGGATCATATGTTCCCCCCTGAACTAAAAAGTGTTTGACTCCGCTGCTTTAAACTCCATCCGTCTGTTTATTTATCCATCTTTCCACCCGACCTATCGGTAATGTCTCCTTTAGTTCCTGTTTTACTGAGTTTCATAAATTGAAGTTATTAGATGATAACGTTATCAACCACTTATTAGATAATAACTTTATTATCCACAGTTGTGGCTGTTTTCCTGAATTAAGCTCAAATCTACGTTTACAGCACAAGTTTGTCTATGATTGTGTTACTTTCTCTCATAAGAGTTTGTGTGTTGTTTCCTCCTTTTCCTTCAGCTGGCGTTTAGTTTCTGTGATAAGGTGTTTGGGCTGCTGGTGAAAGACATGGAGGCCATGGATCCGAGCGTCCTGAAGGGGAACAACTCTGCCGGGAAGAAGAACAAGGTACTTCTACGTTTATATTCACACGCCCTCCTTCTCAGATGGTGCAGAACCTGGCTCTCCCACATCAAGTAATATTTAATTTTTGTCCCCACAGATTGAAATCGGTTTGTTGCTGCCCAACAGTCAGGTGATTTTTGAGAAATCGGAGACTTCATCCATGACCCTGGTTGGTGAGTGCGACATGAGACGAGACCGTTACAGGGTTTGTTACCACAGCAGGCAGAAAATCCATTTCCATGTCTGCTGTGATTCTCCATAAAACCACTAGGGGGCATCCTACACACATTTAGTTTGCTTTTGCATTAATGAACTTCATGTGGATTTTTAAGATAAACATGAGAAATTGAGCTCAGCTCATCCAAAATAACACTTTAAGGTATTTCTTTAGTCCTCATAATAATCTCATGAGAGATGTTTTTGTGATTTTTATTTGATGATGGTTCCATAAGACTCTGAAAAAGAAGGAAGTGAGCTGTTGTATGTTCATATAAATGAGTAGGAAGTGTGTCATTGGTGCGTTTGGTGTTTCTGTTTCACCCTGCAGGGAAATCCAAGACCCGGGAGTCTCGTCAGTCCATCATCAGTCCCGACTGGAACTTCGAGAAGATGGGCATCGGTGGTCTGGACAAGGAGTTCTCCAACATCTTCCGCCGAGCGTTCGCCTCTCGAGTCTTCCCTCCAGACATCGTGGAACAGATGGGTGCGTCTTGTCGTGTAGCAAGAGAGAACATGCAAACTCCACGGCCTTGAAATGAACCGCGGGTGACTTCACTGTGAAGGAGAAGGGTTCACCATTTCAACACCAATTTAACCACTAATCTGTTTCCTCTAATACTTTCTGCTTTGTGCTTTATGTAAGATAAATGTATGAAAGGGTATCAAAGCAGTATCCTTAAGTATATACTTTCTTACTGTTGATATTGGATTGGTTTGTTGCGTGGTTGTCACACTAAAGAGAAGTCATATGACTGATTTATGCATAAAAAATACACTGATACACATAAACTGAAGGCATTGAGAGGCAAAGACCAAATACTGCAATACAGTATAAATGAGAGCAAATAAAAATGTAAAAAGCAACAAGGGACTGGAGGTGGGAGTTAATCCAGCTGATGTCTTCACAGCGGCTGGGATTAACTCGACAGAGGATTATAAAGAGCAAAATAAATGCTTCTTGATATACACCGCTTTAATTCTAAATTAGGAAATAAAAACAAGACGTGAGTAACGAATACATTTATCTGAATATAAAGGTGTAGTAAACCGGGTTATTTTCTCCATCAGCTCACTCCGTTTGTAAGCTGGTGTCAGAGCGGCGTCAGAAACA